>NC_090647.1:425857337-426175670 GCF_040937935.1 Hyperolius riggenbachi | reverse complement strand
GCACGGATTGCTCCCACACTGCCATCCTCCGCAACCTGCAGTTCCGGTGTTGTATCCCGTTACTTCAGCCAGTTGCATTCAGTCTGTGCAAGAGGAAGTGCGTTCTTTATGCATCTATCCAGCAGTATAGGTTAGATAAGTAGGTGCCCCCAGTATAGGTTAGATGGGTAGGTGCCCCCAGTTTAGGTTAAATGGGTAGGTGCCCCCAGTATAAGTTGGATAGGTAGGTGCTAGGCTAGATAGGCTAGATAGTTAGAAACCCCAGTACAGGTTAGTTAGAAACCCCAGTACAGGTTAGATAGGTATGTGCCCCCAGTATAGGCTAGATAGGTAGGTGCCCCAGTATAGGCTAGATAGGGAGAAACCCCCAGTACAGGTTAAATAGGTAGATGCCCCCAGTATAGGCTAGATAGGTAGAAGCCCCCAGTACAGGTTAAATAGGTAGCTGCCCCCAGTATAGATTAGATAGGTAGGTACCCGCAATATAGTTTAGATAGGTAGGTGCCCCCACTATAGGTTAAATAGATATAAGCCCCCAGTACAGTTTAGCTGTTCCCAGTATAGATTAGATAGGTAGGTACTCACAATATAGGTTAGGTAGGTGCCCCCCCCCCCCATAATAGAGGGGGGAGTCAACCATGGGGAGGATGACCTGACTTCACCCTCCCTTCCTCTCCCGGGTTACCTTCCTTTCTTCCCCCTCTGCTGCAGAGGGAGTGGAGCAGAAAGCGATGTAAACAGTTAGCAACTCACCTCCCTGCATTCCAATCGCTGATCACTTGCCTCTGGTCTCCTCCTCTGCATAGCCGCAGTATACACACTATACTTCCTGTTTAGCAGAAAGTATAGTGTGCATACCGCAGCTATGCAGGAGGAGACCAGCGGCATATGATCAGCAATTGGAATGCAGGGAGGTGAGTTGCTGTATACATTGCATTGTATACATTGTATACATTGCTTCCCTGTGCTTTACTCTACAGCAGTGGGGGGAGCACGGAGGGAGGCCCAGGAGAGAAAGGTATCCTTATATACCTATAACTCAGGAGAGGAAGGTATCCTTATATCTACGTTACTGCGCGGTTCTGCGACAGCGTGCGGCACACTGGAGGTCGTGTAAGTCTATGGCGACATGTCAGTGTGAAAGAGGTCGGGCTGCCCTCCCCACATTTGCGGCTCCCCCTCCCCCACGGTGCCCCCCATTTCCTCAGCACTCAGTGCGGCCGCCCTAGAAACAGGCCTGTGGGCATGACACCCAGAGAAAGACAATTACAAGCATTAGTAGGTTCTACAAGCGGGGTGTTAAAAAAAAGATTGAAATGTACACTGTATCTTGCCCTATTTGCCAACTCTCTGCTCCTATGCCCCATTTATGAAGGCAGCTTGTTCCACTATCTATCAGAAAGGTATCATTTAAAAGGATTACTATGGATCTTGTGAGGTCCTTGCTAAAACTTTTGAGGCCATTAATACATCATAGCCATTATGGACTACACTCCTTAATATCCATAAGTGATCCCTTTGCGTAATATCGCTGTTTAGGGGTAAGCGAGAACAATTTAGCAAAAAGCAAAATCAACAATCAGCAAATGCGTTAGAGGATGGAATGCAGCTTGAAGCTCATATATATGTATTTATCATCATATTAACAATGCTTAAGACCATAGACATGGACAGCAGTACTGGATAGTGGTGCTCAAATACCCCTTTTTAAAATTCGAGTTTGGTCGAATTCGAATAGTAAATTATTCGAGGTCAGTCGAATATTCGAGTCGAATAATTTTTACTATTCGATTCGACCTCGGTATTCGAGCTCACTATTCGAGCTGACTATTCGAATTGGCCTTAAATAGCTTCCAACACTTGTTTTGAGGGTGAATGATGCAAGAAACATCTTTTTTTCCAAGTAACAACAGCAAGTGATTATGTGGGGATGTTCCTTTAAAAAAAAATGTGGAAAGAGAAGTTGTGTCCTTAATTTTGTTCAGTAGTGTTACTGTATATACTTGTTCTTCTTCTTCTTTATCTTTCTTCTTCTTCTTCTAGATCTTCTTCTTCTATATCTTCTTCTTCTTCTTCTATATTGTCATCTTCTTCTTCTTCTTCTTCTTCATCATCTTCTTCTTCTTCTTCATCATCTTCTTCTTCTTCTTCTTCTTCATCATCTTCTTCTTCTTCATCATCATCTTCTTCTTCATCTTCTTCATCTTCTTCTTCTTCTTCATCTTCTTCATCTTCTTCTTCTTCTTCATCTTCATCTTCTTCTTCTTCTTCATCTTCATCTTCTTCATCTTCTTCTTCTTCATCTTCTTCTTCTTCTTCATCTTCTTCTTCTTCTTCTTCATCTTCTTCTTCTTCTTCTTCTTCATCTTCTTCTTCTTCTTCTTCTTCTTCTTCATCTTCTTCATCTTCTTCTTCATCTTCTTCATCATCTTCTTCATCTTCTTCTTCTTCTTCTTCATCTTCTTCTTCTTCATCTTCTTCTTCTTCTTCTTCATCTTCTTCATCTTCTTCATCTTCTTCTTTTTCATCTTCTTCATCTTCTTCTTTTTCATCTTCTTCTTCATCATCTTCTTCATCTTCTTCTTCATCTTCTTCTTCATCTTCATCTTCTCCTTCTCCTTTTTCAATATCGTCTTCTTCTTCTTCACGTATTTCTCTTTTCAATTTTTTTTTAAAGAAATGCAGCTATTTTTGAGCGTAACAAATAGCTGGTGGGCGCACGCATGTTGGAAGCGCCATTGTATGTGCTCCCTGGCAGTGGAAACACAAAGACAGCAGGAGGTAAATTCAGCAGCAGGAGGAGGAGGATGAGTGTGTGGCAGCAGGCAGTCAATGAGGCAGGCAGCTCGCCGTGACATAATAGCCCTGGTACCTAGCGGTGATACCAGGGCTGTAAATAAACACAACAGGAGGTCCCAGACAGCGGTCGTGCAGCCCACATTGTGTCCAATACACAACTGGGACAACACAGTTTTCAACCCGGGCACCTCAGAAAAATTAAACCTTTTTTTTTTTTTTTAATGGTTTGTTTGGTTTTGGTTTTGCAACCAATATAGCTATTGTTTGACGTAATAGCTGGTGGCAGAGTGGCAGCAGAAGGTAATTCTGTGTACCCTGGCAGTGGGAAACACAGACAGACAGCAACAGCAGCAGGAGGAATGGAGGAGTAATGTGAGCAGCTATTGTTTGACGTAATAGCTGGTGGCAGAGTGGCAGCAGAAGGTAAATCATCTGTGTAGTGTACCCTGGCAGTGGGAAACACAGACAGACAGCAGCAGCAGCAGCAGGAGGAGGTATGGAGGAGTAGTGTGAGTGTGGCAGCAGGTAGGCAGCGTGACATAATAGCCCTGGTACCTAGCGGTGATACCAGGGCTGTAAATAAACACAACAGGAGGTCCCAGACAGCGGTCGTGCAGCCCACATTGTGTCCAATACACAACTGGGACAACACAGTTTTCAACCCGGGCACCTCAGAAAAATTAAACCTTTTTTTTTTTTTTTTAATGGTTTGTTTGGTTTTGGTTTTGCAACCAATATAGCTATTGTTTGACGTAATAGCTGGTGGCAGAGTGGCAGCAGAAGAAGGTAATTCTGTGTACCCTGGCAGTGGGAAACACAGACAGACAGCAACAGCAGCAGGAGGAATGGAGGAGTAATGTGAGCAGCTATTGTTTGACGTAATAGCTGGTGGCAGAGTGGCAGCAGAAGGTAAATCATCTGTGTAGTGTACCCTGGCAGTGGGAAACACAGACAGACAGCAGCAGCAGCAGCAAGAGGAGGTATGGAGGAGTAGTGTGAGTGTGGCAGCAGGTAGGCAGCGTGACATAATAGCCCTGGTACCTAGCGGTGATACCAGGGCTGTAAATAAACACAACAGGAGGTCCCAGACAGCGGTCGTGCAGCCCACATTGTGTCCAATACACAACTGGGACAACACAGTTTTCAACCCGGGCACCTCAGAAAAATTAAACCTTTTTTTTTTTTTTAATGGTTTGTTTGGTTTTGGTTTTGCAACCAATATAGCTATTGTTTGACGTAATAGCTGGTGGCAGAGTGGCAGCAGAAGAAGGTAATTCTGTGTACCCTGGCAGTGGGAAACACAGACAGACAGCAGCAGCAGGAGGAGGAATGGAGGAGTAGGCGAGCAGCTATTGTTTGACGTAATAGCTGGTGGCAGAGTGGCAGCAGAAGGTAAATCATCTGTGTACCCTGGCAGTGGGAAACACAGACAGACAGCAGCAGCAGCAGCAGGAGGAGGTATGGAGGAGCAGTGTGAGTGTGGCAGCAGGTAGGCAGCGTGACATAATAGCCCTGGTACCTAGCGGTGATACCAGGGCTGTAAATAAACACAACAGGAGGTCCCAGACAGCGGTCGTGCAGCCCACATTGTGTCCAATACACAACTGGAACAACACAGTTTTCAACCCGGGCACCTCAGAAAAATTAAACCTTTTTTTTTTTTTTATGGTTTGTTTGGTTTTGGTTTTGCAACCAATATAGCTATTGTTTGACGTAATAGCTGGTGGCAGAGTGGCAGCAGAAGAAGGTAATTCTGTGTACCCTGGCAGTGGGAAACACAGACAGACAGCAGAAGGGCAGTACACAGCAGCCCACTGTAGGTGTAAAATGTGTGGCTGCAGGCGACGTAATAGTCAAAGTGAACCAGGCTGGCTTAGTGAGCAGGAGCCAGGAGGTGGTAAAGGGTGGTAAGGCACATTAACGATGGTTCCGGCAGCCAGTTCATGTCCCCCTCTCGCCGACAACAGGGGCCAGGAACTCGCCTTCCACCCACGCCTGGTTCATCTTGAGAAACGTCAGTCTGTCCACAGACTTGTGAGACAGACGTGAGCGTTTCTCGGTGACCACGCCACCAGCTGCACTGAAGCAGCGCTCGGACAGCACGCTGGAAGGGGGGCAGGACAGCACTTCCAGGGCGTACTGCGCCAGCTCGCTCCAGATCTCCATGCGCTTGACCCAATACTCCATGGGATCAACAGGGGCATCGCTGTCAAGCCCGCTGTACGACCCCATGTAGTCAGCCACCATGCGGGTCAGGCGCTGGCTGTGACCGGAGGAGGATGCTGCTGCATGCATCTTCTCTCTAGTCACTGCTGCCGGAGCCTCTACAGTCCTGTAGAGCTCGTGGCTGAGAGACAGCAGGTCTGTGGGGCGCTTGCTGCTGCTGGATGCAGGCACCTGCTGCTGCCTCTGTGCTGGCTGCTGGACAGTGGGGGTGGAAGGCTGGGGGAAGGCTTCCTCCAAGCGCTCAACAAGGGCCTGCTGCAAGCTCCTTATTTGTTGCGCTGGGTCTCCTCCTGCAGGCGGCAGGAACTGGCTCAACTTCCCCTTGAGGCGTGGGTCCAACATCATGCTGATCCAGATGTCCTCCCTCTGCTTCATCTGGATCACCCTGGGGTCCCTGCGCAGGCACGTCAGCATGTGCGCTGCCATTGGGAAGAGGCGGGCCACGTCTGCTGGCACATCGACGTCAGTGCTGTCCTCATCCTCCTCCTCTGCCACCTCATCCTCTCTCCACCCCCGCACCAACTCAGCTGCGCTGTGCTGATCCCCCTCATCAGCAGCCAGGTCAGGGACCTCCACCAAGTCCTCCTCCTCCTCCCCCTCAGAGGTGGACTGCGCAGCTGGTTGCCGCTCCTGCTGGTCCAAGGCTGCCGCTCCCTGTTCCAGCAAAGCATCGAGGGCCCTGTTCAGCAGAGAAACCAGGGGCACCCACTCGCAGACCATAGCATGGTCCCTGCTCACCATGTTTGTGGCCTGCAGGAAGGGAGCCAGCACAAAGCACACCTACTGCATGTGCCTCCAGTCATCATCGGGGACGATGGACGGGATGTTGCTGGTCTTGTCCCTTCTCTGAGCTGCGGAAACAGTGGCCAGGGCAAGGTACTGTTTGACAGCGTGCCTCTGTTCAACCAGACGCTCCAACATCGCCAGGGTGGAGTTCCAGCGAGTCAGAACGTCAAGGATCAGCCGATGGCGTGGCAGATCCAGCTCCTTTTGCACGTCTTCCAGGCTCGCACAGGCTGCAGCCGAGCGCCGGAAGTGACGCACAACATTCCTTGCCGTTTCCAGCAGTTCGCCCATCCCCTGGTAGGTGCGCAGGAACTTCTGCACCACCAGGTTCAGCACGTGGGCAAGACAGGGGATGTGGGTCAGGTTTCCCCTGTCTATTGCGGCAACCAGATTGGCCCCATTGTCGGCCACCACCTCTCCGACTCTGAGGCCTCTGGGGGTCAGCCAAATCCTCTCCTGCTCCTGGAGTTTGGCCAACACATGGGTTGCCGTCAGCTTGGTCTTCCCAAGGCTGACCAAGTGCAGCAGCGCTTGGCAGTGGCGGGCCTTCACGCTGCTGCTGAGGCGGGGGGTTTGGCCAGGTGTGCCGGAGGATGGCAGAGGATCGGAGGAACCTGCTGCAGTTCCCCTGACCCTGCGGGGTGGCACCACCCACTGTGTTGCTGCTGCTGCTGTGCCCGCTGCTGCTCTCCCATCCTCACCCCCTTCCACTAAGCTGACCCAGCGGACAGTGAAGGACAGGTAGCGGCCTGTCCCAAAGCGGCTGCTCCAGGAGTCCATGGTGACGTGGACCCTTTCACCAACCGCGTGCTCCAGCCCTCGCTCCACATTGGCCATCACAAAGCGGTGCAGTGCAGGAATGGCCTTGCGGGCAAAGAAGTGTCTGCTGGGGAGCTGCCAGTCTGGGGCTGCGCAAGCAAGCAGCGCACGAATGTCGCTCCCCTCCTGCACGAGCGTGTACGGCAGGAGTTGGGAGCACATGGCCCGTGCCAGCAAGCCGTTCAGCTGCCGCACGCGACGGCTGCTGGGAGGCAGAGCCCTAACCACCCCCTGGAAGGACTCGCTCAAAAGGCTCTGGCGTGGCCTTTTGCTGACACGGGAATCAGCAGACACAGCAGAGGAGGCCACTGAGGACTGGCTGCCAGAACAGGCCTCAGTGTCGGCGGCAGGAGTTGCAGAGGGGGGAGGAGCAGTGCATTTCCGCACTCCTGCTGGTGCTGCTGGAGGAGCAGGAGGGCGGGTGGCTGCTGTTGCTGCTGCTGCTGCTGAAGGCTGTGCAGTGATGGGTGTGGTGCCACTGCCAGCACCAGATGCCTTCAGCCTCTGGAACTCCTCATGCTGGTGGAAATGTTTAGCCGCAAGGTGGTTGATGAGCGAGCTGGTGCTGAACTTTAAGGGGTCTGCACCTCTGCTCAACTTCCGCTGACAGTGGTTGCAAGTGGCGTACTTGCTGTACACAGTGGGCATGGTGAAAAACCGCCAGATTGGTGACAGAAACATCCCCCTACGGCATGGAAGCGCTGCTGCCTGTCTCCCTGTGGTGGTTGGGGGGGGGGCTTGGGTGCGGCTGGTGGTGGTACTGGCTGATGCTGCTGCTGCTGCTGCTGAGCCTGAGACACCAGCAGGCTGTGGGACGCTGCCAATGCTTGCAATGATGCGCCTCCTTGCAAGGCCCACAAGCGCATCCTCCTCCTCCTCCTCAGAGCTGCTGAGGACGACATCCCCTGGAGGTGGTGGCACCCAGTCTCTGTCTGTCACCGGGTCATCATCATCATGCCCCTCCTGAAACATGTCCTGCTGGGATGATGACCCCCCAAACTCCTCTCCTGATGCATGGATGGGACGCTTGACTGTCGCCACAGTCTTGCTGTCCAATCCCTCCTCCCCCAAAGTGCCCATCAGCATCTCCTCCTCAAAATCGCCAACAACAGCAGACAATACCCTGATGGTGCCTGGGGTAAAAAGACTGCTGAGTGACAGGTCGGCGACTGATGGTGAACTGGCCTCCTCCCCAGGCCCTGCTGGGCGGCTGCTGCGAACAGGGGTGGTGGTGGTGGTGGTGGTGGTGGTGAGGGTGGAGGCCTCGGATGCAGAGCTGATGGCGGGCTGCTCATCCTCCGTCATGAGTTGCACCACAGTGTCTGCATCCTTTTCCTCAATGGGACGTTTCCGACCCGGCTGGAGGAAAATGGGAGCAGGTGCTACACGCTGCTGCTGCTGTGTCTCTGCAGCGTGAGTTGCAGATGCTCCTGCTGGGCGGCGCCCAAGGCGTCCACGGCCAGTGGCTATGGGAGGAATGTTAGCCACTGACGCTGCTGCTGCTGCTGCCGAACTGTGCATGGTGGCGCGCCCGCGGCCGCGGCTTGCCACAATGCTGCTCCCTCTCCTCCTGATTCCCTTGCTGCCCTTCCCCTTGCCCAAACCGCGCTGGCTGCCACTTCCAGACATCTTCAATGTTTTGGGCGTATAGACAAAAGTTTTTTAAAAGGGCGGGTGAAAAGTGGGGTACTTTAATGGAGTGGGTTGGTTGGTGAGGTGACTGAGTGAGTGTCCCCTAGTACAGTAAGTAAGTAGTAACAGTCAGGAAGTACAACTAGCAGTTACAATAATCAGTAGTAATCACAAGTAAATTTAGTGTGTGTACACTCAGACAGTGAGTGCACGCACGCAGGAGCTAGTAGCCTATGAACACAGTGACTGAGTGTCCTAGACTCCTAGTACAGTAAGAGTAAGTAGTAACAGTAAGTAGAACTAACTAATTACAATAATCAATCAGCGATCAGAAGGAAATGGAGTGTGGGTGTGTGTACACTCAGACAGTGAGTGCACGCACGCAGGAGCTAGTAGCCTATGAACACAGTGACTGAGTGTCCTAGACTCCTAGTACAGTAAGAGTAAGTAGTAACAGTAAGTAGAACTAACTAATTACAATAATCAATCAGCGATCAGAAGGAAATGGAGTGTGGGTGTGTGTACACTCAGACAGTGAGTGCACGCACGCAGGAGCTAGTAGCCTATGAACACAGTGACTGAGTGTCCTAGACTCCTAGTACAGTAAGAGTAAGTAGTAACAGTAAGTACAACTAACTAATTACGATAATCAATCAGCGATCAGAAGGAAATAGAGTGTGTGTTGTGTGTGTACACTCAGACAGTGAGTGCACGCACGCAGGAGCTAGTAGCCTATGAACACAGTGACTGAGTGTCCTAGACTCCTAGTACAGTAAGAGTAAGTAGTAACAGTAAGTAGAACTAACTAATTACAATAATCAATCAGCGATCAGAAGGAAATGGAGTGTGGGTGTGTGTACACTCAGACAGTGAGTGCACGCACGCAGGAGCTAGTAGCCTATGAACACAGTGACTGAGTGTCCTAGACTCCTAGTACAGTAAGAGTAAGTAGTAACAGTAAGTAGAACTAACTAATTACAATAATCAATCAGCGATCAGAAGGAAATGGAGTGTGGGTGTGTGTACACTCAGACAGTGAGTGCACGCACGCAGGAGCTAGTAGCCTATGAACACAGTGACTGAGTGTCCTAGACTCCTAGTACAGTAAGAGTAAGTAGTAACAGTAAGTAGAACTAACTAATTACAATAATCAATCAGCGATCAGAAGGAAATAGAGTGTGGGTGGTGTGTGTACACTCAGACAGTGAGTGCACGCACGCACGCAGGAGCTAGTAGCCTATGGACAGTGACTGAGTGTCCTAGACTCCTAGTACAGTAAGAGTAAGTAGTAACAGTAAGTACAACTAACTAATTACGATAATCAATCAGCGATCAGAAGGAAATGGAGTGTGGGTGTGTGTACACTCAGACAGTGAGTGCACGCACGCAGGAGCTAGTAGCCTATGAACACAGTGACTGAGTGTCCTAGACTCCTAGTACAGTAAGAGTAAGTAGTAACAGTAAGTAGAACTAACTAATTACGATAATCAATCAGCGATCAGAAGGAAATGGAGTGTGGGTGTGTGTACACTCAGACAGTGAGTGCACGCACGCAGGAGCTAGTAGCCTATGGACAGTGACTGAGTGTCCTAGACTCCTAGTACAGTAAGAGTAAGTAGTAACAGTAAGTACAACTAACTAATTACGATAATCAATCAGCGATCAGAAGGAAATAGAGTGTGTGTTGTGTGTGTACACTCAGACAGTGAGTGCAGTGCGCACACGCAGGAGCTAGTAGCCTATATGAACAGTGACAGTGAGTGTCCCTACGGGTACAGTAAGAGTAAGTAGTAAGTAAGTACAACTAACTAACAATAATCTATCAGTAATCAGAAGGAAATAGAGTGTGTGTACACACAGACAGTGAGTGAGTGCACACACGCAGGAGCTAGCTAGTAGCCTATAAACAGTGACAGTCAGTGAGTGTCCTACTCCTAGTACAGTATAACTACAATACTATTAGTAAAGGACAGCAGAAATACTGGTATAGATGAGAGAAATAAACAGAGGACAGCTGCCCACAGAGGCAAGGCCCCCCTGAGGCCTAAACCTGTAAGCTTGCAGCAGCTGCCTGTCTCTAATGTAACACACAAGCTACTAACTAAAATACAATGTCTAAATAACTAACAACAATATAGGTGTGTATAGGAGGTGTATGTGAGCAAAAACGCTAGGTAAATGACCACAATAGAGCTCTTGCTAAGCCAAAGCACAAAGGAGCAACTCTCTCTCTGTACAAGTCTCAGGCAAGCACGGAGAAACGGAACATGGCGGCCGCTATTTATAGGGTAGGGGCTGGCCAGGGTCCCCCTCTGTGATTGGCTGCCGTCAGAGGGCCTGGGAGCCCTCTGATTGGCTCTAAGGACATCAATCTGGGCTATGACGCTATTCGAGCTCGGTACCGAGCTCGAATAGCGCCGGGTTGCTCGAATAGCTTGAATAGTGAATGGGCTATTCGAGTGTACTCGGATAGCCCATTCGAATAGCTCCAGCTATTCGGAGCTCGAATACCGAGCTCGAATAGCTGAAAAAGAGCTCGAATATTCGAGCTACTCGAATATTCGAGCTCTGCTGAGCACCACTAGTACTGGAAGCATACAGTATACTGATTTGTATTTGCTAGTAATAAAGCAATGGATATTGAAAGACGTCATAAAATACTGTTACACAGATGCTATGATGTGTGTGGTTTGAAAATAAATTAGTGCCCATACTGATGATTCAATATGTCTCTAAGGGCTAGTTCACTCTGGGCGCCCCTTCAGCGCCTTGCTGATCGCTGGCCATCAGCAAATGCGCTGCTACTTATGTATCCCTATGGATACATTCACACTGCGGCATTTGCAATTTCAATCAATCGCAAATGTGCTGCGTGCAGCATCTTTGGGGTGATTGTGCTGTGATTCTCATTCTATTGGCGGGAATCACAACTGCAAATTGCAAGATTTTGCAGTTGAAACGCGATTGCAGACCCGAATGAGATCACCGACGCTGGGAAGCGGCGGGCAAATGCCCAATGTAAACCAGCCCTAAGGAGTCCAAATAGCAAAACAAATTGGCTCTTACCAAAATACAATTTTAGGTTGTAGGATGTGAGAGGAGAGAGAATTTTCAGAGAGTGGAGAGAAAGCGGATAGAGAGCAGTTAAGAATTGAGGTGCAGATGGAATTAGATGGCTGTATGGAAAAACCACTATGGATTTTGTCAATTTTATCAAGAAGTATGTTGCAAATTTTTCAGCTGATGAGCATGAAGGAGGTGGTAGAGGTGTGTGTGTGTGTGTGTGTGTGTGGGGGGGGGGGGGGGGGAGGAGGGGGGAGAGAGAAGGGAGTTAATAGTGCTGAACAAGCACATTGGATTATGGGATTGAGAGGATATGAGAGAAGGTAAATATGACATAAGTAAACACAGTTTGCTGAATACATAATTGAAGTCAATGAGCAAGAAGATCATGGGCATAGTAAAAAAATTCTACCCTGGTGATGGTATAAATTTAGATGCAAACATGACTCCTCCTTCATTTGCATTGTTTTGAACCCAGAACTCTCCTATCTGATGTTACCAAAGATTCTGGCTAGAGCAAAAACTAAACCAAGCTGTACATGTCAAAGCAATCACAAAATAAATACTGTAAATAATAAACAGCAGCAGGTGAGCTAAAACTCTCACACACACACAACCAGTAATAATGCATCAAATACTTTGTACAATTCTTATTGCTGAAACCCACATTCCATTTTACTTTTGTACAAGACTTTAGCCTAATTGATACACTTTTACATTATAAACATAATATTAATACAAGACATGGTGGGCAGATGGAAAGTGTTAGTCATTTAAAGCATAACACGCATGAACTGATTATTGCAGAAAGTAGTCATCAGAGTCACTCATAAAACATGAGATTCCCTAATTGCACAGTGTGTTACACTTGCAGTCAGTGTGGGAAGAAATATCCATGCTGTGTCTCAGCATGCATGTTGCACTAATTTATGGCTCATCCTCACAGCTAATACTCTAAAGTCAAGTGTCAATGTATATATATATATTATAGAAAGTGTTATCCAGGTCAATCTCTGAAATAGAACATTATGCTAAAAAGAAATTACCGTATTGTATGTACATTATAATATCACAAATTTAGTAGAGTAAAAGGAATTAGAACCCTGCAACTGTTAACCAGTTCACATCCTAACTACAGTATAATCACGTCGTAAGTGGCTCACGAAAGCCACACGACGTAATTATAAGTCACTTCACTTTAATGAGCACAGCGTGCTTGCTGGCATGCGCCTGGGCTCATTTACCCCCCTCCCTCTAACTACACTAACTAAGGATTCCCTCCCGGGGGTCCGATCCTCCCACTCCCCGCTCGATCCCCTTTATTTGAGCATCTCCCCCACCCCCTTCTTCCCCCATGCTGCAATGCTGGATAAGCATGAAAACAACATACCTCATCTCGTTCCAGCGTGCGATCAGCCTCCCCTCCGTGCATTACCGCTGCCTGTGTCATTATGCCAAATGGATCGGGTTCTGGCTTGATGATGTCATCAAGCCAGGACCCGGTCCTTTCGGCATAGAGAGGCAGTCAGCGGTAATGCATGGAGGGGAGGCTGATCGCACGCTGGAATGAGGTGAGGTATGTTGTTTTCATGCTAATCCTGCATTGCAGCATGGGGGAAGAAGAGGGGGAGGGTTGGGGGTTAGCATTTCGCCACACATGGCTATCTGGGAGGGTGACACATGGCTATCTATAGGGCAGGGGGGCAGAGGCACACTTGGCTATCTATGGGGGGGGGGGGCGCAAATGTTCTGGCTATCTATGGAGAGGGGGGAATAATGCAGCACATCTGGCAATTTTTTGTGGGGGGTGGGGGTCAAAAGGACACTTTGCATTTTATATGGGGACGGGGCCAATAGGTTAAAGGGGCACACCTGGCTATCCATAGGGGGTGGGGGGAATAGATGGGTACATCTGGCTGTCTATTGGAGGGGGGAGAACAAAGGGGACACCTAGCTGACAATGGGGGTGGGGTATAAAGGGGCATATCTGGCTTACAGAGGGGCACATCTGGCCTTTTTATATAGGGGAGGGGCTAATAAGGGGTACATCTGGCTATCTATACTGGGGAAGATAAAAGGGGCACACTTGGCTATCTATGGAGGGGCACATCTGGCTAACTACAAGGGTGGGAGCTAATAAATGGGCTTAGTTTTTTTTTTATATATGTACGCCTTCAGCTTATATTACAGTTATTTCGGCAAATACAGCTTGTGATTACTGATAAAGTGCAATGGAAAAAAAAAATTAAAAAATACACCTTTATTTACAAGTAACATATTGTTGCCATACATTGTACTAGGAACATAAATTAATTGTTGAAATAAACAGGACACATGGGCAAATAAAATGTGTGGGTTTGATTTCCAGTAAAACTTTTTTTCATTTTAATTCTCCTTATTCCTTTTAAAATGCATGCAAAATAAAATAATTCTTAGCAAAATGTACCACCCAAAGAAAGCCTCATTGGTGGGAAAAAAAAACAAGGTATAGATCATTTATGTGTGATAAGGGCTGCTAAAGTTATTGGCTAATGAATGGGAAGCGTGTGAAATGTTGAAAATTGCTTGGAATTTTTAGGGGGAAAAGCCCAGGGACGCGAAGTGGTTAATAGCGTGTAAATAGTAAATAGTGTGTAAATAGCACAATCAGAATCAGAGACTATTTGGCTAAGTAAACTTGCACTTACAAGGAATTTGACTTGGCAGTTGCTTAACAAAAACAAAACAAAACAATACAAGGACAGCAGGGGCATAGCTAGAAATCATTGGGCCCCCCTGCAAAACTTTGGATGCCCCCACCACCACCAATCCGGGCCCCGTCCTCATACACCCACCCCACATGGTTGCCTGTGTAATGGATACCTGCATAATATTCTTGTGTGAAAGGAATGCTAGAGCCTTTGCAAGCAACACAGTAGAGTTACTGAATGGGTTAAGTACCCCCTCATCACTATTACCAGGAGAGCAGCCAGAAGTAGAAATGTCTGAAATAAGGACAGACAGTATATATATTACCAGTCAATGACAGTATGCAACTTCTAGTTGGCAGTGAACAGGGTGAGAAGTGTCCATTTTCAGTTATGTGCTGAATGCTTTCAAGTCCTGGGAGAACTAGCTTGGTTCTGCATTAAGCATGGCTACCGCCTGAGGGAAACAGCTATTCCTGTGTCTAGAAGTTTTAGTTGCGAATGACCGGAATCTTACTCCTAAAGGCAAGAGCTAGAAGATGGAGTGAGCAGGGTGAGAGGGGTCAGAAGCAACCTTGGTCGCTCTCTTTCTGCACCTGTTATTGTAAAAATCCTGCAGGGAAGCTACAGCCAATTATTCTTTCCGCTGTTCGAATGATGTGGTGCACCTTTTCTAGTACTGAGCAGGAGCCCGAACCATACAGTCATCATGGATGATGTCATGATTGATTCGATGATCGCAGTGTAGAACTGCAGCATTAATTTTTGAGGTAAGCCAAACTTTTTCAGCTGCTATAGGCGGTACATCCTCTGTTGCGCTTTATTGGTGATAGTATTGTTGTCCTATTTTAGGTTGTTTGAGATTGTGGACCCAAGAAAACTGAAGGACTCTACCGGGGTTATTGTAGATCCATTTATAGTTAGGTGCTGGGGATCTCCTAAAGTCTATTATCATCTTCTTGGCTTTAAGGGCATTTAGTTCCAAGTTATTCCTGCTGCACCAGGAGGAAAGCTGTCCCACTACATGCCTGTGTGCACACGTATCCCCATTTTGTATGAGACCAATTTGTATGAAACTACAACTAACCTGAGAGACACATGGAGACTGCCATATCAATTTAATTTGAGATAATAACTAGGGATGATCCGCCAGAAATCGTAGATTCCGTCAGTGTTAACTTCCGTCGCTATGAAAATTCCGCCAGATTTTTACGAAATTCCGCGGAATTCTGGATTCCGCCACAAAAATTAAAATAATTGCGAAAGCAACCTTATTTATCCTATATGGTATTCATAGACCCTATTAACTGTTCTCTTAGTCCTTTTTCTCCCTCCTCTCTGCCTCCCTCCCTTCTCCCGGAAGGAGGAAGGTCTCGTCTTCCAGGGAATTGTAGTATTTCAAAAGCCAGCTTACATAACTTGGCTGGTAATTGAACCCAGGTCTGAGTGCATGGTAGGTAGCTCTCTTCACCACTATACCCCCACCAACACTACATGCTGAAGCCAGCCTAGCATGTACCATTATGATATATCCAAGAGAAAAATGAGCTTGCTTAAGGATTTGTAGCATGTCAAAAGCCAACTCACATTGGCTGGGAATCGAACCCAGGTCTAGTGCTCGGTAGGCTGCTATCCTAACCATTATACAACCAACACAACACACTACAATGCTACATGCTGAAGCCAGCCTAGCATGTACCATTATGATATATCCAAGAGAAAAATGAGCTCTCTCTCTCTCTCTCTCTCTCTCTCTAGGACTTGATGCCATTGAACCGAATTTTCAGCTTAAAACCATCAACGGATACCGGCAGAATTTCACAGGCAATTTCGGAATTCCACCAGATTAAAAAAGTGTGTTGTGTTGGTGGGTTAATGGTTAGGATAGCAGCCTACCGAGCACTAGACCTGGGTTCGATTCTCAGCCAATGTGAGTTGGCTTTTGACATGTTACAAATCCTTAAGCAAGCTCATTTTTCTCTTGGATATGTCATAATGGTACATGCTACGCTGGCTTCAGCATGTAGTGTTGGTGGTGGTATAGTGGTGAAGAGAGCTACCTACCACGCACTCAGACCTGGGTTCAATTCCCGGCCAAGGTATGTAAGCTGGCTTTTGAAATACTACAATCGCCTGGAAGATGAGATCCTCCTCCCTCCAGGAGGAGGGAAGAAGGGAAGGAGAAAATGAGTAGAAATACTTGCTATCAGGCAGAAATCAGTTTGGTGGGGAAACAAATTTGAATTCCGTCAATTAAAAATTTTCCGCGGAATTCCGTTTTAGCCCTATAGCAATTCCGTTCCGTAATATCGGAACCGGAATCACCAAATTCCGTCCGGAATCGCGGAATCCAGTGACCATCTGAATCAAACACCTAAAACTAGCATGCAGCAAATGTAGTCAACCTTATGCTGGGAATTCACCATGAGGTTTTTTTGGCAGATAGATGGTTTGATAGATCATTTCCAACATGTCCGATCTGATTTTCGATCGTTTTTCTGATCGATTTTTCATAGAAGTGAAAGGAATTATCCAATCAGAAAAACAATCGGACAGTAAATCTGCTGAAAAATCTCACAGCGTATTCCCAGGCCAGCATTAGGTCAAGCATCTGGTCTGCATGATTGCTCAGGGTCTATGGATAAATGTATTAGAGGCAGAGGATCAGCAGGACAAGGACAGCTGGGCACTTTGTTTTGCTTAAATTAAAATAAAATATGGCAGCCTCTTTATCCTTCTCAGGTCAGTTGTCCTTTAAGCACACAACACACACTTTGCTAGTATCACATGCATTATGCAAATATTGGAACCCTTGTTATTCTAGCAACACACATTGAGGAGTATGTAAGGTGAAATGTACTATATTTGAAATGTGCACTACGCTACTTGCATTAATACCGGTAAAATTGCACTATCTGCGCTCTTCAACTTTATTGTAAATTACCCCCTGCTGAATTATGAGAGCACATATAAGGACAACGTTAATCCACCATTTTTAAAACATTTGATTACCAGCATTCAATTTTATATTTACACCTAGCAATTTCACATCTATTGCCTCTATCCCCACCCTTAAGATTGTAAGCCTCTGGCAAGGTCCTCCTCCCTAGTGTTTCCAGCTTGATTATGCACTCTCACTGTCTGACGCCCTTCTTGAAGGCTAGAACAGACTCTATTTTGCACAAAGAAACAGAACTACGGTTATCAAAGACTTTACATGGTCTTGTTTTTTTGTAAGTTCGTTGTATGTCCCACCTCGTATGTTAATCAATTTATTTATTATACAGCGATGCATAATGTTGGTGCTTTAAAAATACAATAAATATCCCCTATTTGATTTTAATATGGAAAAGATCTGCTTGTTCTACACATTTGTTTTGTATGTCATTTGTAACCTGTGTGTGTCTTTTTTGACTTTTTGTTGTTATTTGTTGCAGACTGATGTAAAGGTCTGATTGTCTAATCATAAAAATAAAATAAATAATAATAATAATAATTTAAGCCTTTGCTATTTTAATTTTAAAAACAACAATGGTTGCGTGGTCTATAGTTTAATGCATGTGTAATCATGTATCTATTAACCATAAACATTCCCACATGGAACTTGAACAATCTCAAGATCAATCCATGGCCAACTTATTCAAAGTTGGATGCATTCATTATATGCAAATTATATTTTGCACATAGTATGTGGTCAGTATTGTATGATCTGTCTAGACTTTGCATGTCATGTGGAATAATTTTTGAAAGCCTCATTTAATGGGTAATGAGCTGCAGTCTGCAGATGTAGCTCATCTACTCTTGCTTAGAATAGGCTTTCCTGCATGAATTAAAGAAGTTTTTCATTGCAAAACCTCTGATAAGAAAAGACATGGACACCGAGTGTCCAAAAATACAAGGCAATATGTCTCTGTACATGCATGTCTGTAGTAGAGTGCACCAATGAGATGTGTGAATGACAGCTCCATTCATCCATTGAGACAAATACAGCCTGTCATTCTTGCAGAAAAGACTGTCTAAAGGAAAGCAATGAGATCTAGAAGTTATTGAAATATTACTTCCTCCCTTTTTACTCCATTCTATAAGATACGATTTTTTTTTGTTCTTGTCCTATTGTTGCATGGAAAATGTTCAGGAATGGCGGCAGTACACATGTGCATAGTCACAACTCTGTGCAGGAAAATCATTTAAAACATGTAAAGATTTACTGATGACTTGGGTTTTTAATTTTTATTATTTGTAGTATTGATTTTTTTTCTGTAGTGTTGACATCTTTTCCAAAACTTTTGCAGATTATAAAGTCATGTTACTAACTATCCATAAGAGGAGCTTAGAACCTAATCCCTACCATATACACATAGATGTAAAAAAATGCTATTAAAACAATTTGACGTTAAGAAAAAACATGATTCAGCAAGCTTCTGTATTACACTTTCTTGTCCAAGAGCAGTTACATTTTTTTAGCAAAAGTGTTTATATTAAACAAAAAAAATATTTTTTATTCTAAGTATTTGGCTGCCTTGTACGGAATACTTAAAATGTCATGATTTACATTTAACACTAGAGATGGCCCGAACCTCCGATTTTAGGTTCGCGAATCTTCGGCAAATGTTCGATTCACGCGAACTTTCGCGAACCGCAATAGACTTACATGGGCAGGCAAACTTTGAAAACAAGAAACACTCATGCTGGCCACAAAAGTGATGGAAAAGATGCTTCAAGGGGTCCAACACCTGGAGGGGGCATGGATGAGTGGGATACACGCCAAAAGTCCCGGGTAAAAAATCTGGATTTGACGCAAAGCAGCGTTTTAAGGGCAGAAATCACATTGAATGCTAAATTGCAGGTCTAAAGTGCTTTAAAACATCTTGCATGTGTATACATCAATCAGGGAGTGTAATTAGAGTACTGCTTCACACTGACACACCAAACTCACTGTGTAACACATCGCAAACAGCTGTTTGCGTAGTGACGGCCGTACTGGACTGGTGCGCACCATGGTGAGATTGCTCTTCCTCACTCAGTGATGTCAGGTAATCTCTGACTGCCTTATCAACTTTTGATGGTTCTTTCTCTACCATTGTTAAAGCTTACATCTATTTTTTTAAATACTTGTTCTGCTTGCTGTTCAGTACCTGCAACAAGAATCTTTTATGGAGGGTAAGTCTGCCATTGTGAGTGACCACGGGTAATGGCATGGGGAATCAGGGTTCGATTCCGGTCCGGAGTGGGAGCCTGAGAAATGGCTACCACCACCACACATCCAAGTAAGGACCCATTTGCTGTATAAGTAATGTACCTGCCCTGACCGTGCTTTGCAGACCAGGCATCTGTGGTCAGATGGACCCTTGACCCAGTGAACCAAATCGAAAGCATTTGCCAAGAATGTGTTATGGAGGGCAAGTCTGCCATTCATTCAACTGTGTGAAACTTTCTATGGTACTTTCTCAGTAGCATGGTGACCACGGGTAATGGCCGGGGAATCCTGGTTTGATTTCGGTCGTGTGGGAGCCTAAGAAGTGGCTACCACCACCACACATCCAAGGAAGGCAGCAGGCACGCTGTGGGCAAAGGAGCAGGAACGGCTACTACACATCCAAGGAACTCAGCAGGCATGGCATGCACGTCCGAGGTAGTGATCAAAAATAACAATACAGGAGGACTTTCTAGGCCCTGCTGTATATGACACTGATAGACTGTACTACCTTTAACAAGAATCTGTTATGGAGGGCAAGTCTGCCATCCATTCAAGTGAAAGGTATGCACTGACTGCCAGGTATAATACAATGTGCAGTCAAAGATGCAGTGAAAGGTATGCAGTGACTGCAAACAGTTGTTTGTGTAGTGACGGCCGTGCTGGACTGTTGCGCACCATGACAAGAGTGCAGGTGATGGCAACTTTCCAGCCCATATGGTCGCTGGGCTGAGGTAGCTGAGTGACAGAACAGTGACTGTCCAGCTGATAAAATTTGGTCTGTCACTGCGTGCGCTCAGCTCATGTAGGTAGGTGGGTGCACTGAAGTGAACAACAGCAGGTAGGTATATGTAGTGATGGGTATTACAATATGCACCTGTCAGTCACACACAGACAGGTACCGGACAGACACAGTGATACTGCGTGCGCTCAGCTCACGTAGGTAGGTGGGTGCACTGTGAACAACAGGTAGGTTTATGCAGTTATGGGTATTACAATGTGCACCTGTCACATACACAGGTAGTCACTGAATGCGCTGGGCCTGGCAGTGGCACACACAGTAGGAATTACCAAGGCTGTCTATGCAACACAAGTGTCAGTGGGACACACACACAAAAAATGGATCACAAGAACTAGATTAGCTCTCAAAAGAGCTGTTGAGGGATGCTTTCTTAACAATAAGAATCAGCAAGGAGCAAGCTAAGAAGCCTACAAGAGCCTAACTAAGCTTTCCCTATCAGAGTCTGCAGCAGCTGTCCTTTCTCTAATTACTGCAGGCACACGAGTGAGTAAAATTGTTGATGCTGCCTGCCTTTTATAAGGGGGGAGTGGCTCCAGGAGGGAGTGTAGCCTGATTGGCTACAATGTGCCTACTGACTGTGATGTAGAGGATCAAAGTTGACCCTAATGGTGCACTATGGGGGCAAATCGAACTTCAGGTAAAGTTTGCAGTTCTCCGCGATCGCGAACCACCGAAGTTCGCCTGGAACCGTTTGCCGGCGAACCATTCAGGCCACCTCTATTTAACACTAATTGTTGCAATACTTAATGTAAACATTTATACTGTTTTACATTATTTTAAGTGCACTCATGGTAATTAGAATTTGCTACCGTTCTATATTTTTTCAATATTTTTTTTTTAATTTACAATCAAAATTGATTTTACATATTATTCCTTGATTTCATGGTTTCTTAGAAAGCTTGTGAATGTATTTTTAGAATTTTACTGTAGACAGAGTTCGAGAGCTTCTAGAATACTAATGTAAAAATTATTTTGGGTGGAATCATCCATGTTGCATACTTGATTGACAACATTTTTCTTATTTCGTTTTATATCACATCATTTATGTGCATACTATCTTTCTCATTTCTATGGTGAAGACTGATTGACATACTGTATAAGAAAAGAGGGAAAGCATAGCACCTATATTTCTGCATAATTACAACATATTCAATATTTTCCTTTTAAAGGTCAATTTATCTTGTTTCTTTGCTCTTATAATGACATAGCAATCAACAGTATATGGATTTTGCCATATTTATTTCCTTGTAAACAATGCCAGTTGCCTGGCAGCCCTGTTGATCTTCTGGCATAAGTAGTGTCTAAGTCAAAACCCTGGAACAAGCATATGTCATTCAAGAAAAAGTTAAGTCATAGTACCTGATCTGTTGCATGCTTGTTCAGGGTCTATGGCTAAAAGTATTAGAGACACAGTATGCCAAACAACTGGTATTGTTTAACCTCCCTGGCGTTATGATTATTTACAGATTTAGGGTTTAAAAGCTATGCAATTTTTTTCACAATCATTTACACCCTAAAATCAAGAGAAAAAAACATTCCACAGAGAGATCTGCAGCAGCTCCTGCATATAACTCACTCAGGCACGGGATTACTGCTCTGAGCTGCAGCCTGACTCAGGATTACCGCTAAGGAGGTAAAAGGAAATAAATATGGCAGCCTTCATATCCCCAAACTTAAACAACAACAAAAAGGACCAAAGTTTAAAGAGGCCTCAAAGATCCCTGAAAAATATAATGCTTTATTAGTCACAAATTTCACAGTAATCAAAATTAAAAGCAATTGAAACCTAAAAGTTCCTGGGGCGCCCCCATCACTCCTCACACACAGATCACCAATCACACAGACCAATCGCTGATATATCACACCGCTGCAGCAAAGGGTAACTTGCATCAGAAGTTGTCCCAGATGATATGTAGTTGTAAATTGGCCACCTATAGGTTCTCTATATAAACAGCTAAACAGCTGACTTCGGGTTCCCTTTAAATGTTTAAATTCTCACCTTTCCATTCAGGCATTCACTAATCATTGTATAAGGCTTGCAATTTGAAAAAAAAAATATTTAGTTGCACTATAAATCTCTAAGAGAGTTGTGATTACATTTTTTTTTTTTTACACAAAACTGTTACAATTCTAGGATGTTTATATGTATGCCTTTACATTTTTTGTTCAATTTCTTATCTGAATGTACATCTTTAGTGTAGAGCATACTGTAATGTATTTCCTTTGCGCCACCTTTGTGTTCTATCCAGTAAATCTCCAAACACCACAATGAAAGTATATTAATTTAAAACTTTTTCACTTTTTTGATGTTTGACTGAAGTCTGACTGATTCAGACACTACTGCAAACAGATTAGCAGGCAGGAATAAAATAAATATGGCAGCCTCCATATCCTTCGCAGTTCATTCAGTTCACTCAAGGGTACTTTAATGTTATTTGTACAGTATATGTTACGGCCAGAACCCGAAGACTGGCCACTTTGGGTTTTGGCCAACCAAAATGCGAATTGGCTGTGCTACAGTGGCCAATGTAAGAAATGAATGAATTGAAGTGTCTCCGGCTCCTCCCCCTGCATCCCTTCTCTCACCAGTTGGGCCAATCATGAGTAGTAATTAGAGTCCGGGGCTCGGGCTCTGCACCCCATACCCACCTCTCACCACTGGCAGCATCCCCACCCACCCTGTCTCTTCTCCCTTGTCCACTTCCCCACTACCGTTCGCAGTGGGGAAATAGATAGTTGGTAGGGAATACTTGAGCCAGAGCCGTCGAGGTGAGCAAGGAGAGGAGCCACATTTTTGTGCTCTTCCTTAGGCTCCACCCCTCACTGCCACCCTCTTGCCTCACCGCCGCTTAGAAACTGCTAAGCTCCACCCCCCACTGCTGCTCTCATAACTGGAGGATATCAGAGGTGCAGTGGGAAGATGTATAAATGACACTGGTGCAGGGCAGAGGCAGGCGGACACTTTGAGAGGCAGGGGGAGAAGCTAAAGCGACCGGAAATCATTAATTTCTTACATTGGCCACTGTAGCATGACCAGTTCGCATTTTGGCTGGCCAGAACCCGAAGTGTCCAGACTTTGGGTGCTGACCGTAACATATATAGCTTAAAACTGGACTGTACCTACTGCAGCTTCTACCCTAGTGCCAGTATGGTTAGGCTCAATTTCAACTCACATACAAACTGCAACAAAATTTGCATCAAGTCTGACAAATTAACATGCCATTAATGATTAGAGATGTAGCGAACATAGAATTTTCTGTTCATGAACAGCGAATGCAAATTTCCTAAAAAATTTGTCAACCAGCTGTTCGCAGCGGGCTCCACAGACTTTAATGGCAACTGAACGGTAGCCAACTTTAATGGTTAATAGCAAAGCCCCCTTATATGTTAGAAACACCAGATTTGCAGGGTTTGTAGATACGGAACAGTGGTTACAACAGGACAAAACATTTTCAAAAACACCTAATAGTTTTTGAGAAAATCAATTTTAAAATGTCAATAGGAAAAAAGTATACATTTAAGTGCAGTAAATAACAGATAATATAGCAAACCTAATGGTTCCCTGACGACGGCGGAAGGCCGAAACCGGTCGGAACTGGAGACTGGGCAAATCAATAAGAGATCGTAAGATTGTCTGATGTGTATTGGTATACACTATACAGTATACGTGATTATACTAAGGGTCCCTGTCCTCCCTGCCTCCCACACCCATGCTGGTGGCAGAGAAGATTTCCATTGGTCCTTTGTAAATCAATGATAGCCCTATGGTTCTGCCAGCACTTCGATACTAGAGCTTGTCCCTCAACCCAGCAGCAGTTAGTGTGCATGGAAGACTAAAATGGTACCTGACAACACAGAGATAACAGGTAAGTAGATCTGGAACAGAGGGGAGGAAACAGCCTGGTGGCACTGGCTAGTGTCTGGGAACACGCTGAAACCAGCGCAGGAGATTTGGGCGCGGCCGGCGCCACCATAGGCCGTAATAGGAATTACGGCTATAGCAGGCACAGAGAGTAACTTCAGCGCCATCAAAAGACGGAGCTGAAGTTACTTTTAAAACATAATAATTCAGCTTCCAGCAATTACTGGAAGCCAAATTATTTCATTCCCCACTATCCATGGCGGCCTGGAGGGGGAATAGTATTTTAATATGGCCAGGACTTGTGCGGCAGCAGGATCAGCCATATAGCGGCTGAATCCTGCGCCCAAGTCTCCAGCGCCATTATCTCTCGTAGGCAGTGTCTGTGCCAATGGACGTGCACTGATTCCATTCCTCAGTGCATGTGGGCTCCAGAAAAATTGCACCAGCAGGAAATGTACTTTCTGCTTTCTTTCTATTTAACCTTTTCGGGACCGGCCGCCTACCCCCCCTTAAGGACCAGGCATTTTGCGCGGGAGGGGGATGCGCGCGTTTGGTGGGTCAGGCGGCCGGATCCTGTCTGTGGCTGGCTGTATTTGTGTCCCCCCATGGTGGCCTGTGCCCCCCTTCTGCCAGCAGCCTTCACTCACCTTCCAGGCTCCAGCGATGAGCCGCACGGGACCCTCTTCTCCGGCCGGCATCTCCGTTCTGTCTGACGATCAGTTCCAGGTCGTGGCTTGATGACATCATCAAGCCGGGACCCGGCGCTGACGTCAGATGGAGCAGAGATGCCAGCCAGAGCGGAGGGGGCGCCGATCGTCGCGGGAAGGGCAGGGAGGTGAGTGGATCATCTTCTTTTCCCCCCTGCCGCCGCAGCTGTCAAACTGATCACTACGATCAGACGGCGATCGTAGTGATCACGTGATCAGCAGCCATACACGATGGCTGCTGATCACTCGGGGGAGATGTCAGCTGTCATATGACAGCTTAATTTCCCCCTCCGGGTGAGCACGATCGCGTTGGGAGCGGAAACTGCGGGCCGGCGTAGATCCTATACAGCATCAGGCTAGAACAGCCACAAGTGCGGCGTAGGATCTCATTCACGCGGTCCCAAAAAGGTTAAATTGGTAAGTGTAAACAGAACCTATAACTAACATCGCATCCATTTACACATCTGCTTCCAGCCTGTTGGACAGTCCCTGATGCTGTGAGAAGGTTACTGTATAAGCTCACCAAGTTTTGGTGATACATTTTCACTCTGCTACACAAATAGTGACAATCTTGTACCTACGGCATTTCCCAAAATACCCATAATGCAGCAGTGTTTCCCCACAAAATATACAGAGTGGCAGTGTTTACTCTAAAATATGAGAAATGCGCAAGCATTTCCTACAAAAAACACATAATGTGGCAGCGTTTCCCACAAAATACATAATATGGGGCAGTGGTTCTGATAAATGATACATAATTGCCAGCATTCACCCCCAAAATAAATATAAAACATATAATGCAGCATCCCTCCCCCCCAAAAAAATGTTATTTTGGTTAACCCCCAGTTAGTGGCACCTCTGATATCCCTGGTGTCAGTGGTGGCCCTAGAAAATAAAAAATAAAGTACTCACCTGACAGGTGACTCCTCTCCTTTCCTCTAATGCTGCCCCCTGATCTTTATTGCAGCAAGTCCAGCTGCAAATCTCCCGTACTATGCTGGCAGTCAGGGCCACAGGAAAATGGTAGCTGGGGCCCAGCACCGGAGACACAAATAGAGAAATATGCCTCGATTCATCAAGACTTATCGAATCAATTACCGACAGCTTGGTAAAATACCGAACTCGATAAGCTGATTTCAGGATTCATCAAAGTTATCTAGCATTAGCGAGCATTCGGTAATCATTCAGTAATGATGCAATAAAACGGAAGAAAGTGCAATTCATGAAAATGAAAGTGGGCGTGGTTTAGCATTAAATTTAGGATGAGTTATCTCCTTCACTGCTCTGTCGTTATTCCTGTCAGATCATAGCTGTCAGAGAAGATGGAGCCATTTGAAGTGGTTATGTGGTTATGTATCAGCTGAGAGTGATTCAAAGGCACAGAAGGGCAAGAATAAGGTCTAGAAACATAGCAATCTGCAAGAGAATGGATTTATTTGCTATACCAGGACATCTGCATTTCTCTTGAATCATCTTACAAGAGAACACAGGCAGTTCCAGGGTTAACTAAACTGCTAGCTGCACTACATTTTTTCAGAAAAGGCTTGTATCAAGCTGTAGCTGGCGAAATTGTGTTGTCCCAAGCCACTTCCAGAATCCTGGTCCAGGTGTTAAAGAGGAACTCCAGTGAAAATAAAGTAATAAAAGTGCTTCATTTTTACAATAATTATGTATAAATGATTTAGTCAGTGTTTACCCATTGAAAATCTTTCCTCTTCCTGATTTACATTCTGACATTTATCACATGGTGACATTTTTACTGTTGGCAGGTGATGTAGCCTTTGCATGCTTTTTTGGCAGTAAACAGCTATTTCCCACAATGCAACAAGGTTCACAGACAGTAAACTGTCAGGAGTACCACGGTCCTCAGAGTTTCTTGTGGGAGGAGTTTCACCGCAGTATCAGTCATACAGCGCCCCCTGATGGTCTGTTTGTGAAAAGGAATAGATTTCTCTTGTAAAGGGGGTATCAGCTACTGATTTAGATAAAGTTCAATTCTTGGTCGGAGTTTCTCTTTAAGCCTTATTCGGAATGTTGCTACATGGTGTTCAAAGGACTGCCTTTTTACCCACAATTCCATGGGAATCTTATGGCCTTGTAACGATCGATGTAACACAGAGAGGATCTGATTATCAGTGATCTGCAGTTTCACCGAGAATACAGATATATACCCGATTATTGATGATCTGCAGTATCACCGATAATCAGATATATCTCTAACCTCTGGATACCTGAGTAAGATGAGTGTTTGGTGCAACAGTAATACTTTGAGGAGAGCACCCGTATCGAGGGTGCAAGGCAGTAAGAGATAATGCCCAAGAACAAGCCTCTTCCAATGGCCTGAGGCTCCCCAAGGGGAGGAGTCAGGCTGAGAGTGGGAAGGACCAGAGTGTGAGTGACACTAATGGTGGAGTGTCACTGACAGATCTGTGAACTATCTCTAAACAGAGGAGATAGTTCTCGAGGTCGGACAAGCCAGGTCGGCAACAGACAGACAGATAAGATACAGTGGAAGAGACTAATACAGAGTCCTAAGGCAAGCAAGGTTTGGCAACGGAGTATAAGATATAGCGAAGTACCAAATCAGAGATCAAGAGAGTGGTCAGGAAAGCAGGAAGTCATAACAGATAATAACAATGCCTAGTCTGAGGTGTGAGCTCCGTGATCATCAACACCCTGGAACTAGTCTGATATATAACAGAATGGTAATACAGTTCCCTAGTCTTGGGTGTGAGTTCCTTGATCATCAACACCCAGGAACTAGTCTGAAGTATAACAGAATAACAATAACACAGATACTGACAAAAAGGTCTGAGTGCTACCACATAGTGATCGCAACGGCAGACACCAGAGAAGTGAACAGGACCCAGTATATATACTATAACGCTCTCCAGAGCCTCCCCTAAGTGCTGGACCAATCAGAAATGGTTGCATTGTCAGCTGACCGGCTTGACCGGTTCTGCCTCTCCACGCGCGCGCACGTCCTTCTGAATCTGTGTGGACTATCAGTCCCAGCCACACCAGACATGTGTTGCAATGTATCCGCTGTGCAGGGCGCGGAACCAGCCGCACCTCTATCCGAGCATGCGGCGGTTTCTCCGCGTTCAGCTTTGCTGACAGATGTAGGCCTATGCATGCAAACCGCCGCGTCAGATGCGGAATCCGCCGCATTGGACACGGAATTAGCCGCCTTGCTTTGAGCGCCCGCGGCGGCTTTTCCGCGTTTTCTCACAGTATCCCCCCCCTGAGGAGTGGACTCCGGACAGCTCCTACCCGGCTTCTCAGGATGTAGGGCGTGAAATTCCTTCTTTAACTTATCCGCATGCATGCGACAATCAGGTACCCATGTTCTTTCCTCAATGCCATAACCCTTCCAGTGAACTAAGTACTGTACTGAGTTCTGTACAATCCGCGAGTCTAAAATCTTTTCCACTTCATACTCAGGTTGGTCATCCACCATCACAGGAGGAGGAGGAGTGGAACCCACATGCACTGCTGGCTTAAGCAGGGATACATGGAACGACCTTACACCACGCATGCTGGCAGGAAGATCAATGGCATAAGTAACATTGTTGATCTTTCTGGTTACTGGGAAAGGGCCCACAAATCTGGGTCCTAGCTTGGGCGAAGGCTGTTTTAAAGTCAAATGACGGGTGGACACCCAGAACAAGTCTCCTAGCCGGAACTTCCACTCTATGGAACGTTTCTTGTCAGCTTGACCTTTCTGACTCTGAAAGGCCTTCTCTAGATTCCCTTTCACGATTCCCCAAATGTTCTTAAATGACTCTTGCCAATCCTCCAGAGCTGGAAACAGAGTGGAAGCTATTGGCAGTGGGGAAAACTTAGGCAACTTTCCAGTTACCACCTGAAAAGGAGAGAATGCAGAGGAAGAGCTTTTTAAATTATTGTGCGCAAATTCTGCAAACGGCAGGAACTTGACCCAATCATTTTGCGCATCCGCAACATAACACCTTAGAAACTGTTCCAGTGACTGATTGACTCTCTCGGTCTGACCATTGGTCTGTGGGTGGTAGCCCGATGAAAATGACAGTTCCATGCCCAATTGATGACAAAATGCCCTCCAGAATTTAGAAAAAAAATTGGACTCCCCGATCTGACACTATATTTTCCGGGATGCCATGTAGCCGCAAAATGTGCATGATGAAAAGATCGGCCAACTCCTGGGCCGAGGGGAGTCCTTTCAGGGGCACGAAATGGGCCATTTTATTGAATCTGTCGACTACCACCCAAATGACCGACATGCCTTCAGACCTCGGGAGCTCACCCACAAAATCCATGGACAAGTGGGTCCATGGTTCACTCGGGGTGGGCAAAGGCTGCAATGTTCCCACAGGTGCTAGACGGGAGGGTTTGCATTTTACACACACTGCACATTCTCTCACATACTCCTTGCAGTCAGTTGCCAATGAAGGCCACCAAGCACATCTAGCGACAAGGTCATGTGTTCTGGAGGCCCCAGGATGTCCCGCATTTTTGTGGGAGTGGAACATCTGTAATATCTGAAGACGAAACGGCAATGGTACGAACATGACCCCTTCAGGCTTTCCCTCAGGAACATCGTGCTGGAAGGGACTTAAAGTCTCCATCCAGTTCTTCCAGGTCTCTGTGGCTGCCAATACCACTTTCTGTGGGATGATGGTCTCTGGGTCTGAAGGCTGTGCTGTCTCTGGCTCAAAACATCTGGATAAAGCATCTGCTTTAATGTTTTTGCTACCCGGAGTATATGTAATTACAAATCTGAATCTCGAGAAAAACAATGACCATCGAGCCTGACGGGGACTCAATCTCTTAGCCCCCTCAATGTATTCCAAATTTTTGTGATCAGTGTAAACTGTAATCATATGTTCTGCTCCTTCCAGCTAATGACGCCATTCTTCAAAGGCCAATTTAATGGCTAGGAGCTCCCTGTTGCCTATATCGTAGTTTTTCTCTGCTGGTGAAAACCTATGGGAAAAATAGGCACACGGGTGTAATCTTCTCTGCAACCCAGAAGGCTGAGACAGTACAGCCCCCACCCCGACCTCTGAGGCATCCACCTCTACGATGAAGGGATAGGATGTGTTGACGTGTCTCAAAATAGGTGCAGAACAAAACAATTCTTTCAAAGTAGAGAAAGCAGTCAAAGCTTCGGGGGACCAATGGTTGGTGTCTGCCCCTTTCTTTGTGAGACTGGTGAGGGGTGCAATGACTGTGGAGTACCCCTTTATGAACCTTCTATAGTAATTTGTGAACCCCAAGAATCTCTGGAGAGCCTTCAGTCCCACTGGCTGAGGCCACTCCAGGACAGCAGAGACTTTGGCAGGGTCCATAGACAGGCCCGAGGTAGAAATTATGTACCCTAGAAAGGCGACAGATGTTGCCTCAAAAATGCATTTCTCCAATTTAGCATAGAGCATGTTCTGTCTTAGCTTGTGCAGCACAAATCTGACATGAGCCCTGTGCTCTGAGAGGTTATCTGAGAAGATTAGTATATCATCCAGATATACAAGGACAAATTTACCCAACACCTCCCTGAACACCTCATTAATGAGTTCCTGAAAGACGGCCGGAGCGTTGCACAACCCGAAGGGCATCACCAGGTACTCGTAATGCCCATCGGGTGTGTTAAAGGCCGTCTTCCACTCATCGCCCTTTCTGATCCGCACCAGGTTATATGCACCCCGCAAATCCAATTTTGAGAAAATCTTAGCATTGGTGACCTGAGTAAATAAATCGTCTATCAAAGGCAAAGGATAGCGGTTCTTTACTGTGATTTTATTCAGACCCCGATAATCAATGCATGGCCGAAGGCCTCTGTCTTTTTTCTTCACAAAAAAGAAACCTGCTCCAGCAGGTGACTGGGAAGGGCGAATGAAACCTTTAGCTAAGTTTTCACGGATGTATTCCTGCATGGCCAATTTTTCTGGCCCAGACAAATTGTAGAGATGACCTCTAGGGGGCATACAACCAGACCGGAGATCGATGGGACAATCGAAAGGGCGATGTGGGGGAAGTTGATCGGCTGATTTCGGACAAAACACATCTGAAAATTCAGAATACTGCTTCGGCACTCCCTCCACGTGAATCTTGGTTTGGCCCAAGGTTACCTTCGCTAAACAATGATGAAAGCAATGGGGCGACCAGCTCGATAACTGACCAGTGGCCCAATTAATCTGAGGAGAGTGAAGTTGTAACCAAGACATGCCAAGAATGATCATGGAGGTTGTCATGTGTAACACAAACAAATGCAAATTCTCCCTATGCAGTACCCCTATAGTGACTCCCACCTCTGGAGTCTGCGACAGAGGATTGTTACCCTGCAGAGGAGAATCATCCACTGCCGTAACTTGAATCAGTGGTTTTACCGGGGTGAGCGGAATACCCAATTTTTTTGCAAATTCATAATCCATAAAATTAGCTGCTGAGCCTGAGTCAATGAAGGCTTCAGTGACCTCAGACTTATTCTCCCACGAAGTAGTACAAGGAAGAAGCAAACATTTATCATCTAGGGGTAAAAATTGCACGCCTAGGGTACTACCCCCAACTACACCTAAGGCAGCAGTGTTTCCCGATTTCTTAGGGCAATTCTGTATTCCATATCCCCCCTCTGCACAATAAAGACAAAGCTGCTCTGATATCCTGCGTTTCCACTCCACCTGAGACAACTCTGACCGATTAATCTGCATTGGCTCAGGTGGAGGCGAGACGGGAGGAGGTGGAGTCACGGGGGGCGCAGCGTGGGATACCATTCTCATATGGCTACTACCCCGGGTCTGCCTCTGATAGCGCAGCCGGCGATCTATCCTGATGGCCGATGAAATGGCCTCATCGATGGACCTAGGTTCAGGCTGACTTAACATAAGATCGGAAACCTCATCTGATAACCCTGATAAGAAAGAATCTAAAAGGGCAAAGGTGTCCCACCTGGCTGATACTGACCACTTCCTAAATTCAGCAGCATAATCTTCCACCGGACTCTTGCCTTAACGTAACCGTTTGAGTTTCCGCTCAGAAGTCAAGGCAATGTCTGGATCATCGTAAATTATAGCCATGGCTTTAAAAAACTCCTCTACCGAGGTTAGGGCCAAGACTCCGTCAGGCAGACTGTACGCCCAGGTCTGAGAATCACCTGATAACAAAGTTTTAATAAATGTAACCCTTTGGGCCACAGTTCCTGAAGAACTAGGTCTCAACTCAAAGTATGACAACACTCTACTCCTAAAATTTCGGAAGTCAGATCTGTGACCGGAAAATTTTTCAGGAACAGGCATACGTATGTCTGTGCTAAGAGGAGATCGCACTGATTGAAGTTCCTGAATAGCCCCAAATATCTGACATATTTGGGTCTTTTGGTTCAAAACTGCCGCGGAAAGTTGGTTTACCGTGGTGGTCAGGACTTCAACATGGCTATACAGTGCGTCCATTTGGGTTTGGTCTGCCGTTCTGTAACGATCGGTGTAACACAGAGAGGATCTGGTTATCAGTGATCTGCAGTATCACCGAGAATACAGATATATACCCAATTATTGATGATCTGCAGTATCACCGATAATCAGATATATCTCTAACCTCTGGACACCTGAGTAAGATGAGTGTTTGGTGCAACAGTAATACTTTGAGGAGAGCACCTGTATCAAGGGTGCAAGGCAGTAAGAGATACTGCCCAAGAACAAGCTCCTTCCAATGGCCTGAGGCTCCCCAAGGGGAGGAGTCAGGCTGAGAGTGGGAAGGACCAGAGTGTGTGTGACACCAATGGTGGAGTGTCACTGACAAATCTGTAAACTCTCTCTAAAAAGAGGAGATAGTTCTCGAGGTCGGACAAGCCAGGTTGGCAACAGACAGACAGATAAGATACAGTGGAAGAGACTAATACAGAGTCCTAAGGCAAGCAAGGTTTGGCAACGGAGTATAAGATATAGCGAAGTACCAAATCAGAGATCAAGAGAGTGGTCAGGAAAGCAGGAAGTCATAACAGATAATAACAATGCCTAGTCTGAGGCGTGAGCTCCGTGATCATCAACACCCTGGAACTAGTCTGATATATAACAGAATGGTAATACAGTTCTCTAGTCTTGGGTGTGAGTTCTTTGATCATCAACACCCTGGAACTAGTCTGAAGTATAACAGGATGGTAATACAGTTCCCTAGTCTTGGGTGTGAGTTCCTTGATCATCAACACCCTGAAACTAGTCTGAAGTATAACAGAATAACAATAACACAGATACTGACAAAAAGGTCTGAGTGCTACCACGTAGTGATCGCAACGGCAGACACCAGAGAAGTGACCAGCACCCAGTATATATACTATAGCGCACTCCAGCGCCTCCCCTAAGTGCTGGACCAATCAGAAATGGTTGCATTGTCAGCTGACCGGCTTGGTCAGCTGACACCCTTCTGGCTGTCAGAAAAGTTCTGCCTCTCCGCGCGCGCGTGCGTGCGTCCTTCTGAATCTGTGTGGACTATCAGTCCCAGCCACACCAGACATGTGTTGCATTGTATCCGCTGTGCAGGGCGCGGAACCAGCCGCACCGCTATCCGAGCATGCGGCGGTTTCTCAGCGTTCAGCCATGCTGACAGATGTAGGCCTATGCGTGCAAACCGCCGTGTCAGATGCGGAATCCGCCGCATTGGACGCGGAATCAGCCGCCTTGCTTTGAGCGCCTGTGGCAGCTTTTACATGTTTTCTCACAGGCCTTGTGTCAAATTACTGCTGTAAAATGGAAATATCGACACGTTACCGAATGGTTACCGATATTTTATCAAAGTCACCTCTCTGGAAGGTCTTTCACTGTTTCTTATTCAGATCAGGCCTTCCTCTTCACATCCTCTGTCTGTAGGGGTACCTCAAGGCTCTGTCCTCGGTCCCCTCCTCTTTTCCATCTACATGCACGGTCTTGGTAACTTAATCAACTCATTTGGTTTTCAATACCACCTATATGCAGATGATACACAACTGTGCCTCTCGGCCCCAGACCTTAACTCCCTCCTCACATGGGTTCCCGACTGCCTGTCCGCTATATCCTAGTTCATGTCCTCTCGCTTCTTAAAACTTAATATAAATAACACTGAACTAATAGTCTTTCCACCATCCTTGTCCACCTCTTTGCCTGATATTACAATACATGTTAACAACACGTCTATAACTTCAGCTCCCAAAGCACGGTGCTTAGGGGTAATATTTGATTCTTCTCTCTCATTTATTCCTCACATTAACTCCCTAACCAGCTCCTGTCATCTCCAACTCAAAAACATAGCACATATCCGACCTTTTCTCTCTCATGACACAATCAAAATGTTAGTACATGCTCTTATTATATCTTGATTGGACTATTGAAATATATTGCTTGGTGGACTTCCAACTAACCGACTAGCACCGCTAAATTCTGAACTGAACTCTGCTGCTCGACTCATTCATCTCTCCTCTCGCTCTTTCGCTGCTGCTACTCTCTGTCAATCTCTTCACTGGCTACCAATTAACCAGAGGATTCAGTTCAAACTCTTAACCCTAACCTACAAAGCTCTCCACAATCTCTCTCCCCTGTACATCTCCTCACTAGTCTCCAGATACCAACCCAACCGCAATCTCAGATCTGCACACAAGCTTCTTTTATCCTCTTCTACAATTACTTCCTCACATTCACGTGTACAAGACTTCTCACGTGCCTCACCCCTCCTCTAGAATGCCCTTCCACAGCACATCCGCCACTCTCCCACCTTTGAAATCTTTAAACGCTCTCTCAAAACTCACCTTTTCCAACAACCATATTCTCTAGTGTAGGCCATGCACCCACTAAATAACCTAATTACGCACTGCCTGTATATATACTGTATACTTCCCCCACCTTTTGTTTCCACCCCATTCCTTTAGCTTGTAAGCTCGCAAGGGCAGGGCTCTCACCCTCTTGTGTCATCGAATGTTATTAATTTAATTGATTGCACTCTGTTAGACATTTTAGTCATCATGTTAAATTTGCTATTGTAATCAGCAGTTTTGTATTTTGTATCAGTGTTCATATTTGATGTATATCATTGTCTGTATCATTATGTATCCCTTGTTTGTTTTCTTACATTGTAAAGCGCCACGGAATATGTTGGCGCTTTATAAAGAATAGTAATAATAATAATAATAATAATAATTAGGTGTATATTTAGTTTTTGACCACAAGATGGTGCTACTGAGACCATGCTTCTATTAATAGAACATAAAAGAACACGAAGTATGGGGTCTGAGAACTTATTGACGTTAACAAGCTCTCGGACGATACGGGAACGGTGATCGGGATTGAGAAATGGGTGATTCTCACATCCCGATCACAGATGGAGGGGGCTGCGACGGGGGAGCTAAAGAAAACGGCGTGGGGATCGTGCACGCATCGGTAAGATAACAGTACGCATATCTACCCCCTGATCCGCACATGAAGTTTAAAGGGGGCGTAGATATGCTTGCCAAGGATCCTAAAGTGGTTAACGAACTGGAAAAAGTTATTGCAAAGTCAATGATGAATCGAGGCCATAGACTCTGTAGCCTTTTATTTTTCTCTGACAAATAGGTGTAAGGTGTTTGTTTGTTTTTTACATTGCATGTGGTTTTGCATTTTAATCTTAGAACTCTCTTTGTATTATGGCTACAATAAAGGCTACTGTCAAGGCAGAAACATATTAATGTATAATCTATATTGTCTCTAATAAAAAGGATTGATTTCAACTTTCTGCTGAAGGTGTCCAAGTGGAGCTCCTCTTGGATAGACACTTTCAGCCTTTCTGCATCTTCTACATATTTTACCCTTTTTCTGACCCAGAGCTAGTGGCTGCTCACTTTTACAACACTTTGGGTTCTGCCTTTGATGCTGCAGTTTCTTTTCTTCCTGATTTGCTGCCACCAAGACCAACTTTAGCCCTAGCTAACTGAGGAGATCAAACTATGACATACCTGACCAGCTCGGTGGCAATGACATAACGATTTCTATGAGAATTTCAATCACAAAGAGATTCTGCATAAACTTAGACAGGCCCCCTCACTGGCCAAATAGTTATATTTGTACTCCTTTATGCCCTCACAGTCCTGCAATCTCAAACAGATTTTTACTATTTTCATTTTCCTACTCTGGCCTATGGCTTCACCTTCTACTATCTGCATTTCAGAATCAGAATCAGAATCAATCAGAATCAATTTTATTTTCGCCAAGTTTGCACCTACAAGGAATTTGTCTTGGCAGTTGCTTAACAAACACAAACAAAAACAATACAAGGGCAGACAGTGTGTATATTACAAGTCAAGGACATTATAAGTATAGTGGCAGTAAGCAATGTGAGAATTGTTCATTTACAGTTCTGTGCTGATTACTATCAAGTCCTAGCAGCTCTAACGTGGTTCAGCATTAAGTATGGCTACCGCTTGAGGAAAAAAGCTGTTCCTGTGTCTGGAGGTTTTGGTAGCGATTGACCGGAATCTTACTCCTGAAGGCATGCGCTGGAAGATGGAGTGAGCTGGGTGAGAGGGGTCAGAGGCAATTTTGGTTGCTCTTTTTCTGCACCTGCTAGCGTAAAGATCCTGCAGGGAAGGTAAGCTACAGCCAATTATCCTTTCCGCTGTTCGGATGATGCGCTGCAGCCTCCCCTTTTCTAATGCTGAGCAGGAGCTGAACCATACAGTCATAGATGACTATGATTCAATAATTGCAGTGTAGAACTGCACCATTAAATTTTGAGGTAGGCCAAACTTTTTCAGCTGCCGTAGATGGTACATCCTCTGTTGCGCTTTCTTGACAATAGTGGCCGTATTGTTATCCCATTTTAGGTTTTGTGAGATCGTGGACCCAAGAAACTTGAATGACTCTACCTGGGTTATTGTGGATCAATTTATGGTTAAGGGGAGGTGCTGGGGGGGGGAGATCTTCTAAAGTATATTATCATCTCCATGGTTTTGAGAGTGTTTAGTTCCAAGTTGTTGCTGCTGCACCAGGAGGAAAGCTGTCCCACCACCTGCCTGTATGCAGATTCATCCCCGTTTTGTATGAGACCAACTACTGTTGTGTCATCTGCAAACTTCAGAACCTTAACAGATGGATCTGTGGAGATGCAGTCATTGGTGTACAGTGAGTACAGCAGTGGGGAAAGCACACAGCCCTGGGGTGCACCAGTACTGACGGTCAGAGAGCTTGATGTGTGTTTACCAAGTCTAACACGCTGTCTCCTATCGGTTAGGAAATTGGTTATCCATTTGCAGATGGATTCAGGTATGTGTAGCTGGGAGAGCTTGCTGTGTAGCAGAGATGGCATTATGGTATTAAATGCAGAGCTGTAATCTATAAATAAAATCCTGGTGTAGGTTCCTGGGGTGTCTAGATGCTGTAGTACATAATGCATACACATGTTCACGGCATCATCTGCGGATCTATTAGGCCTGTAGGCAAATTGCAGAGAGTCCAGCAGGGGATCTGTGATAGATTTCAGATAAGCCATTAATAGTTTTTCGAATGCCTTCATGACCAATGATGTCAGGGCAACAGGCCTGTAATCATTTAAACATGTAGGTTTTGAATTTTTTGGGACTGGTACAATAGTTGACCTTTTAAAACAGTCCAGAACAATTGAGAGTTCGAGAGATGCTTTGAATATGTCTGTGAATACAGGAGCTAATTGATCGGCACAGAGTTTCAGGCATTTCGCAGAGATAGAGTCTGGCCCCATTGCTTTCCTAGTGTTTTGTCTTTTGAAGAGTCTGCTTACATCTGATTGGCATATTGTTAGAGCATGCGCATCTGGGGACAGGTCAATAGATTGTGTCTGGCCTCCTGTGTTGTGTAGTTGCTGAGGCACCGCAGGGGGTGGAGACGTTGGCTGGCAGGAAGAGTGTTCAGTTTGCCTGCTGCAGAGATGGAAATTATGCGAATTGACTTGGTGTGTTTGGCTTTTGTTGCTAGTGTCAAACCTGCAATAAAATCTATTCAGTTCATTTGCAAGCTGCAGATTATGTAGTGAGGGCGGAGATTTCTTCCTGTAGCTGGTAATTTCATCAAAAACCATTTCATGCAGCAGCCTAGTCCCAACATACAGACCCAAAACCTTATTTCATACCCAACTGTCTTCTCTCACCTAACTGAATACACAACATCTGTGTTAATCTTTAAATCACATCTCAATGTCACCTTGATCCCTTTCCCTCTTAATTCATTACTCACTTTTATTTTAACATATCTGCCCAAACCTTCTTACTCAACCTTCCCCTCTCTACTGGTAGTCCATCACTTCCCCACTGATTCCAAGTTTGATCACCTCAAATTTGGCTTCTGCTCCAGGCACTCAACAGAAACCACCCCTGTTAAAGTGATCAATAATTTATTGACTGCTAAATCTAAAGGCTTCTACTCCATTTTTTATCATTCTCCATCTGTCCTCAGCTGTTGACATGGTAAGACATCCTCTGCTTCTTGAAATCTTCTCTTTTCTGGGCATTTAGAGTCTTGCTCTCTTTTTTTAAATCACAGATACAATTTTGAAAGTTGTACATTCCAAAATCCCTCTCCCCCCCCCCCCCAGCTCTCTGCTGGCCTACCCTAAGGAGTGCCCCTTAGATCTCTTCTTTTCTCTATCTATACATATGAGTTTGAACTCTGGCTGAAGCCAGTACCTCTTCAATTAGAAGTCCTTCAGCAAGACTCCCTCACACTGCATGGTCATGGTGGCCTATTAAGCACACTTTTAGTGGCTGCAGCTCTCAAGCGGTTTGAGATCGACAGGAGAAAAGTGCTATACAAATGCTAGCATTATTTTTTAGCATTGGCAGCTTAAAAAACTTGTTTGGTTTTCATTATCTGTATGCTGATAACACCCAAATCTATCTTTACACTCCTGATTTAGCTACATTAACCCCCCTGGCGGTATGAAAAATTCCGCCAGGGGGCAGCGCAGCAGTTTTTTTTATTTTTTATTTTTTTTAAATCATGTAGCGAGCCCAGGGCTTGCTACATGATAGCCGCTGCTCAGCGGCATCCCCCCAGCCCCGCCGATCGCCTCCGGCGATAGGCGATCAGGAAATCCCGTTCAAAGAACGGGATTTCCTGGAGGGCTTCCCCTGTCGCCATGGCGATGGGGCAGGATGACATCACCGACGTCGGGACGTCATTGGGAGTCCCGAACCACCCCTCGGCGCTGCCTGGCACTGATTGGCCAGGCAGCGCACGGGGTCTGGGGGGGGGGGGAGCCGCGCGCCGCATCAGATAGCGGCGATCGGGCGGGGGCCGGCGGCGATCAGAGTGCTGGCGCAGCTAGCAAAGTGCTAGCTGCGTCCAGCAAAAAAAATTATGAAAATCGGCCCAGCAGGGCCTGAGCGGCACCCTCCGGCGACTTACCCCGTGTCCAGCACAGGGTTACCGCTAAGGAGGTTAACAGTTGAAGTTGTCCTTGACATTAGCAATGATATCTTCTGTTTAATGTCCTCACACTTTTTGAAACTCAACATAAAGAAAATTGAATTTGTCATTTTTGTTTTCACCATGAGAATTAAATACTCTAGCTTACATAGCAATCAGTGTTAATAATACTCCTTTAACCCCTCACCCCCAGACTCACTGCCTACATGTAAAATCTGAATTAATTCTATGATTCAACTCAAACATCAACACAGTATCTACCTCCTGTCACTTCCATATAAATAACATCCTCTGCATTTACTATTTTCTTACACATGAACTAAATTACTTGTGCATGATTTTTTCATGACTTGATTACTGCAACACTCTCGTGTGTAGTATACCTGCTAACTGACCTCCAGTCCATCATGAACTCTGTGGCATGATTTATCCTATTCACTCATTTCCCTAATGGTAGCTCACACTGTCAGTCCCTCGTCTGGCTGTCATACAAATGATGCAAATCAAGATCTTAAATACAAAGCATTTTACATTCTATCCCCCCATTTTACATGCAGCTTTCACTCTAACAGTATTCTCCTAACATCCTTTTCTAGTCAGCCCTTCTCATTCATGCATAAATGGCTGCTATTGAATCCCTCCTCTATTTGTAACTCACCCACCTTTGAGCAACCACCTGAAAACTCACCTGCAAGCATACAATCTTACATATGACACTATAAGTGGCCATGTGCTGTTATACTACCACCTTGTACACATATTCCCCAGACCAATTCTTATATCTCCTAAACCCTTAGGGCCCTTTTACACTTAATCAGTTGGTGTGCGTTAGTACGCGTTGGTACGCGTTTGTACGTGTGTTTTCCATAGCAGTGCATTGTGACAAAGATTTCAGTTAAAACGCGTTAAGTGAGAAAGGTGCCATAGGAAAACATGGGACTTACTTTGAAAATCAGTTTTCTTTCCGTTTTAACTGAGAGCAACTGATTAAGTGTAAAAGGGCCTTTAGGGCCCTTTTCCACTAGCAAGCGCAATCGCAAGCGCAATTCACCTGCGCTTGCGCTCACGCAGGCTCCTTTTTCCACTGACGGCATTCTGCTGTACCGCCATCGGGAGTGTAGCGAGATTGTGACGTGAATCGTGCAGGACGGCGATTGCGTGTTGGCAAAAAATGAATCGCGATCGAAGCACCGCGATTTACATGTTATCGTGGTGCTCTAGCTATTAGAAAAACCAGTGGAAAAGGGCCCCTACTATGTAAACTTGATTGGCAAAGGCCTTCTCTCTGTGTTTTTTTTTTTTTTCCTAAACTTTATATACTTTATGAGGACATAATTTCAGTCTATCCAGTCAGATAAACCATGAGATTTGGCATTAGGTAATATTTTAACTTTATACAATGGCATAAAGTGATTATGCATTCATGTTTTGTATTTGTCTGTGATTTTTAACATAAGGAGGAAATAATAACATAACATTAACATAAGGAGGAAATAATGTAACCAAATAACTGACCAGGGTCCATATGCACTAAGGCCTAGTGCACACCAGAGCGTTTCCGCTGCGGTTTGCGATCCGCCTGCGGGTGCGGATCTGCTAGGGTAATGTATTTCAATGGGCTGGTGCACACCAGAGCGGGAGGCGTTTTGCAGAAACGCATACTCCCGGGCTGCTGCAGATTTTGGATTGCGGATGCGTTTCTGCCTCAATGTTAAGTATAGGAAAAACGCAAACCGCTCTGAAAAACGGCACTTCAGAGCGGTTTGCCAGGCGTTTTTTGTTACAGTAGCTGTTCAGTAACAGCTTTACTGTAACAATACAGGAAATCTACTACACCAAAACCGCTACACAAAACTGCAAAACGCTAGCTGAAACGCTACAGAAAAAGAAGAAAAGGCGTTTCAAAATCTGCTAGCATTTTGCGGATCTGCTAGCGGTTTTTGGTGTGCACCAGGCCTTAAAGAGGATCTGTACTGTCAGATTTCTAAAATAAAAAAACATACCAATCGAGTCACTGTGCCGTTTCCGCTGCTCCCCTCTGCAATCCTGGCTTTTAACCACTTCACCACTGAGGGGTTTTACCCCTTGACCACCAGAGCAATTTTCACCTTTCAGCGCTCCTTCCATTCATTCGTCTATAACTTTATCTTTACTTATCACAATTAAATGAACTATATCTTGTTTTTTTCCGCCACCAATTAGGCTTTCTTTGGTGGGACATTATGCCAAGAATTATTTTATTCTAAATATGTTTTAATGGGAAAATAGGAAAAATGTGGAAAAAATTCATTATTTTTCAGTTTTCTGCCATTATAGTTTTTAAATAATGCATGCTACTGTAATTAAAACCCATGAAATGTATTTGCCCATTTGTCCCGGTTATAAAACCGTTTAAATTATGTCCCTATCACAATGTTTGGCACCAATATTTTATTTGGAAATAAAGGTGCATTTTTTTCAGTTTTGCGTCCATCCATAATTACAAGCCCATAGTTTATAAAGTAACAGTGTTGTACCCTTCTGACATAAATATTTAAAAAGTTCAGTCCCTAAGGTAACGATTTATGTATTTTTTTTATTTGTAAATTTTTAAAAAAAATTTTAATTACAAAAAAAAAAAATGGGGAGTGTGGGAGGTATTGAGTTATTTTTTTGTGTATAAGTAATGTATTTGGATGTGAAAAATGCTTAAGGGTGTAGTTTTACTATTGGGCCACAAGATGGCAACAGTAACTTTTTGTTTAATGCGACCTCCAAGCGTCCTTCCGGACGCTTGGAGGAAGTGCTAGGAGGCTGGGAACGTTTTTTTTTCACTATGATCGCGCTGCTTAGCGGAGAAGCAGCGGATCATTGCAGGACTTAGATCAACGAACGGGAATGGATTTTCCCGTTCATTGATCTCCGGGTGAGCGGCCGTCGGCGTGCGCGCTAGAGCGAGCGGGAGCTCGGGCAGTGGCGGGAGCGCGGAAAGTACGGATTTCTCCGTCCCTGGGGGTTAAAGGATGGAAAAAGGGACGGAGAAATTCGTACGGGCGAGGGTAAAGTGGTTAATCGCCAGTTTTAGGCAGTGTTTACAAACAAAAAACATGGCCGCTAATCAAGAAGTGATGTTTGTGTATATATACACACACACACACACTGATATGTGTATGTATGTATGTATGTATGTATGTATGTATGCATGTATGTATGTATGTATGTATGTATGTATGTGTGTGTGTGTGTGTGTGTGTATGTATATATATATATATATATATATATATATATATATATATATATATATATATATATATGTATGTATATATATATATATATATATATATATATATATATATATGTATGTATGTATGTATGTATGTATGTATGTATGTATGTATGTATGTATGTATGTGTATATATATATATATATATATATATATATATATATATATATATATATACATACAGATATATATATATATATATATATATATATATATATATATATATATATACAGATATATATATATATATATATACAGATATATATATATATATATATCTATATATATATATATATATTTACAAAATAATGATGCTGCATGCCTTATATACCCTAAAAAAAAGTTTTTTAAACGCAATTTATAGGCCACTGCGGGTTTTCTATCCGGATATCCGGATCCGCCGGATGCTAGGGTCGTATATCCGATTCGGATTGGAAATTTTTGAACTCGGATATCCGACCCAGATCGGATATCTGGGTATCCGGATCGGATCCGGATTTTGAAAAGGGGTATCCGAGCAGCACTGATTCGGATTTTTATCAGTGTATTTCTTTAACCTCTGTAATTGCAATGTACTTTCTGGCCTTGGACTTCTGAACATTAAACATGCATGCAAGCAGTAATTATTAGCATTTCATTAACCAGCTCTATTTTTGCTAGGCTCACATTTTGACAGGCTCACCACTATCACTAATGCTACCTGAACATAACTGAGGAAGCAAAGTCAAACTTTCCAATGCTTTTTGGATATAGTTTCAGAATATCTTGGAGTTTATGGTCCGTATTCAAGTAACTTTTCTCTTGAGTTTTCTCCCATAAGATTTTTTTTTGCAAAATAAATTTTCAGTACTTAGTTGAAAAAGCACTAAAAAGTAGGAAACATAGTAATGGCAAACTTCTTTTGAGCATATTTTTGCTTACTGAGGGCTTAAAATAATAATAAATTGATAAAAAAAAAACATCTCCTGAGAGAATGCTCAGGAAGTAAGTTAATTGAATATGGGCCTATGGCCCTTATTCAATTCCCATTTTCTTTAAAGTTTTCTCCTAGGAGACATTGCTTCATCGTCTGTTAACTTTTAAGCACTCTGCAACTGAAAAAGTAGGTGAAAAGGTACTGTTGAAATTCTTCTGACTATTTTCTTGCTTGCCTTTGGCTTAAAATGCATTTTATTGTTAAGGTGTGAAAATGTCACCTAGGATAAAATCTAGAAGATCTCAGAAGTTGTAATATAATTCATTATTAATAATAATAATAATATTTTTATAATGCGTTTCTCCCTGGGGGCTCAAAGCACTGTGGCCCTGCATTCTGAAGTCTCAATGGCTCAGGAAAAGAGGTGGGTTTGTAGCCTTTTCTTAAAGTGGACCTGAACTTAGAACATCCTCTCTGCTCTAAAAGATACACAACAGTATAATAACCTTTAAACTAAAAACATTTTATATCTGATACAAATCTGATTATTTCGTGACTCATGGAACCAGACATATATTTAACAGCCTGTGCTTTCAATCAGATTGATCAGATTTTCAAAGCGTCTGCATTTGGAGATCACAAGAACGCCATGATTAACACAAAGCTCACACAGAGCTAAAGAAGCACTGAGTGGTCCATCCACAACTGCAATCTTGCACTGAGTCCGTCTGCAATATAGTGTTCCAGCTGCTCTTCCACAAGCCAGCATCAGGACGTGTGCTCCCAGAGACCATACACAGACCTATAGCAACAGTGATCCCTTCAGACCATCCCCTGATGAAGGATACTCAACAATGGCCCAAGCCATTGATGCCCACATCAGCCAGGTCCCCGGCCTAAAAGGGACAAATACCTGCACAACTATCACCAGCTACCAAACCAGGTTAGACCTGTTCATTTATGACCGCTTCATTATCTAAATTGCTATGTACAGTTTGAGCCTTTTTTTTACCTTTTTGTCCTGCTTTTCACTAGAACTCACCCTCAGGGTGCAACAGAAATTGCTGCATTTGATACCAAAGCCCTCTCCGATTACAAAACTGCCTCCCTTATTTTCCTCCTACCCAGAAAGTAACAGCCATTTACTTTTACTTTTCCACACAAGAGATTATTTTTGTGTAATTTAAATGTATTTGTCAGGTTAACCTATTCTCTCCCTGCACTGCTTGTCAAAGGACTGCAGAATGCTGGTAGCGGTTTGTACAGCAGTATTAACATAGCAGCCTCTCCCCCCATCAAATAATTCTATTAATAGATGAGGAGTAGTAGCAGTAGGGTATTGTACCGTGTTAGCCATCAGTAAAAGCAAGAAGTTTTAAATCAGGATGATACCATTTATTGGCTAACTACAAATGAATAAGAATAAACAAGCTTTCGGCCTTGCAGCCTTCGTCAGGTTTACATCCTGTTAGTTTGCAAGCTGGTGGTACAGACAGCTTATATACATGCAACATCAAAAGGGAAAACAGATATTTTTTTCAAGCATAAATACATCATTTTAATGATGTATTTATGCTTGAAAAAAATATCTGTTTTCCCTTTTGATGTTGCATGTATATAAGCTGTCTGTACCACCAGCTTGCAAACTAACAGGATGTAAACCTGACGAAGGCTGCAAGGCCGAAAGCTTGTTTATTCTTATTCATTTGTAGTTAGCCAATAAATGGTATCATCCTGATTTAAAACTTCTTGCTTTTAGATGAGGAGTATGAGATTACTAAAACAGGATTGAAAACTTTGTGAAAAATATAATAAATGCTTAAATAAAAGGTGATTACCTAAAGAAATATTTAGAACATAGTGTGTCTTAAATAAATAAAATGTTTCCTTAATTGGTAATTTGAAAATGGCAGTAACTTTCCCTTTAGTTGCTTCAAACAGTGTGCTTCACATCTATAAACTGTTTATATGCCATGTTTATATGTCCCATTATGGATATGGTCTACCTCAAATAGGACTGCGATGATGGCTGGATGCATTGTAAAGAGTAGGCACTTGCAACACCTAAATACCTACTGCAGAACTAAGCTATTAAGTCATCTTGTAGCAAATGCTCCTAGCATTTCAGATTTTGCATTGGGTAGCTGTCTGGTTCATATTTATTTATTTATTTTTGCTCCATATTGGTGCATTATACTTTCATAGCAACTCAGTTCAGTATTATATAGTAGAGGACAGAGATCCTGTATCAATGGAAGTCGCTTCTTCTAATTTCAAATCCACATCTATTCTATACCCCATCTGTACCCATTCCAATCCTTTAGCAGGCTCACTGTGCTAATACACAATCTATCTGACCTTAAAGTAGGGACCTCTTTCAAAAAACCTATTAGATTCTAGAAATGTACAGCACACTGTGTGGTGTCTCTCTGAACTCAAAGAACTAAACAGTATAATTCAAAAGAAATATCTGAAGACCAGAGAGGTATACACACCTTAAATCCTCATTTGCTTTTACCCTGTCCACAAAGAATGGAGCGAGGTTTCACCGTGCCACTAAACAATGCCAGATAAAACCGATTTAAAATAATTGGAATCCTAATGCTTTAGAAAAAACAACAAAAAACAAAATAGAAAACTTAAAGGCATGACGGATATTGAGGTGAACTCACTTCCACAGTGTGATGTCATTACCATGGCCTTGAGGGCCCGTTTCCACTATCGCGAATCTGCATGCGTTTCCTGCATGCAGATTCGCATAGCCAATACAAGTGAATGGGCCTGTTTCCACTTGTCAGTTTTCCTGTGCGTTTTTCTGTGCAGGATTTCTCTGCACGGCAGAGCCATCAGAATTCGCTTGCGTGTGGAATGCAGGCGAATCGCCGCTAATGTATTTAATAGGGAATTTGCATGCTGTTTTGGTATGCGAATTCGCATGAAATCAATTGAAAAGCACACCGGCATTGCCATAGTTAAATTCGCATACATCGTCATCCATGCAAATTTTTATGCGAATTTGCACGAAAATTCCGCATGCGAATTTTGCTGCATCGATTTCGCAACGCAATAGTGGAAACGGGCCTGAAATTTTCCTGTCTGTTAACATTGTTGCACTGTGGGAGATAACGGCTGTTGCCAACTGCCAAACACGCAGTATCTCCCTCTGTGCATATGCATTTATATGCATTTATACAGTGGTTTGCAAAAGTATTTGGCCCCCTTGAAGTTTTTCACATTTTGTCACATTACTGCCACAAAAATAAATTTTATTGGAATTCCACGTGAAAGACCAATACAATATGTGAGAAGTGGAACGAAAATCATACATGATTCCAAACGTTTTTTTACAAATCAATAACTGCAAAGTGGGGTGTGCGTAATTATTCAGCCCCCTGAGTCAATACTTTGTAGAACCACCTTTTGCTGCAATTACAGCTGCCAGTCTTTTAGGGTATGTCTCTACCAGCTTTGCACATCTAGAGACTGAAATCCTTGCCCATTCTTCTTTGCAAAACAGCTCCAGCTCAGTCAGATTAGATGGACAGCGTTTGTGAACAGCAGTTTTCAGATCTTGTCACAGATTCTCGATTATATTTAGATCTGGACCTTGACTGGGCCATTCTAACACATGGATATGTTTTGTTTTAAACCATTCCATGGTTGTTCTGGCTTTAGGTTTAGGGTCGTTGTCCTGCTGGAAGGTGAACCTCTGCCCCAATCTCAAGTCTTTTGCAGACTCCAAGAGGTTTTCTTCCAAGATTGCAATGTATTTGGCTCCATCCATCATCCCATCAACTCTGACCAGCTTCCCTGTCCCTGCTGAAGAGAAGCACCCCCAGAGCATGATGCTGCCACCACCACCATATTTGACAGTGGGGATGGTGTGTTCTGAGTGATGTGCAGTGTTCGTTTTCTGCCACACATAGCCTTTTGCATTTTGGCCAAAAAGTTCCATTTTGGTCTCATCCGACCAGAGCACCTTCTTCCACATGTTTGCTGTGTCCCCCAAATGGCTTGTGGAAAACATCAAACGGGACTTCTTATGCTTTTCTGTTAAAAATGGCTTTCTTCTTGCCACTCTTCCATAAAGGCCAACTTTGTGCAGTGCACAACTAATAGTTGTCCTATGGACAGATTCCCCCACCTGAGCTGTAGATCTCTGCAGCTCGTCCAGAGTCACCATGGGCCTCTTGACTGCATTTCTGATCAGCGCTCTCCTTGTTCGGCCTGTGAACTAAGGTGGACGGCCTTGTATTGGTAGGTATACAGTTGTGCCATACTCCTTCCATTTCTGAATGATCGCTTGAACATTGCTCTGAGGGATGTTCAAGGCTTTGGAAATCTTTTTGTAGCTTGAGGCTGCTTTAAGTTTCTCAAAAACGTTATCCCTGACCTGTCTGGCGTGCTCTTTGGACTTCATGATGTTGTTGCTCCCAAGATTCTCTTAGACAACCTCTGAGGCCATCACAGAGCAGCTGTATTTGTACTGACATTAGATTACACACAGGTGCACTCTATTTAGTAATTAGCACTCATCAGGCAATGTCTATGGGCAACTGACTGCACTCAGACCAAAGGGGGCTGAATAATTACGCACACCCCACTTGGCAGTTATTGATTTGTAAAAAATGTTTGGAATGATGTATGATTTCCGTTCCACTTCTCACATGTACACCACTTTGTATTGGTCTTTCATGTGGAATTCCAATAAAATTGATTCATGTTTGTGGCAGTAATAGGAAAAAATGTGGAAAACTTCAAGTGTGCCAAATACTTTTGCAAACCACTGTATAGTTAAACAAAAATAGCCTATCACATTGCTAGTGTGTAACGATTGTGGGATTCTCTCTGTGATCAGCGCACAAGACATGCGCTGACACTGCGGAAATCCTCCACAAGCGTGTAATTTGAGGGAACCCAGCAGAAGGTGCAATGCACCTGTAGAGGGAAATTCCTGTCGTTAGGAGGAGCAGTGGAGTGCAGAGGAACAGCTCCTCTGCCCTGCCACAGACGTCAGACAGGAATTGTATGAAGGGAAGAAACGCAGGGCAAGATAGCCCTGAAAGAGAGAGATCAAAGTGACAGAGGGTATGTGTGTCCACCAAACTAGTCGCCACCCTGCGACGATGAACACACAACCACGAAGAACAGATGAGAAGGCAATCGCCAGAGATGGCGATTGCTAACAGCGACACAAGACCGAATAAGCACAGATGAGGAATGTATGTATGTCCACCAATCTAGCCGCCACCTGCGACGGCGGACACACAACAAAGGAAACCCAGTGAGAACGCAATCGCCTGAGAAGCGATTGCGAATGAGATTGAGCAAAGGGACAGATTGTATGTGTGTGCACCAAACTAGTCGCCAACCCGCGACGGTGCATACACAACAGCAGATATGAAGTAGGAACGCAATCGCGAGAGAAGCGATTGCCAGAGGTGACACAAGGCTACCGCAAGGCAGAACACTAGAGTAGCAAAGGCACAGCAAATATACAATGAGAAGATAAGGAAAATAACAAACGCTAACTAAACGCGAACACCGCACTCATTCGCAACAGTGCACGTGTTTATGCGCAGTCTCCACGTGTTAAGCACAACAGAGACAAGCACGCCTAATTAACCACCGACAGACAAACATGAAACAGAGGACGCGAGCGCTTGCTTAACGGTTACCTCACCAAGCCTCCAGCAAGCGTTCGTAGCAGACAAGACAGATACACGAAAACAGGAATAAGTGAGAGATAGGATCCACAGCACTAGCGCAAGGCGAGTGCGATCCAGGAAGACAGAACAGAAGGATCCACAGCACTAGCGCAAGGCGAGTGTGATCCAGGAAGACAGAACAGAAGGATCTACAGCACTAGTGCAAGGCGAGTGCAATCCAGGCAAGACAGATCAGAAGGGGCTACCAGTAACAACCGCTGTTCAGGTTAGCACCCAGACACATAGAACGATTTCCTGTCGACCACCGCTGGGACAGGACAATCGCAACAGACAAACAAAACAGATAAGCAATCCTAACTGCACTAGGGAAACCTGCCTAGTGCAGTCCCAGGAATTACTCTAAGCTAATCTTCAAACAATGAGCAAGGCCGATACTCCAGGAGTGTTACACAGGACTAAATCTTTCTGACCAGCACAGGTCTGTGATATCACATGGTATATATAGAGCAAGCCTGCCAAGGATGTGGCTAGGCAATCTGCATGACAAACGTATGCAAATTCCTCAGCAGCAAGCTGCAAAACTGACAGAAGATCTCTCTTCCAGAGACCTGTAGAATGCAGACCTGAACAGTGGTCAAAAGGCTGCCTGCGCAGGCAGCCACGCAGATCCTCACATAGTAGTTGTGTTTATAGATGAGCGCAGTTGGAGCTGTCCTTTTAAAAACAATGCCTGGCAGCAGTAAAGATGCTGACCTGCAGGCACACGGAGGCTCAAACAACATGAACAAATTACACAGCAGGTATCAATCATTTTGTATTCTATGTTTTTTAATGTCTCACTTTGCAATGTCTTGTATTGTTATTACTATTTAGTATTTGTATAGCGCAGTCATCTTCCGCAACACTGTATAGAGTATATTGTCTTGCCACTCAACTGTTCCTCAGAGGGGCTCACAATCTGATCCCTTCCATGGCCATATGTCCCTGGGACAGTTTAGCCAATTAACTTATCTGAAGGTTTTTGGGATGTTGGAGGAAACACACAGGGAGAGAATACAAACTCCAAGCAGATAGTGCTCTGGCTGGGACACGAATGGGGGACCTAGAGCTGAAAGGCGAGAGTGCTAACCACTACGCTATTGTGCTGCCCACAATGTCTTGATTTGTTTGTTTCTGCTACTGTCATCTTGCAGTGAAGTTACTCTTTATTTTGTGCACTTTTATATCTTGGTTAGAAGCCGCCTAGGGAGGCCACAAGCCCAAACTTTACGCTGGAATTCATAGGTCTGTAGCACATACCATATACAGCAATAAGAAGCACCATTACAAATATAGGTACAGATTACATATTGATTGTATTAACTGTGAATTGTCTTGGATAAATAAGATGAACAAATAACCTAGAACATATACCTGATAACTTAAAACAACACACAGAACTCGAGAGCCTTGCATTACTGATCCTCTATACTTTTAATTTTTAATCCTATAGACTTGTTGCATCAGACCCTAATGTGATTTCCAAAGTGGTTTCTGTGATCTTGTGACATTTGGGCCACACACCCTTTAGTAAATTCCGTCCACTGTATTAATAAATGACATGTTGCAGGTAATTCACTTTCCAATTTTCTGGCAGAAGTGCAGAGAGAAATTACATCAAGAGCCTACATCTGTCTTCCCAGTCAGTGATCAGAGTCACACGCTCAGAATTACATTCCGTGAGCTAGTCTTTATAAAATCATTGACTGCAATTACATTCCACTCTAACCGGGCCTTTTTAGAGATGAACAATATTAAAAGCAGAAATGCTCACCATTTAATCTGCATGTTTCCCAATACACATATCTGTTAATAATGAGCTTAGCTTCATATTTGCAGGGTTTGTAATACAACTTCTTTCTTACAGTCGACTGAAGTAAACAAGAACAAGCAAGTTAGCATTGGATGACCTTTCCAGATGGTTATTATATTTGTACTGATTCAGAACCTTCATTGACATTCTAACTTTTACACTGTCAAGCGAAGAAAATATATTTTGTGAAGACATTTTGATCTGTACATTACTATATTTGATATGTACAGTGATAGAAGCCTTAATATCTGATATAGAAAATCAGAGTGTGATGGAATAAATGTGAGAGTTAACTATAAACTAGAAAATCAGTTACAGAAAACCTAGACTGATTTACTCTGTGAAAAAGGTGTTGATTGATGTACTGTTAGGAATATTGTCACCTCTGCAGTGGGGAGCGGCGCGGCTGCCGCTCTCGTGTCTGTCGTCACGGCGGATCCCGCCGCGTCCTCTCGCTCATCTCTTTCCGGCAGAACAGGTCTCTACAGGGTGCATCAGGACAGAATAGTGCACGCACGCACCTGGAGACAGGACCTTTATGCGTTAAGGAGGCAGATCAGCTGACCTCCCGGTCAGCTGACAGTGATGGGCTGACTTCCTCTGCTGATTGGCTGTGGTGCGCTGGGCGGAACTTCTGGATTGCCTGTTTGTATTTAAGACCTGAGCTGCCAGTAGCTCGTTGTCTGCTGTTGCGGTTAAGCTCTCAGACCTTAGTCAGTTCCTGGTGTGTTTGATCCGGCAGGACCCCGGGGATTCACACATAGCTAAGGATTATTATTATATCTATTGTAATTGTAACTACATATTGTATATCCCTATTGTGTATGAACCTTGCCTGAACTCTCGACTATTCTTCTGCCTTCTGATTCTGTACTCTGCCTATCTGATTGCTGCCGACCTCGGCCCGGCCTCGACTCTGATATTGCCTCCTGATTCTGTACCTTCGCTTATCTGATCTGTTACCGACCTCGGCTTGTTTACGCACTACGTATTTGCCTGACGATATTGTACCGCTACCTGACCGACCTGTCACCGACATTGCCTATACGACCACTCTATTTAGTGATAGTCCCTACAGCCAAGGGCTATCACATAGGAGTACTTCTGTGTTATACTGTGCACAAAGACACGTGTGATCACACTCTGAATAAAATACTGACTACTGTGCTGTTAGAGCTAATACTGATCATTAAATGTACTAGTGTAGTATTGATACATTTAAAAAAAACACTTTATAAACATTGTCCTATAGTCCTCAAACTCTTCTGCAAACAAAGTGAACCAGAGATTAGAGATGGCCCAAACGGTTCCAGGCGAACTTTGGGTGGTTCGCGTTCGCCAGCGAAGGCGAACTTTTATGGAAGTTTGGTTCGCCCTCATAATGCTCCATTAGGGTCAACTTTGACCGTCTACATCTCTGTCAGCCGACACATTGTCACCAATCAGACTTCACTCACTCCTGCAGCCCCCCCCCCCCTTCCCTTATAAAAGGCAAGGTTCTCCAGCCGTTTTACGCACTCTGCCTACAGTAATTAGTTAAGGGACAGCTGCTGACAGACTCTGCTAGGGAAAGCTTAGTTAGGCTCTTGTAGGCTTGTTAGCTTGCTCCTGGCTGATTGTTAATCCTTATATTGCACCCCACAACAGCTCCCTCCTTCTCTCCTCCTCCGGAGGAGGGTCTTGTCTTTCAGGGAATTGTAGGATTTCAAAATCCAGCTTACATATATTGGCCGGGAATCGAACCCAGGTCGAGTGCTTGGTAGGCTGCTCTCCTCACCACTATACCACCACCAACACTACATGCTGAAGCCAGCCTAGCATGTACCATTATGATATATCCAAGAGAAAAATGAGCTTGCTTAGGGATTTGTAGGCTGTCAAAAGCCAACTCACATACATTGGCCAGGAATCGGACCCAGGCCTACCACTTGGTAGGCTGCTATCCTAACCATTATACCACCAACACAACACACTACAATGCTACATGCTGAAGCCAGCCTAGCATGTACCATTATGATATATCCAAGAGAAAAATGAGCTTGCTTAGGGATTTGTAGGATGTCAAAAGCCAACTCACATGCATTGGCCAGGAATCGAACCCAGGCCTACCGCATGGTAGGCTGCTATCCTAACCATTATACCTCCAACACAACACACTACAATGCTACATGCTGAAGCCAGCCTAGCATGTACCATTGTGATATACCCAAGAGAAAAATCATCTCTCTCTCTCTCTAGGACTTGATGCCATTGAACTGAATTTTCAGCTTAAAACCATCAACGGATATTGGCAGTATTTCACGAGCAATTTCAGAATTCAGCCGGATTGAAAAAGCAATTCTGTTCCGACCAAATGGAACGGAATGACCAATTTCCGCCCAAAATTGCGGAAAATACAATTCCGCGGAAAGCGGTGACCATCCCTACTAGAGAGAGAAAGAGAGAGAGAGAGATGAATCTACATGGCTATCTGGGGTCCCCCCTCGGACAACTGTTGAAACACAAAAGGCAAGGCCATGCCTGGGTGTGGGCTTGAACCACCAACCTTTCAGTTACCAGCCAAACACGCTAACCAATTGTGCCACAGAGACTGTGTACCACAAAGACTGTGCACGAAGTTGCTGTTGAATGATTTTATGGGGATGTATGTGTGTCTTTTGGAGGGAGGAAGTAAGTCTGCTCCAAGAAGTTTCAGCATGTAGTGTTGGTGGTATACTGGTGTGGATAGCAGCCTACCAAGCGGTAGGCCTGGGTTCAATTCCTGGCCAATGTATGTGAGTTGGCTTTTGACAGCCTACAAATCCCTAAGCAAGCTCATTTTTCTCTTGGATATATCATAATGGTACATGCTAGGCTGGCTTCAGCATGTAGCATTGTAGTGTGTTGTGCTGGTGGTATAATGGTTAGGATAGCAGCCTACCAAGTGGTAGGCTTGGGTTCGATTCCTGGCCAATGTATGTGAGTTTATTTTTGACATCCTACAAATCCCTAGGCAAGCTCATTTTTCTCTTGGATATATCATAATGGTACATGCTAGGCTGGCTTCAGCATGTAGTGTTGGTGGTGGTATAGTGGTGAAGAGAGCTACCTACCAAGCACTCAGACCTGGGTTCGATTCCCGACCAATGTATGTAAGCTGGCTTTTGAAATACTACAATTCCCTGGAAGACAAGACCCTCCTCAGGAGGAGGAGAAGGAGGGAGAGAGGAAGTATTACACTTCCTGATGTTGTAAGCAATGTAGGCCTGCAATTGAACATTCAATGAGATTTTTGACCTTAAAACACTGCTTTGTGTCAAATCTAGATTTTTTTCTGGGACTTTTGATGTCTATTCTACTTAACCATGTTTCCCTCCAGGTATTAGACCCCTTGAAACATCTTTTCCATCACTTTTGTGGCCAGCATATTTTTTTCTAATTTTCCAAGTTCGCCTCTCAATTGAAGTCTATTGCGGTTAGGTAGGTTCGCGAACCTAAAATCGGAGGTTCGGGCCATCTCTACCAGAGATGAAGCACCCTCATGTATTTTACCATATATATTAGTGGGAACATTAGAGAAAACACCTACCCTGCTCTCTGCATCATCCTTCACTGCTCAGCCTGCTTGTATTCAGCCCTGATAAAATCCCAGACTGAGCATTCAGTCTGCCTTTGCTCAGGAATCATTATAGCTAAGTCTGTCTTCTTTGATGTCTTTTCAAGCCCATGTCTGCCCCTTTCTGGCTCTGCTATAATAACTCAGATATAATGATTCCTAAGCAAAGCCAGACTGAATGCTCAGGCGGGGCTTTTATCAGGGCTGATAACAAGAAAGCTGAGCAGTGAAGGATGAAGCAGAGAGCAGGGTAGGTGTTTTCTCTAATGTTCCCACTGATATATATGGTAAAATACATGAGGGTGCTTCATCTCTGGTTCACTTTAAGTTTGCACCAGGGGAACTTTTTTTTGTTACAGGTTCTCTTTAAGGAAGCCCCTTTAAAGCGTATTTGAAGTGAAAGGGATATGGAAGTTGCCATGTTTATTTCCTTTTAAACAATACCAGTTTCCTGGCCACTCGCTGATCTTTTATTTATCAGTAGTGTTTGCTTGAATGACACAACCAACAAGCATGCCGCAAATCCAGTCAAACTTCATGTGTCCTGCAACAACCAACATGTGGTCTGCATGCTTATTTAGGGGCTATGGCTAACAGTATTAGATGCAGAGAATCAGCAGGACAGTCAGGTAATTTGCAAAGTTTTTAAGATCCACTATTGCAAAAAGATAGGCAGTTAAAATCTGAGAGAACCGACAAGTTTTGAGCCAGTCCATCTTCTCATGGGGGATTCTACGTTTTTTTTTTTAAATTAAATTATTTTCAACATTTCCTGAACAGCAGTTGCAATGTGTAAGTGACAACATAGTGTGCAGGTTAATAGGGAGGCTGGCTGGTATCTTACTATTTTGGCAGTTAAACTGCTGTTTAGGAAATGCCATTGAAAACAAAGAGAACCCTGAGAAGCCCCCATGAGGAGATGGACTGGCCCAAAACCTGTCGTTTCTGTCAGATTTTAACTGCCTACTTTTTTCGTGATAGAGGTCCTTTAAAAGAAAATAAACATGGCAGCCTCCATATCCCTCTCACTTCAGGTGCCCTTTATTACAGGGCCATATGACCTCTGGGGAGCCTCTGTGTGGCATATGTGACTACGCAAGAGTATTCTTGCATTTAACAGCTGTTTAACAATGGAGCCCACATACATAGGCCCAGACCAGGTGCAGCTATTGGATAGACCAATTAGAAAATAATACTAATACAAGCCAAGTAAATAAAAACCAAGTCCCCCTTTTTCTTTAAACAAAGTTTGCGCTAAGTCAAAAAAATGCCTTTGCCTTACTGGCTCATTAAAAAATGCTGTCTGAGCAATAGACAGTCTGTGCCTTGGATCAAGCATGTAGTCTGAAGTAAGTAATTGCCAAGTTTACATACATATAAAATGTACATTTCTACCACAGTAAAATGCACTATAGATTACTTTTTCATATCTTGCTGTCATTTAGAATAGGTAGTAAAACTTTGATAGAGCTGAAAGATTTTGGACTAATTCATCTCCTCATGGGCGATACTCAGTATTATTTTTATGCTCAACAAAAGCTCTCCATGGGAAGGAGGTTGGCCAGCCTCCCTTCTCATTTGAACATTATCCCTTCTCATTTGAACACACTGAGCAACTACCATTATGGGCTTTTATAAATAAATACCTAGAAAACCCCTAAGGCCTCTTTCACACCAAGACGTTGCATTTTAGGGGACGTTATGGTCGTATAACGTGCCCCTAATGCAACGCATGGTGGTGTTTAAGTTGGCTGTCAGATTGAGCTGCATTATGAGGCTCTTGGTGCTGCATCCAGTCAAAAGCGGCGCCGGGGAAAAAATGGCGCATGGTTAGGAACGATAACGTTCTTAAAACGGTATTTCTCGTTTTTAAACTTAAAACGTAATTTGTTTAAAACGCTGTTTACCGTCTTAAGGGGGATACACTGTGTGGGTGAGGAGAGCGCCCTCACCTTCTTCTTTTTGCCCACCTACAGCAGGACTGATCTTCTTCACCATCTCGCTGGCTCTGTCCCCTCGTGGACCGGCAGCTGTGCATCATCAAACAGCATGCTGGGGGAGGGGCCGGAGAGCCGTGCGGGACATTGCCAGCTCGGAGGGTGGTGGGTGGAGGAGGCGGCCCAGAGAGTCCTGGAGGGAGGAGGAAGCTATCGGAGGGCGGCTCCTAGGGTGGAGGAGGCGGCAGCCCAGCTGATCAAGTAGCCTGGAGAGGAGGCGGATCGGAGGGCAGAGGAGGCGGATCGGAGGTTGGAGGAGAAGGGAGCATTCGGCCACTGACCAGAGTGCTGCGGCCGGGACGTTACCTGGGATAACAGCCAGCCTGGGACATGGGACCCCAAATGCGGGACGCGTCCCGGCCATGACGCAGAAGTGGTCAGACTGATTAAAGTTTAAAAATGCTAAACATCGTTCTAACAACCGGACTTAAACTTTAAGACGAGAAATAACGTTCTATGCACATTTACTGCGGGCTGCTCCGCGGCGCCAGAAAGTTTCTGTTTACAACGGTAAATATCGTTGACTGTCGTTCTTAATGTGCGCCAGAAAGTTACCTAGCGGCTGTGCGCCATTTTTTCCTGCTCCCCTTGGTGCTATCCTGGGAAGTCCGGATCTTTTCAATAATTCGGATGATTCGAATTGTATCATTGAAAAGATCCGGATCTTTGAACCGAATGTTTGAATCATGTTACTAGGGAAGCAGGAAGCAGGGGTGCAGCAGAGTGAGAGGTGCAGGAGAATGAGGGCACATTGAGGGTGCTAATGGGGAAGGGAGAGATGCAGCAGGAAGATTGTGCTTGTGCACAGAAGCTGCAGTTCCTGTTTCTTCCAGACATCCACTGGGAACCGAATCCTTCATTGTGATGATCCAGATGATTCGACTCACAAAAAAGATCCAAAGATCCGAATTGTTCATGATCTGGACAACAGTGCAGTGAATATTAATTAGCCATGTGGCTAGGAACAATAGCAGACTCTCCCCTTACTGAGCATGTGCAAAAGATCTAACACAGCTAAAACCACATATAACGCACAGCATGCTGTACTTTCTTTGAACGTGCAGCGTTACACTGTAACGCAATGTGGGCACTGTGAACAGCCCATTGATTGTTCATTACTGTGAGTTGGGCTGCATTACAGGCTGCTCTAACGTGCACCTGTAACGTCCCACTGTAAAAGCAGCCTAAGAGCAGATGGATTAGTTCAAAATCTGCCAGATCTAAAAGATATTCACTGCCTATTGTAAATGACAGAGACATGAGAAAAAAGCAATTTGCAGTGTATTTAATCTGGGAGTAAATGCACAACATTTTAAAGCGGTTTAAAACTCTGACAAAATATTCAACAAAAATGTGTTTTCTTACTTTTTATAACCCAATCCAATTATCATATTTGCTTTTGTGCACAAGTATTATAATTCGTTTATAAATTATAACTTCCCAAAGTTCAGTTTATTTACTTTGAAAGCTGCTGGTGCATTTGATTCATAACTGTTGTAATTCTGTTTTAAATGCAGCCATCAGTGATTTTTGACCTGTGTTCCCACTCCAGGACTTTCTGCACAGCCAGAGAATGTTTACTTAATTGTATCAAGTAAAGAATGTATACAGAAGATAAGCTAATCAACAGTTTGGATGCGGCAGCCCCTGCAGGAGAAAAAGTCAGTCCTGTGATGTAACCCTTTAAAGGGAAGGTTCACGCAGGAGCTGTAAAAAATAGAAATCCAAATCCACTTACCTGGGGCTTCCTCCTGCGCAGTACAGCCCAGAGGACATCCGATGACGTCAGCGCGCACAAGTGACACGCAACTTGGAGCGCAGAAGCAGCCCAACCTGGCAGCCGGCCTGGCCAGGTCGGGATCGCCACCGGAGACCACCGGGAGCCTGCGGAGCGGCGCCGAGGGCACCTCCTGGGGCAGGTAAGTGGATTTGGATTTCTATTTTTTACAGCTCCTGCGTGAACCTTCCCTTTAAATGCTGTTTTACTAAAAAAAAACCAAAAAAAACCAAAAACATTGTGTTAGTATATTATACGCTGTAAATAATCTTTTAGAGTAAAGAAGAAATACTGGGTTATATTCCACTTTAAGCATATGTTTTACAATTTTTTGTAATAGTTGTCCCTTAAAGGCAGAGAGCCGATTAATACAATCCCCACGTGTCTCCCATTTTTAAAAGCACAAAACAGCTAACCCTTTACATACTCACTGCGTCTAACATGGCGGCACAACGCGAAGAAACCACCGCATGCCGCATGGGCAGAGCGGTGGAGTCCGCGTTGGAGGCGGCGGATTGCACGCATGACAAAGCAGCTGACATTGCGACTCGACGCGGGGAAACCGCCGCTCACTTAGAGAGCAGGGCGGCGGTCCCCGTGCCTGAATCGGTGGTTGCATTACAAGACATGTCTGGTGTGGCTGGGACTGCTAGTCCACACAGGTTCAGAAGGACGCGCGCGCTGATAGGCAGAGCTTATATGACAGCCAGAAAAGGGTCAGCTGACCAGGCAGGTCAGCTGACAATTTCACCACATGCCATTGGTCCAGCACTTAGGGGAGGCGCTGGAGAGCGCTTTGCTATATATACTGGGTGCTGGTCATTCTCTGGTTGTCTGCCGTTGCGATCACAGCGTGGTAGCACTCAGACCTTGTCTGTATCTGTGTTCTAGCATAGTTTCCAAAGGTGTTGACATCAAGGCGTTCACACCTTAGCATTAGGAACATTGAATTGTATTATTTGTTATGACCTTCTGCCTGCCTGACTATTCCTCTGAACTCTAATCTTGTACCTTGCTATTTCTGTTATCCTGTTTCCAAACTCTGCTCGTTCCTGGACTCTGTATTTTGCCTCCTGATTCTGTACTGTGCTTATCTGATTCTCCGTTGCCAAACCCTGTCTGTTTATTGTATTCCGTATCTGCCTCCTGAATCTGTACCTCATCTGTCTGTGTGTTAACGACCTGGCTTGCCGACCTCGAGAACTGACCTTACTGTTAGAGGCAGTTCCCAGACCTGTTAGTGACACCCTCCCTTTCGGGTGTCACTCACGCTCTGTTCCTTCTACCCTCAGCCTAGCTCCTCCCCCCTGGAGAGTCTAGGCCATTGGAAGAAACATACTTCTGGAGAAGTACTCAAAGTATACTGTTGCATCTAACACTCACTTGTTCTTTCTGGTGTCCAGAGGTTAGTAGATATATCTGATTATCGGTGATACTGCAGATCACCAATAATCGGGTATATTCTGTATTCCTGGTGAGACTGCAGTTCACCGGTAATCAGATCCTCTCTGTGTTACACCGATCATTACACTCACATGCAAATGTTCATGCAAATGCAATTTAAGGCATTACAATAAGTTATTAGGGAGGTGCTAATGGCCAGGACACACACAGCATTGCTTAGTTTGATGCACTATCTGTCCCAGGAGAGGACGTCAGGATATGTGCTCCTAATCTTTTAGATAGGTTTGATGCAATGAATGTTTGCATGTCTGCACTATGCATGTTACAGGGCTAGCGTTAGGACACCTACGAATACCTGGGTACTTCTACGCAGTGTAGGAGACTACGCAAGGGAATGCATTCATTTGTAACTAAGACCCCGGGCTTTTAACTTAGCTGTAGGGAGAGTGGTGGTGCCTGGATGATTGATCCATGTGAATGCATTTCTTTGAACATTTGTATTTGAGTGTGCAAAGGGTTAACTATGTTTTGCTATTTTTCTGGCCACACCCCCTTTAGCAGCTCCCTAATAACTTATTTAAAGGTAGAAAACATACTTGTGAGATATAATGCGGAAGGGGTATGGCCTGATTGAATACAAACACCTTAGATATTTGTAAAAATACAAAACTTTATTATTCATTTACAAAAAACACTATACAGAAATAACATAAAACCATGTATGGCAGAAGGAGACCCCCAGCTCCCAAAACACCCACACCCCAAAACCCGCTATACCCAGAGCCCTCTACTCTGATGAAATCCAGCCAGTGGACTTCGTGCACATATATAATGATTCAAAGCTGCGCAGCTTAATGACAAAAAATAAAAAAATCAAATTTTTAAAATTATTTAAAGGTAACCTAAACTGAGAAGTACATGTATTTTTCCCTTTTAAAATAATACCAGTTGACTGACTCTCCTGCTAATTCTGTGTCTCTAATGCTAGGTACACACAATACAATTTTGTGTTAGACAGATGGTTCAATAGATAATTTCCAACATGTCCGATCTTATTTTAGATCGTTTTTCTGATTGATTTCTCATAGAAGTGAATGGAAATAGATAAGAAAAGATAACACAATCGAATCGGGAATCGACGGAAAATGTATCGTAAAAACGCATCGTGTGTACCCAGCATAATACTTTTAGCCACAGCCCCTCAACAAGCATGCAGATCAGGTGCTCTGACTGAAGTCAGACTGGATTAGCTGCATGCTTGTTTCATGTGTGATTCAGCCACTACTACAGCCAAAAAGATCAGTAGTACTGCCAGGCAACTTGTATTGTTTAAAAGGAAACATCCATATCCCTCTCAGTTTAGGTTCCCTTCAAATGTCCCAACTTGAGAGGATGTGCCTGGATATATGTATCTTTTCCCCATTTTTAAAAGTTCACACAAAAAATATCCCTGCCTGAAGCTAAAAAAAAAATTATGATATAATGAATGGCTTGTGTAGTACGGATAATTACTAGAATTTTAGCAGCAAAGAAAATATTGTAATATTTTTATTTTCAGTTACTGTATATAGTGTTTTTTATAACATTGCATCATTCTGTAATATTTACAGTTTAGGCACTACTCAGCATTCTAAATGGGTTCAAAAGTTCACTAGCCTGCTCTGTAAAATCTTCCCTGCAGAGGAAAAAAAGATACATAGTCTTTTAAAGCTTATTATCTCAAGTGTCTGTCAGAGTTCTCTGGGACTTTGAAAGTCATGGAGTTCAATGGCTAATTTGCATAGATAACAACTGGAGTTTCTTAGCTCTTCCTTTACTGGAAACAATACTGTATCCATGCTGCTAATGTTTTTTTCTTAGCTGTACTACACATACAAATCATTATATCATAATTTTTTTTTTCGCTTCAGTGTCTCTTTAACCCATTCAGGTTCCGTCGTTTTCACGTGAGAAATGTTCACCTCCCATTCATTAGCCTATAACTTTATCACTACTTATCACAATGCACTGATCTTTATCTTGTTTTTTCCGCCACCAATTAGGCTTTCTTTGGGGGGTACATTTTGCTAAGAGCCACTTTACTGTAAATGCATTTTAACAGGAAGAATAAGAAAAAAATGGAAAAAATCATTATTTCTCAGTTTTTAGCCATTATAGTTTTAAAATAATACATGCCTCCATAATTAAAACTCATGTATTGTATTTGCCCATATGTCCCGGTTATTACACCGTTAAAATTATGTCCCTATCACAATGTATGGCGACAATATTTTATTTGGAAATAAGGTGCATATTTTCCATTTTGCATCTATCACTATTTACAAGTTTAAAATAAAAAAAAAAATAGAAATATTTCATCTTTACATTGATATTTAAAAAGTTTAGACCCTTAGGTAAATATTTACATGTTTGTTTTTTTTTTATTGTAATGTTTTTTTTTTTTTTTATAGTAAACATTTTATTTGGGTAGTTTTGGGAGGGTGGGAGGTAAACAATAGATTTATAATGTAAATGTGTGTTAATTTGTATTTTTTTTTCTTACAGGTGTAGTATTACTTTTTGGCCACAAGATGGCGGCCATGAGTTTGTTTACATGACGTCACTCTAAGCGTAACACACGCTTAGAGTGACTCATCGGAGAGGGAACGGACAGAAAAGGCGCAGCTTCCGAGAGAAGCTGTCGCTTTTTCAGCGGGGGAGAGGAATCAATGATCGGGCACCATAGCCCGATACATTGATTCCCTGGCTACCGAATCCGTGGCCAGGAGTGCGCGTGCACGCGCGCGATCGGCCGCGGGAGCGCGCGGTAGCGAGCATGGTTTCTGGACGTAGAAACTACGTTCAGGAACCAAAATAGGTTAAAACACACTGTCAGAAACGATGTTGCTTCCTGCTTCACCTGCTGGTGTCATCACAAGTCACCAGCAGGTGGCTCTGTTTGCTTTTCATGGTTGCCTGCAGTTAACAGGCTCACCACTAGATGGAGTATCATGGGTTACACATGTCTCTGTTCCACAGGTGTCTGGGCAGGCTGCCAGCTCCTATTTTCAGCTGGTCACTCCCTTCACACTACGCAGATCCTCGTGTCAGTGTGACTACTGCTTGTTGGTCCACTCTCTTGCTCTGCTCTGTGATTCCAGTCTGCCTGTCTGTGTAAGCCTCTGGCTTACATCCTATCTTGCCTTGCTCTGTGATTCCAGTCTGCCTGTCTGTGTGAGCCTTTGGCTTGCGTCCTATTCTGCCCTGCTCTATTGCTCCTCTGTGTCCCAGATTAGCTAGAGTGTATTCTTGTATGAATATTGTAGGGGTTCTGATCTTAGGCCTAGTGCACACTGGAGCGTTTCCGCTGCGGTTTGCGATCTGCTTGCGGGTGCGGATCCGCTAGGGTAATGTATTTCAATGGGCTGGTGCACACCAGAGCGGGAGGCGTTTTGCAGAAACGCATACTCCCGGGCTGCTGCAGATTTTGGATTGCGGATGCGTTTCTGCCTCAATGTTAAGTATAGGAAAACCGCAAACCGCTCTGAAAAACGTCACTTCAGAGCGGTTTGCCAGGCGTTTTTTGTTACAGTAGCTGTTCAGTAACAGCTTTACTGTAACAATACATGAAATCTACTACACCAAAACCGATACACAAAACCGCAAAACGCTAGCTGAAACGCTGCAGAAAAATAAGAAAAAGCGTTTCAAAATCTGCTAGCATTTTGCGGATCTGCTAGCGGTTTTTGGTGTGCACTAGGCCTTAGTGTATATTGACCCTGGACTGTGTTTGATGTCGATTCTGCTTGATGATTCTGTACTGCGATTGTTATATTTGTATATATGTACATAGCACTGTTCATATTAAACACTAATTCATTGCATATCTGTGTCCTGACCTTTTGTGTATGCTACTAAATGTGATCAGCAAATACCCTGCTAGCAGGAATCGTGACAGTAGGATCTGCCAATACATTGATCACTGTGGCTATACAAAGGGTTCTGACAGTATCCTGTGTGCTGACTCCAGAGAATGGATCCCACTCAAGCGTATTTATATGTGCGCCTGGCTGAGAACCACAAGGCTTGTTGTTGGAAAGTATTCTCTGGACACTCTAGAGACCAATTGCATGAGCTATTTATTCTTATGCATAGTCATGTGGAGCAAGGAGTGTTTCGCATGGAGGAGGTCCGACCGTTGTTTGAGATATGGAGTGATTTGTTGTTTTCTGAACCTATTCCTGATGACTATGCATTCCCCTTTGATCAGAATGATATAGAACTTAAAGATGAAATCTTTGCCCAGAAAATTAATCCCAATCAGGTGGATTCATATGTGCGCCTAGCTAAGGAGCATAAATATACGTGTCAGAACATGTTTTCTGAATACTCTAAAGACCAATTGAGTGAGTTGTATGAGCTGGTGCAAGATTTTGTTGAGCAAGGAATGTTTTGCATGGAGGAAGTTCAACCGTTGTTGGATATTTGGACTGATCTGATTTCGTTTGGTCCCATTATCCAAAATTATGTACCTCCGTTTGATCAGGATGATATAGTTTGTTTGCTGCGTTGGCTGAAGGATGATCAAGCTGAATTCTTTGAGTATTATTGTGATGAAACCAGAGAGGTAGTACTAGAATGTGTGGAAGATGTGAAGTACCTTGTCGATATAGGAGTTTGTGTGTATGAAGAAGTTTCTCCTTTGCTGACAGCTTGGTATACGATTTGTTCTCTCTTGCGTCCTTTTTTACAGGACTCTCAATCTTCCTCTTCTGTTTCTCACTCCTTGTCCTCAGCAGCAGTATGTCCATTAGTTTCTAAACCAGTAAATGTAGCTGTTCCAGTTTCAAAATGCTCTCGCAGAGCAAAGTCTAAAAAGAAGAGGTTCTTTCCTACTGCTTCTATACAGCATTTGTCGCCTGTCCCTACAGTACTTCCAACGTCGACTGTGGTTGTTCCAGCCATTTCTACTTCAGCTGCTGCCTGTACTTTGATCCAATCTGTGACCAACCAGCCTGCTAAAGATGGGGTAATACTTCAGCTTGCAGACAATTTACGTGTGAAAAAATGCAATCTTGTTCAACCTGCAAATGGCCAGCATGCTACAGACTGTGTAACAATTCAGCTAACCAACATGCAGGAGACTATGTGTAACAATTCAGTTAACCAATATGCAGGGGACTATGGTAATGTTCAGCCTGTGACCAATACACATGCAATTTCATGCAATCTAGATCAATCTGCAACCAGTTAGCATGTTGTAAACTCTGTTTCAATTTTGTTTGAAATTGATCAACATACAAATGTTTCCAAAGAAAATCATTCTGCAACCAGTTCGCATACAATGCCATGTAATCTGAATCAATCTGTAACCAATCAGTATGCTATAGACTTTGCACCAGTCCAGTTTGAGTCCATTCAGCATGTTGTTTCCTCTGCTTCAATTATGTTTGAAACTGCTCAGCATACAAATGTTTCCACAGATAATCACTCTGCAACCAGTTCACATGCAGTTCCATGCAATCTGAATCAATCTGTAACCAATCAGTATGCTATGGACTTCGTACCAATCCAGTTTGAATCCAGTCAGCATGTTGTGAATTCTGCCTCAACTCTGTTTGAAACCAATCAGCATACAAATGTTTCCAAAAATAATCGCTCTGAAATCAGTTCACATGCAATAGCATGCAATTCAAATCAATCTACAACCAATCTGAGTAACAAAAATTATGTTTCTGTTCAATCTGCAACTAATCAGCACATAAATGTTTCCAAAAATAATTGCTCTGAAATCAGTTCACATGCAATATCATGCAATTCAAATCAATCTGCAACCAATCTGTGTAACAAAAATGGAGTTTCTGTTCAGTCTGCAACTAATCAGCATATTGTTTCTAAGGATAATCATTCTGGAACCAGTTCACACGCAATGTTATGCAATTCAAATCAGTCTGCAACCAGTCTCTATGCAAAAAATTGTACCCCAATTCAGTCTGCAATCGATCCGCATACAGACGTTCACAAAGATGATCGCTTTGAAACCAGTTCTCATGCAATGTCAAACAATTCAAACCAACCTGCAACCAATTTCTGTTCTAAAAATTGTGTTTCTGTTCAGTCTGCAGCTAATCGGCATATTAACCAGCTGAGCGGTCTGGACGAGCTCAGCTCGTCCAACACCGCCAGCGGCTGCCGCTCAGGCCCTGCTGGGCCGATTTTAATGAAATAAAAAGCAGCACACGCAGCCGGCACTTTGCCAGCCGCGTGTGCTGCCTGATCGCCGCCGCTCTGCGGCGATTCGCCGCGAGCAGCGGCGAAAGAGGGTCCCCCCAGCCGCCTGAGCCCAGCGTAGCCGGAACAAAAAGTTCCGGCCAGCGCTAAGGGCTGGATCGGAGGCGGCTGACGTCAGGACGTCGGCTGACGTCGATGACGTCACTCCGCTCGTCGCTATGGCGACGATATAAGCAAAACAAGGAAGGCCGCTCATTGCGGCCTTCCTTGTTTATTCTGGGCGCCGGAGGCGATCGGAAGATCGCCTCCGGAGCGCCCTCTAGTGGGCTTTCATGCAGCCAACTTTCAGTTGGCTGCATGAAATAGTTTTTTTTTTATTTAAAAAAAACCCTCCCGCAGCCACCCTGGCGATTTAATCAGAACGCCAGGGTGGTTAATGTTTTCAAAGAAAAACACTCTGGAACCTGTTCACATGCAATGTTATGTAATTCAGATCAGTCTGCAACCAGTTTGAATGCTAAAAATTGTACACCAATTCAGTCTTCAATCAATCAGCATACTGACGTTGACAAAGATGAGCACTTTGAAACCAGTTCACATACAATGTCATACAATTCAAACCAATCCGCAGCCGATTTGTGCTTTGTAAGTTGTGCATCAGTTCAGCCTGAAGTTAACCAACATGTAATAAACTGTTCTACATTCCAGCTTGCAATCAGTTTGTATACAATAAATCGTGCTTTGATTCAGTCTCCAGTCAGTCAACATGATATGCATGGTACTTTTCTCCAGTTTGCAACCAGTGAGTGTGCAACAGGTTGTGTTTTAAGTCCACCTACAGCTGATGGTGTATGGTCTCAGTCTTTCAGAGAGATGTTTGTTTTAGCACAACTACTTCAGCTCCTGCCAATAGTTCTGGCTCAACCATCTCAAATTCTTCCTGCTGTTCCTGTTCAGTCGTTACAAGCCTTGCCAGCTGTGCCAGAGCCATCATTGCAGACCTTACCAAATGCCCTTGCGCAATCACCACAAGCCTTGTCAGTAGTTCCAGATCAGTTATTGCAAAACTTGTCTGCTGGTTCAATCTCCTCACTGCAAACTGTTCTTGATCAGTCATCACAAATTTTGCCAGCAGCTTCTGCACAACTGCCATTGGAATCTTTGTTAGCCATACTTTTGGGTACTGTGTGCATTTCTGCTATATCACCAGAGACTTTGTGCATGCCTGTGGTACCCTCAGAGACTTTCTGCATGCCTGTTTTGCCCTCAAAGACTTTGAGCACACCTGTTATACCCGCAGAGACTTTATGCACATCTGTTATGCCCTCAGAAACTGTGTGCATACTTGTTATGTCCTTAGAGACAGGGTGCATGCCAGTGTTGTTCCCAGATACTTTTTGCATTCTTTCTAGGTACCCAGAAACTGTGTACATCCTTTCTGTGCATTCAAAGACTTTGTGTATTCCTGTCATTTATCAAGTGATTTTGTTAAATTTTTCCATGTACCCAGAGAATTTTTGCATTTTTGCCATGTATACAGAGACTATGTGCTTCCTTGTCATTTACCCAGAAAAAATGTTAATTTTTGTTCAGCAGGTTGTTGCTTCCAGTCAGCCTTTTTTCCCATGTGTTGCCTACAGAATACAGCTGTCTGAAGATTGCTTTGGGTATACTGGGGTTTTGCTTATTGGGGTCCTCGTTTCTTGTTTTTGGAACAGAGCCATGTTTGTTGCCGGCACTATCAACAAGCTGCCGGAGCCACCTAACTCTGTCTGGATGTTTTTGATCTGCACGAGCGCTCTTTTGCTTAGTCATGTCCCTGTGTTACAGAACATTTGCTATTATGGTTTCCGCAGTCTTGGTGATCTTTCAGAACTTGGGCAAGTCTGTTCTAGGTTTCTCTCTCTTTCGGAGGAATTCACCTTACTCGGAGATACTGGAAAGCACCCTGATGGGGTTGCCAGTGTCTTTGGGGAACCTGCATTGATACTGGTTGGCGAATGCTGTCTGGGTCAAGGCATCACTTGCAGTTTGTGGGTTTTCGGTCCAGTGCTCAAATGTGCAGTCATTAATTCCGGTGTCCTGGGGCTCTGGTTGGCAGCTGAGACGGTTGGTTATCGAAGTGGCTCAGGGGACCCTGGTGGTGGAATTCCTAGTTTTATTCAGAGTGATCCTTGGATTGGCTTGCTCCCCTCCGGATTCTACCTGGGGGGGCAGGTAACATTTTGGAGCATCCGGAGGCTGCTCTTGAAAAGGGGGGGGGGGGTAATTTCAGAAACGATGTTGCTTCCTGCTTCACCTGCTGGTGTCATCACAAGTCACCAGCAGGTGACTGTTTGCTTTTCATGGTTGCCTGCAGTAAACAGGCTCACCACTAGATGGAGTATCATGGGTTACACATGTCTCTGTTCCACAGGTGTCCGGGCAGGCTGCCAGCTCCTATTTAAGCTGGCCACTCCCTTCACACTACGCAGATCCTCGTGTCAGTGTGACTACTGCTTGTTGGTCCACTCTCTTGCTCTGCTCTGTGATTCCAGTCTGCCTGTCTGTGTAAGCCTCTGGCTTACATCCTATCTTGCCTTGCTCTGTGATTCCAGTCTGCCTGTCTGTGTGAGCCTTTGGCTTGCGTCCTATTCTGCCCTGCTCTATTGCTCCTCTGTGTCCCAGATTAGCTAGAGTGTATTCTTGTATGAATATTGTAGGGGTTCTGATCTTAGTGTATATTGACCCTGGACTGTGTTTGATGTCGATTCTGCTTGATGATTCTGTACTGCGATTGTTATATTTGTATATATGTATATAGCACTGTTCATATTAAACACTAATTCATTGCATATCTGTGTCCTGACCTTTTGTATATGCTACTAAATGTGATCAGCAAATACCCTGCTAGCAGGAATCGTGACACACACACACAAAAATGTTTTATTAGCAATTAAATTAATGGGTAATCTATTTGTTCTTAAAAAAAATATTTAAATGTTAGGAATGTTTAATACAAAGAACTTGAAACTTGCAACTTCTAAATGAAGGGGTACTGTTCACAAGGCAATACAATATTTTTCAAAGCAGAAACTATGACAATCCAGCATAGGAAGCATTACCTAACCTAAGCTTAAAATGATTCTATTGTAATTACTGTGCAATTTTCTTTTTAAGTCACAGTGACTTTTACATACTCTTCAAAAGAAAATCAGGAATAAAGACTGGTAATCATTCATTTCATGCAGCTTAAAACAATAATGAAGATATAAAATAATGTTTTTCTTATTGTATATTTTTTAATGATTTAAAGTTACTTCTTTTCATTTAGAAATCCTGCAAATCATAAATGCATTATCTCACTCCATGGTGTGCCATTGCTCATGTAGCAAAGTTAAAATAAACTCAATAGTATAATACATGTGCTGTAAGAAATACAGCTAATTGCTAGATTTATAAATGTGTTCAGCATGTGTTGCTCTTGCTTATATATTTTATAAAACATTGGAAAAAAACAAAATAATAATTTTTAATAAAGGATGAACATTTGAACATGGTTGAAAATTTGAAATCTTGGATGCATTTTCTCAAGAAGTTGGTTAACATTACGTATGAGCAAGCAAGAACTGTAAGTTTGATCTTGAGTCTTTCTCGTGTACCAACGTTTTTTGTGAAAAAGACATAGTGATTAGTCAAGCAGTCTTTCTTTCTTTTCTTTTTTTTGCTGCACGATCGCAGGCAAAACCTGGGGGTGGTATAGCACCGAAATCATATCAGGAAGCCCTGCGAAGGCATCTTATTTGCTCCCAGGATGCTCAGCAACCCCCACTGTGACTGTGATCAGAGATCACTTTTGCGGCATATGTCCCACTGGTTTGCTTACTTGTGTGCTGGATAGTACCATGGCAACATGGACGCTGAGCCTATTTGCTCAGCCACATTCCTGTGCCTCCGCCCCTTAGCCCGCCCACCTCAGTGCATATGCCATTGTGGACACACCTAGTTCCTTTTTGGATTGGCCACACAAACCGAGCTCCGGCAATTGATCCGGCAATTGGCTGCATTTCTTTATCACAACAATGTATGCTTGGCCCCACCAGTTTCCCTGAATCTCAGGATACCAGTGTGGTAACATTGCATAGGGGAGGAACATGATTGGTCTCTCTGTCTCACTTCCTGGCTTTGCCTGATTGCACCATGATTGGCCATAGCGTGTCACCACAACAACTGCATGCACCCACTGCCTGTTGCCAATGACACCATTTGTGCATGACATCACTGAGGGGAGAACAATGATTGGTCCCCCTGTCCTGACAGCGCTAAGCCCAGCCCATCACAATCACACCGCATGTGCTTTGACATTGCTGGCTGAGAGAGGGGAACGAGAGGCTCCAATGTACATGGTGAGCAAGTGACAGGTCTTGAACCCTATTGTCTTACCTTGTATTGTTTGAATTCAGGTCTAACTAATTTGTGATAGCAAATGACACTTGTGCTAATTGTGGGAGGTACCAATGATCAGAGGAAGGTGTGTTAGTCACACTAAGGTATTTTAAATTGTGCTATGTGCACTGTTTCTTGTCTGCCCTAGTTCTTAAAGAGGACCGTATTGCCCCAATACGATTGTTGGTGATAACAGTCAGATGCTGTCTAATGTGCGTAATTGGATAATAAAAATTGCAAAGTTCATAATACAGCCAGTGTGCAGAACCTTCTTCACACAAACTTTCATTAGTTTTTCCAGTATAAAATGTGGCAAAGTCTTCAACTGATAAAACAGGAGGTAGGAGGAGGAGGTGGATGGACTAAATCCCACCGCATTGCAATAGAAAATAAGTAGCCTTAGGTGGCGCCAAAGGGTTCTGACAGTAGCAGTGATAGAGGCAATGATAGAGGCAGAAGTGAGGGGAATTAAAGTAATGCACTCATTTCATTAGGTGCACATTCAAGACATGGGTTTAGTCAATCTTAGTCTTCATGTTGGTACATAAACAGAACATAAACAAAAGCACAGCAAGCCATGCCCCATCTAATCTCCCTGTACAGTGCTGTTTAGATCATTGTATTCAGTTTGATACAGGGAAAGGATCAATAAGAGGCTGACAAATGTATTGTTTGGTCATCAATCTTTTAAATAACAGATCTAATTTACTAGCACTTCTATCCACCCAAGACATGGTGTGATTTTTCTGAATCAGTAGTATTTTTGTTTATAATATTAGAGACTAGTCAGAAGGTATTTTGTCTTCTGACTCATGACTTCTTGGTATAAAAGTAACGGTCTTCAGATTGAAGCTGTTGTGCTCCTAAGTGTAATTGCTACTGATTTACATGGGAAGAGGCTTTGTGAGGCTGTATAGTTCATTTTGTGTAAACTATGAGAGTGAGCACAAATAAGACCATTTTCTCTTTTAGTGTTGATTTTCCCAAACATATACAGTATTGCATGTGCATAACATAACGATTATTTTACAGAATGGTTTAACTACTTTATGATCAATCCATGCAGCCCTAGGACCGCCTAACGCCGACTGGCGTAAGGTCCATGGGTTGGAGTTCATAGGGGATCATGCGCGCCAATGCGTGTGCATCCCCGCTCTGATGGCGGATCACCGTTAGGAGACTGTTAGAAGATGAAACCGCCGTCTATTTACTCGGTACATCGCTGCGATCTAAGGCAATGCTGTACAGGGGACAGCCGTGTCACTCCAGAGGCACAAAAGCAATCCGCTGTGATAGGCTGAAGCCTATCACAGCCGAAGGCGCTGATTGGCTGGCTTTGGGAAAATAATAAAAAAAAGAGGAAATTTATTAAGAACAAAATAAAATAAATATTTATAAAAAATAAATAAACAATGCTGGGGGTGATCAGACCCCACCAACAGAAAGCTCTGTTAGTGGGGAGAAAAAAGAGGGGGGGAATCACTTGTGTGCTGAGTTGTGCGGCCCTGCAGCAAGGCCTTAAAGCTGCAGCTGCCCTTTTCTTGAAAAATGGCCTGGTCCTTAGGGCGGTTTAACACTGCGGTCCTCAAGTGGTCAATGGCTAATTAGAGAATGCATATTTTAGCTCAGTCATACATTTCATTGCACATATTGGCCCTCATCCAATTCACTTTTTTTTCTAAAGTTTTCTCCTTAGTGATATTTCACATCTTATTATTGAAATGCCTTTTAAGCCACCAGCAATAAGGAAACAAAAAAAAATGTTTTTGCAGCTCTGGCTTATTTGCAACTCTTTTGATAGAGGTCTACTCAAAAAAATTAAATGGTTAATACTTGAGTTCTCAGTGTACTTCCAGTTAAAACTAACTGTACTCCATTTTGTTTACAATCAAAAATAAATCTTCAGACTGTACATTATTCTTTTCATTCTATGAATAAACAATTAACCAAATTTTTTATGTTTTTTCCTAGTACTAGGCTTTTTGCAGCCTAGTATAACAGTAATTGCTGCATCTGAAAACCCTTGGTTCCTGAGGACCTGCTCTTCAGGATCCAAGCAGTTAAGTTTAGAAGAAGTTGTCGGTTAGGGTGACTGACTTCTCCTTGGACTAGAAGGTTCAGCCTATCCTCTTTATTATTAATAATTGTAGGAAAGAAAAGTGAGCTTTCGTTGGCCATTAAGGACCTATGAAGATTACATCTACCCTTTCCACCTCTATCTTCCTCAGAACCAATGGGATCAGGTTGAAGCATAAAGACGTCCCTTCGGACACGGAACTTTCAGGGCGTCTTATGGTTCTATCAAAAAGGAAGTATGTAGGGAACATCCTTTGTTTGGCATGGCAAGTAAGTCCAGTATTGGTTCTCCTCAATGGGCTACTATGCTCCTGAATACCTCTTGACATAGCTCAGTGAGTTTGTCCACCTGCTTATATCTTGTATATGGGTAGCTGCCACACCCAATCAGGACAGCTCCATCCTTGGAAGCATTTAAGTCAAAATGAAAACCCACCTCTTTAGTGTGGCATTTATGAACACCTGATGATTTCCTCTGTAATACAGTCCAGCCTGCAACCTTGTCTTGATCTGAGGCATAACTATGCGCTTTGAGTCCTATGGGAGAAAAGCGTTTTACAAATGGTATTGTATTGTAGCTGTCGAAAATGTATTTGCTTTTTGTTATATCCTGCCATTTTAGCAGAAAATGTAGCAGCCCCCAACCCATTGCCACAGAGAGTGTATGGTCATTTGTTAGATTTTGATGTGGCAGACTAGGTCTTAATAAATACAAAGGATCACTTATTGCACATAGTTTCTGTTTAGAAGAGATGTCCCCCTTCCAGATATTTAACCAGATTGTTTTTCTGGAATAGTTAATAAGAGCAGCTGTGTTTTTACTGTAGATCTTAAAGATTCAATTGCAGCATCTGCAAACAAAAACAACAAACAAAACAAAACAATGAATTAAGCAATAAACAGGAGGGAGTCTAATTTTTTCATAGGGGGTACCTGCTACCAAATGGTCCTGAAATCTCCTTATAGACTTGTTCAAGATTGATGAGATGGATGGTTTCAAAGAAAAAAGATATTGCATCCCAAGCTCTTTTTAACAAGACCTATGCTTTCCTGTCCATTGGTTCTTTAAGGGACCCTACTTCCTCAAATGATCAGACTCCTTGCAGTGCTGTGATAATGATATGTCCAGCTTGGGGCATTTTCTATAAGGAAATCTATCTTTAAACCGTCTAGGTATAAATCTTCTCTCAGCAGGGCTGGGCCGAGGCAGAGGTGAGAGAGGCTCCAGCCTCAGCGTGCAATGTAGGAGGGAGCGCACAACTCACTGAGCTATCATTCCCTTATTGTGTTTGAAGCAGATAGAAATAAGAAAAGGGGATACATGGCAGTGACTGCAAGCCAGATAACTAGAGATTAAGGTGTTGTGGGGTATTGGGGGCCCTGGGCGCCTCTTAGTCTAATAGCAATCCGTGTGTGATGGCTGAGGTGGGAGGGATGGAGGGGCGCACTTTGGTGTCTCAGCCTTGGTGCTGGAGGACATTGTCCCGGCTCTGACTCTCAGGATCCTTCCATTAAGACAACAGTTTTCCCTTAATTGCCTTGTGTACAGGAAATGTTCTAGTTCCCTGATCTAAGTTCCAACCCCCTGTAAATATTGTATGCTGATGCAGAAGGCAAACTTTACTCCATCTGCTAATACAACACCTTCAATAACTCATAAATGTCTTCTGCACTTAAACACTAGCCCGTCAGCAGCAGTGTATCTACACCCTGCAGTTAGTCTCTTACAACTCCAGGGGCATAGATGTTCGTCATCTTGTTTCAATTGGCGGCACACGCAAAAGCACACACCTGCGATGCCCCCCCTCCATAGCGGTGTACTAGTGAATCGTTGTTGTAAGCGCCTGTGATAAATGGCAACTGGCATTAATGAGATGCTGTGGCCATTGGTAAAACAAAAGTAACACATCCACACGTTACTTCCTGTTAGCATACTAACAGTATGCACAGGAAGATATCGAGGGGGGAATCTTCTGGCCAAATCATAAAATTACACCTACATAAACTTTTTAAATAAATATACATACATATATTAAAATTCATCCCTTACCACCCCCACTCTCCCATAGTTACCAAAATAAAACATTTGCATTTATTAAAAAAATGGACTTTTAAAAAAAAATACATAGTTACCTTAGGGACTGAACTTTTTTTAAATATGTATGTCATTAGGGTATATTGCTGTTAGTATTGCAAATAGGGGCATACAATTATTGACGGGCGCAAACTGAAAAAAAATACATTTCCAAATAAAATATCATCGCCAGGCATTGTATTTGGGAAATATTTTAACCGTAATAACCAGGACAAATGGGTAGATAAAATACAGGGTGGGCCATTTATATGGATACACCTTAATAAAATGGGAATGGTTGGTGATAATAACTTCCTGTTTGTGGCACATTAGTATATGTGAGGGGGAAACTTTTCAAGATGGGTGGTGACCATCTTGAAAAGTTGGATTCAAAATGGCCGACTTCAAAATGGCCGTGTGCTTGGTTTTAATGTGATTTTATTCTTTTGTGAGTTATTTACAGGTTTCTGACAACTTATTAAATGTGTTCAATGTGCTGCCCATTGTGTTGGATTGTCAATGCAACCCTCTTCTCCCACTCTTCACACACGGATAGCAGCACCGCAGGAGAAATGCTTCCATTATGCATAGTTTCGAGTACTGCACATCTCGTATCTTCACAGCATAGTCAATTGCCTTCAGATGACCCCAAAGATAAAAGTCTAAGGGGGTCAGATCGGGAGACCTTGGGGGCCAGTGAAATTGCTACATGATGATGTGTTTCCCTCTTTATGCACTGAAGCTGGCACGTTCCCTGAGTTTTTCCAGCAAGATGGTGCACCACCACATTATGGATGTCAGGACCGAGCATTCCTAGATGAACAGTTTCCTGGAAAGTGGATTGGTCATCGTGAGCCAGTTGAATGGCCCCCAAGGTCTCTCGTTCTGACCCCCTTAGACTTTTATCTTTAGACTTTTATTTATAAAGAATTAAGGCCCATACACGCGTCGGATTTTAGCGAATGACCCATCGTTTGAACGTTCTGTCGTTCGGACGTTTTCGCGTCAAATCCGACGTGTGTACAGACTATCGTTCGGGTGATAAGACTGGTTACCAGCGATCCGCCCGGCGGATCGTTGGTAACCAGTCTTATCACCCGAACGATAGTCTGTACACACGTCGGATTTGACGCGGAAACGTCCGAACGACGGAACGTTCAAATGATGGGTCGTTCGCTAAAATCCGACGTGTGTATGGGCCTTTAGACTCTCTGGCCTCTCCCTCTTTCAAGGAACCCTCTGAAACCTCCTCTAATGTAATATGAAAGGGTAATCAGGTGCTAATGGAAGACATGATACCCGACCCCCTGACTTGTGAAACTGATGCCAACTGTGGTAGCTGATAATATAAAGTATTAGCACTAGGCTGTATTCCCTCTTGTGGAGGCTGCACTGAGGGACCTGGATTCTGCTGGATAAACTGCTGAGCAGCTATCAACTTTTGCTGTTGTGTTTGCAGTACAAGTGGTTTTCGCAGTGATACGAGCCTGTAATTTGGTCAGAGTTGCAGTGAAAGTATTATTTAAAGAGATTCTGAAGCGAGTCTAAATTCACTTTTTTTAACATGCAGCCATGTTATTAACTATAACCCCTGCTAAAATGCTGCTATCCCATGGCAAAATGAGGGGTTTATACCCCCAAATCCCCCCTGCAAAATCCACAACTTTCTTGGTTGTGGATTTTGCTGCTCATGGAGGCAGAGCTTTCAGCTGCAGCTCTGCCTCCATGCGCGTCAATAGCCGCACGGATCTCTGCTTCTCCCCCTCCCCTCTCTGTGAAGGAAGATTGAGAGGGGCGATCAGCGGGGATTGACACGCTGAGAGGCAGAGCTACAGCCATAAAGCTCTGCCTCATCAGGAAGCGCTCCCTGGAGGTAGGAGAGGGAATTTGGGGTGTATAAACCTCTCGTTTTTTGCTGCGGGATAGCGGCAGTTTAGCAGGGATTATAGTTCTCAACATGACTGAATGTTAAAAAAGTGAATTTGGACTCGCTTCAGAGTCTCTTTAATTGATATCTCACTGATTTCATTAAAGGGATCCTAAACTGAGAAGGATAAGGATTTTTCCTTTTAAAATAATACCAGTTCCCTGACTCTCCTGCTGATCCTGTGTCTCTAATACTTTTTAGCCACAGCCCCTGAACAAGCATGCTGATCAGGTGCTCTGACTGAAGTTAGACTGGATTAGCTGCATGCTTTATTCAGGTGCCAGGTTCCAGCCACTACTGCAGCCAGAGAGATCTGCAGGACTACCAGGCAACTGGTATTGTTTAAAAGAAAACATCCATATCCCTCTCAGTTTAGGTTCCCTTTAAGTCTATTAATGCCACAGTAGCACTTTCACTTCATGGGGCTGAGGATTTTGACTTCTTGAAATAATCATTGCAAATGTTTCTGGTAGTCCCTTCAGGCAGTTTACAGCTGTATTTAGTACATTTTACTGACTTGGCAGTACTCTTAGAAGCTGTTTTCTGAAATACATATTCAGAGGCTTGTCACCTATCTATGCGCCATCTAACATTACACAGTGTATGTCTGAAAAGTTTTTCTGCCACACAAATCAATGCCATATGCTTCTTAATGGTGGTTGTATCGCAGTCTGTTCTGCTACCACTGTATGTGCATCCAGCAGTGGAAGAAATGGCCCTGCTTCGTGTATGCCTGTATTTGAGGATGTCATGCCTTGCGGCTCTCTGCGGCTTAAATTCCATGCTTTCTAGGTTGGCGCTATCCCTGGGTCACATGACCACACTACTGCCCAGCAATCAGATGCCTGTCTGGGCACAGAAACTCTGTCACTTCGTCCCTCCAGCTGAAAGCGATATGGAGCTCCGTACTGCATGCTGCACTATTTCCCCCCTCCTCCAGTCAGAGAACATACACTCTGATCCAGCTTCAACCAAACATATCAGCTATGAACTTAACAATAACAAACAGAGCCTCAAAAACAAATATAGTTGTAATAAAAAAAAAGAAAAACCACCAACTGAATTTAATGCACATCCCTTTACAAAATCTAGAATATTAGTAGCATAATTCTAAATGTCTAACCATACTCCAATAAATGCTATTATCCTTGCCAGCAGGACACATTGTACTATTAAATATTCCTTTTATAATATTATTTCAAATGCTAGATTTTTCTAAAATTAGCACACAGTTATTAACATGCTATAGTTCTTTGTATGTGAAGTATTTTTTTTGTTCTATTTGCTATGGTTATTAGAATTATTTTGCCTTGGTAACGTAGATATGCCATTTGTGCTTTCTGTCACAGCTGTGTACATTCTAGTAAGTAATATGAATGACTTAATAACATACAGAAGCACATTAGTTAATTGGTTTGTACACTAGTACACTGAGAGTTCTATTCTACTTTTGTTTTTATCTTTTTATGCAGCAATATGAAACCTAGTGTTTCATTATGAAAGAATATCTTTGTGAGATTTTAAACAAAGCACTTCTCCCTTGTGGCTTCCCTTTATTCTCCACAAGTCTTGAAACAATTGTCCAGGCAGATGCACTGTAGTAAAGGTACATAAGGGAATACAATTACATTTAAGTTCCCGGTCAATATTAAAGCTGACTCATCCGAAATGAAAGACAGAGAAAATGTACAAAAGATCAAACTCATCTGAAAGTTAAGATTATTTTCTTTTGAATTGGTTTTTGGGATTTTGTACTTTAACCCATTTTTCATGTCCCGTATTGTCTCTCTGATCCCTTCAATGGCATTGTATAAACCATAAAAACAATAACTCTGAAACAGTAGTCTGCAAACACTTAAAGTGCGTATTGTGCCTTTAATCCACAGAGAAATGTCTAGGGGATTAGTAGTGTCATATAAATTGACAACATTCACAGCAAGCAAAGTTCACTGAAACAAGCTAAACTATATTTATGAATTTTCCGTCTTTCTACTTCTTTATTAAACTCACTGTCTAAATAAAAGAGATTGAACCAAATACTGGTGACATGAGTGGCAAAAATATTCAGTCATTGTATTAATTGGTAGAAAATGTCTTTTTTGCTTAATCTGCACTTTTCTAACTAAAACACAGCATCTCCCTAGACATTTGACAAATGATCTGTTATTCCCTAGTTAGACGTTCCCCCATCTGCTTTGCAGTAATAAAACTTTTCCCTTGGTCCTTCTTACAATAATACTTTCCACTTTAGTGATACAGTTTTAGAAGACCTACACAGAGGCATTATATTGTTCTTTAAGCAATAATGCCAGGCGTATTGCTGGCTAGTATTCCCAGCTCTTTCTACAGCTTTTTTCTTGACCGTATAGTAGCTAGTGTAGATAACCATTAATCTGGTAAACAATTATAGTATCAACATTAGATGTAATCTGTCATACTGTATATCTGTGCACATTATGCTGAGGGGTGGACTCGCACATGGATATATACAAGGTATCAATTGTATGAAAAAAAGTAATAATAAAACGAAGAGTTATCTTACCTCTCCAGATGAAAAACCTGAACAAAAGGATTGTTTTATTAGATAAGGTTTACAAGCACGATATTAAAAGACACTCTGCATATGTTGGAATTATCTTTCAAATCTGTGTGCATTATGTTTTGTTTTTTGGTATATGAATAAAACAGGGCGCTCTACAGATATCACACATAAAGGTACAAAGCTTTAAATGAAATGCAGTCCTGAGTCACAGAACATCAGAGTTCTAGTAGTGTCCCTTATTAAAAGGTAATGTTAAAAAGTTCCCACATATCTTCTTTCAAACTCCTATTGAGGACATATGGACTCCACACTTTCCTGGCACAAGTAGTTATAGTATACGCTCACCAGAGATGACAGCTGCCCTTCTCAGGATCAGCCAACAAAGCTTTTGGCCCAGCCAGTCTTCCTCCAATATTTCAGCGTGCTTTCCTTCCCCCAGTCACTCCAACCATAAAAACGGGGAAAAAAACTCAAATAGTATAATACTGTATGGCTCAATTGGAAGACTCTAGCACCAGTGCTCCCAGTTGTAAAACAGCACCCAGTGCTTCACTGGCCTAAGGAGCGAGGGACGCTGAAAGAGCTCTAAGGATTTCTACAGTAATAATGGCAGATATTCTGGGCTTACTGTTTACCTCTCTCTAAAAGCGGTGAATAGTTGCTTGCTAAGTCTAAAAGCTACATCACTTTGTTAAAACTGAGTCTACAGAGGCGTTCTACAGTGAAGACATAAAACACTGAGGCTAATTTCCCATATCATCACACCAAAACCTTCCTCCATGCATATCACGCTGTAATAGAATGTGCCGGTAGGGTAATGTGCACAATTCTGCCCCAAACAGTGCAGTGCTAGACAGGAAGTATGCAACTGTTCCCACCCCCAGTCACACTGACACTGCAACAATCTGAATAGATTGTTGCGGGTGCCACAGACTCCAATGCAAAACCGTACTGCTCGGCAACGCACTGCAGAGTCTGTGTCACCTCTGTATCATCGTGACCACTTCCACCGCATCGCACGGCTTCACGGGTAGTATGTCATGTCTTATAGAGACTAATGGCCACTGTAACAGGGGACCAGTGGGGGGAGCGTATTGCAATGCAATAAGTGTGAAAGTAGCCTTAACACATAATACATCACAAATGCACCAGAAGCAGTATTTATGTAACAGATCTCCAACCAATGCCCAGTCACAATATATATGTTGCTTCAGATTCAATGGATGAGAAGAGTGATTCAGATATTTACATTAATACATATTGTCCTGAGGAAAGTGAAATCCTGTCTTCAGGTAAAGTTTGCCCCAATTTATATATCCAATTTTATATTTTTTTTCACTGAAGAGAATTCCACAGCTACAGAGAATGCTTTGATGGCACGGCGTGAAGTGACTTCCCATATGTTTGCAGATATATATATATATATATATATATATATATATATATATATATATATATATATATATATATATATATAAATATTATGCCTTCTATTTAATTTTAGACATGAGTATATATTGGAGGGAATTTGAGCTAAGGTTTAATTAGTCATTTGCAAACCTACACTACATCACTGGTACACAGTCTGCCCCTTCCACCCAGAAACATGTCAATATATACAATCTCCCTCTGTTTTATTTGGTTACCTTTCTACTTTTATTTGGCCTCTGAACATTTTTTCTGTTTTCATATACAAAAAAAAAAAAAAAAAAAAACCTGGTGAGAAAAGGCATTATTCAGTCATAGATAATGACATATAACTAAGCATAAACATATTATAATTGTGCACCATTTGATCTTATGATAAACGTCAGGTATTGGGTTTAAGAATGAGAAGCTCAATTGTGTGTACATAAAATTTGGAGATCATGCATTTTTCATTAAAAAAAGGAAAAAAAAACTGATTTATTTTGCCTTTTTGACATATTGCAAGATTTAAAGAATTATTGTATGTTGGATCAGGGATATTTATGAGGATATCTATAATGGCATCTTCTGGGAAAAGTGAACAATTCCTCAATATTGGAATTCACTTGCAGTTGAGTCCAATAAGCCTTTATGTCAAGAAAGTAATAAGGTAGAATGTGAATACTCAAAGAAGAGAATGTCAAGCAAGAGACAGAGAGGCTGTGGTTGGTAAGCGGCTTTTATTAGATTTTTTTTAAAACAAATCACACAGAAATAAGTACTGTTTGACAGTCTTTTGTAAGATTCGGATTGAGATTTTATTTGTGCTTCAGCTTACTTGGTAATATTGTATCAATGTTTAATTTTCATGAAGACCATTTCATTTCTCATTGATTTATATAGTACCTCAAAAAGTGTATTTTGTGTATTTATAAAAAAAATATATATTTCTTTTGCTTGGAATAATCTCACTTACTAAAATGACTGAAGAAAAATGTTACACAATGTATCCCATAGTTCTTCTGCTAGGTGTAAATTCTAGTATGTTCAAAAATTCTAACCTTAATATAACTAGTAAAATTAAGAAGAAATCCAAGATTCTAGAGATTACTTAAAGGACATATAAGGTGTCATGTGACATAAAGAGATAGACATGTATGTACAGTGCCAAGCACACAAATAACTATGCTGTGCTCCTTTTTTCCTTTCTTTCTTTTGCCTGAAAGAGTTAAACATCAGGTATGCAAGTGACAGTTTCTGTCTGAGTCAGACTATAGAGTAACTCTCACCAATAAGGAATTACAGCCATAAATATTCTGGTAGTAAATAGCTCCTGGGAGCAGGAAAGAGATAGAAATGGTCAAAAGTCCATAGATTTTAGCTCTAGCATACTTTTTTTTTATATTCTTTCTTTGTTTTTTTTTTTGTTTTTTTTTAAATGTATAAAAGACATCTTTCCTTAGGCACATAAAAAACATTTACCAATACAATAGTCAAGATAGTCCGTGAATGACACTCAAAACGTACTCATGTAAGAATACATTGGCCAGTGCCCTTCTCTCAAAAAGGAAAAAAAAAAAAAGAAAAACTCTACAACGTCGCTTCGCCTGGCCCTTCTCCTCTGTATCCGATCTCAGAAGACCATCAATGTGTCTCTCTTAATTTGGGCACTGTACCAAGCAATATCCTCCTTAGTTCAATACTGGATATCTCTCTACTACCACCAAATATATCCGATCGTCAACGGACTAGTTGAATAGGAGAATACCGTAAAAAAAAAAAAGAGAGGAAAAAAATCAGTTACGAAAAAAGAAAAAAAGACTATTACAAGAAAGCAGAATTAGCCCTCCATCCCCACCTTTTCTGTCTAAGGTCAATTCCCGGTCCTCAATTCTCGTTCTGCCCTCCACTTTATCCACATATCAATATATCCCGTCCACGGCCCCAGACCATACCCAGTGCCTCCCCCTTCCTATCCATCTCTCTCTCTAAACTCTATCCACTTATCCAAAGCCTTTGACTCCCTCCCATATATTATACATGAGAGATCCTCAATCCTATGGATATAATCCACTTCCTCCTTCCACTCAGACAGAGATGGGGGGTTAGGAGGGACTTCCAGTGTCTACTAATCAAAATTCTTGCGGCATTTATTAAGTGCATCCCGAAAGAGCCCCGTATGTCCTCAAGGCTGCTGTGTTAAGATGTAAAATATATACAGCTGGGTCATCCGAAATCGGAATTCCCGCCAGGTCTCTTAGATGCTGTTTAACCGCCGTCCAGAAGGGTTTTAACACCCTACATGTCCAAAACATATGTAGCATGTCCCCCCTTTCCTCTCCAACACATGGGATCAGTTCCACACACCCTATTCAACCTGTCTGGGGTATAATACCACCTCATACTCACCTTATAGTCAGACACCAGGATCCTAGAAGATATGGAGGCCCCATGTGTCATTTTAATTACTCTTACCCACTGGGTTTGAGTTAATTCCCTCCCCAGGTCCTTTTTCCAGCTTACCTTGTATTTCTGAGTATGATCCACCCCGACCCCCAACAAAGCATATATCCTGGCCAGGGATCCCCTCATCCGTCTCTCCCCCAGGCAGAGCTCCTCAAAACCCATCAGGCCTCTAGACAGCTCATTCTTACTACTAAGCAAGGACAAAAAGTGTCTAAATTGTAGCAAATTCCAATAGTTGATCTTCTATAATGTTAGAGTCTCTGCTACCTCTCTCTCATTTTTCCAGATGCCATTTGTGATTAAGGTTCTTAGCTGTAGTTTCTCCCCTTCTTGCTATAATTTAAAATTACCCCCCTGACATCCCCACAGGAATTTGGGGTTTCCCAGTATAGGCATCAAAGAGGAGGGGTTCGGGGGGAGATCTCCACATTGGGCCTTACTCTGTCCAGAACTTTAAGTGTGTGGTCAACCAGAACCCCAGCCAGGGAATAAGATCTTGGAACATATCAGAGAGTCTTCCAGTAGTTCCTGTTCCAGGTGAACCCACTGTTTGGTCTTACCATTTGTACACCAGTCTACCACCCTTGTTAAAATGGCAGCTCTATAATATCTGTGTGGGCCCGGGGCTGCTAGCCCACTCTTAGGGCCTGTTTCCACTACACGCAGATTGGATGCAGAAAAACTGACTCCAATGAATGTCTATGGGAAAATCTGCATCAGAAAAATCGCATTTAGTGGAAACAGGCCCATAGGCATTCATTGGAGTCAGTTTTTCATCATCCATTCTGCATCCAATCTGCGTGTAATGGAAACAGGCCCTTACTCTTTGGTTGTGTTAACAGAGCAAATTTAATCCTCTCAGTTTTGGACAACCAAATAAACTTCGTAAAGGCCCTTCTGACCTCATTAAAATAACGCACAGGCAAGGGAACAGGGGGAGTCTGAAGGAGATACAGCAGCCTCGGCATCGCATTCATCTTAAGAACATTCACCCTTCCAAACCATGAAAGCCTCAATTTACTCCATTTATCCAAGTCTCTTTTTAAAGTGTCCAACATTGGATAGTAATTTAACCTCACCAGATCCGATACACTAGCTGCTAGTCTTATTCCCAGATATTTTAGGGACTCCCTCGTCCACTTACAAGAAAAGCACTCCTGAAGATGTTTCAATTCATCGGACCTCATACCGATGGCCAGGGCTTCACACTTGCCCCAATTTATTTTCTTATTTGTTACCACCCCGTATTCTTCGAAGGCCCTAAAGGTGTTAGGAAATGCCATTCTGGGTTTTGTAATGTAGACAGCATGTCATCGGCAAACACCGCTACTTTGTGTTCCGTCTTACCAATTTTTACACCTGATACCCTGGATTCCCTCTAATAGTCATAAGAAAGGGTTCTAATGTAAGGGCAAATATCAAAGGGGACAATGGACACCCCTGACGGGTCCCATTCCACAAATCAATAGGGGGTGACATCCCGGGTTTACCCTAACCCTAGCTGTCAATCCTCCATACATAGCCAATATCCAGGCTCTCATATTTTCTCCAAGACCTATATGTTTTAGAACCACCTGACCCTGTCAAATGTTTATTCAGCATCTGTAGATAGCAACACCACAGGGTCAGGTGAGGATCTGGCCCATTTAATCACATCTATAGATCTTATCGTATTATCCCATGCTTTCCTCCCCTGCATGAATCCCACCTGATCGTAATGGATCACCCACCTCATTATGTGAGACAACCTATTGGCCAGGTTCTTTGCGAAGATCTTTAGATCGACATTTAAGAGGGATATGGGTCTATACCCTGCACATGAGGAAGGGTCTTTCCCCTCCTTCAATATCACAGATATGTGCGACACTAAAGACTCAGGGCCAAATTTCCCCCTCCGTGTTCCACTCTCAAAGAGTTAAGTTCTCTAAGCCAATAGGGCTCTAAGATCTCTCTGAATTCTCTATAATAGAGGTAATAAGGTAAACCCGTCAGGGCCAGGAGCCTTCCCCTTCGACATTTGCCCGATCGTCCTCCCGAGTTCTTCCCCTGAAATCTTCTCTTCCATTGCACTAGACTCCTCAGGGTCAATGCCTTCCATGCCCGAGGCCACTACATACTTCTCCATTCTCTCCCTTTCCCCTCCAGGGTCCTCCTTTATTCCGTACAGTTTACCATAATAGTTGCCAAACATCCTAGCCAGGAATTCACTTTTATAGTGTTTTTGGCCCTCTGTGTCACACAAAAAGGGGACATAATTTGCAGTTTGTTGCTGTTTAAGTGTCCTCGCTAACTGTCTACCCCCCTTATTTCCGAATTCATATATATTATGTATTACATCTGTACACAGCATATTTAGCTTTTGTAAAGAGCAAATTTTTAAGTTTTTCTCTTTTGCTCAATTTCTCCAATAAATCCTGGGACAGAGACTTTTTATGAAAGGCTTCCAGTTTTTCTATCTCCAAGAGACACGTTGCCACCTCCCTCTTGCGTTCTTTTTTTGATCTGCTCCCTTCCCTTATCAATACCCCTCTTATAACAGATTTATGGGCCTCCCACAAAACCATCGATGAGATCCCCGCTCTATCATTCTCAAAGAAAAACAAAAGTTTGCTTTCCTAAAACAGAAAGAATTTGCGATAATTCAGGTTGGAGTGAGCTCAAGATGTCTCCCAGGCACCACTGCTGAATATATGCAAATTAACCATTGTACCCTTAGAAGCTAAACACACCTCCAGAACCGCTGGAATGCAATGATGTGTCAGCTTGTGAATATGTACAGAGCCATAATAATCCAACATGCATACAGACTGTTTCGGATTGTTTGATCCTCATCAGTGCATGGCATGGATTAATTTGGCTCTATGGAGTAGGGCTTGTAAATCCGAGAGGCACAGACTAACCAGCAAGCTCATGGGGACCCAGAACTCATTGGGGTGTGTTATTTCTCAAAGAAATAACTCTTTCGTTCATTTGTTATTTTTTCCACTATGTTTTTATTTTTGAGGAGAAAGTCATTCATCCTCCAAGTCCAGGGACCCTCTCTTCTCAGTCTGTATCCTAGGTGCAATCTAATAGATAAGTCTATTGATGTTTTAATATTTTCTGATAGTAAATTATGTGAAATGAAAAAAATAATCAATTCGTGAATATGAACTATGAGCAAAGGAGTAGAATGTATAGTCTCTGGAGGTAGAGTGCTGAATCCGCCATACATCTACCAATTGACGCTTAGTGAGTTCCCGTTAAATCCTTTGTAAACTCCCTCTAGCCCCAGAAGCTCTGCAGGAAGAAGAGTCCAGAAGCGGATCCATGACCAGGTTAAAATCCCCTGCAATCACTATAGATCCCTCAGAGAACTCATCTAATCTCCTTAGAAAATGTTCCAAGAAGCCCATTTGTCCGGAATTAAGGGTGTATACCACCCCCAGAGTCATCTTAAGGGAATTAAAGATCCCCTTGACCAACACATATCTCCCCTGGGTGTCTCTTTCCACTTCAATCTCTTCATTTCTAACAGTATTGCCAGTGGCGGCGCCACACTGGTGCTTACCCAGGCTTCAGCCCCAGCTGGCGACCTATCAGCCCCACCTAAAGCCCCCCCAGCAGGCACTGCAAGTTCTGTTCACACAGACAGGCAAAATAAGGAGGAGGAGGACTGTCTAGAGGAGGGCCTGGCTGACTGACAGTGATCAGTCTCCGCTCCGGCCCGCCCCGGGTCATAGATGCTGACAGACACGCAGAACAGCCCGCAAGGGTACGTTCATGGTGGGCTGCTGGCGTATACATTTGTGTCACGTGACGACGTCTGGCGTCACGTGACACGTGCAGCGCGCTCGCCTCGCCCGCCCAGGCAGCTTCAGTTGCCACCAACGGCCGAATAGGGAGCAGGCCTGCGTTACTGTGAGTGACTGGCTGCCAGCCAGAGCCAGCACTCACACCCCCCACGGACAGCACAGCAGACAGGCAGCATGCACAAAAGTCCGAGCCTCCAACTCTCCAAGGACTCGGTATAGTCGGACTGGAGGCAGCTCAGCAGCAGCAGCAGCAGCAGGAGGATTGGAGACTGAAGGTGGGTGGACAGCTGGCAATTTTTTTTCCCACCAGCCAGGCCAGAGGTGCCCTGGGGCCCCCAGCCCACCACCACCAACCAGGCCTGAGCTGCCCTGGGGGACCCCCAGCCTACCACCACCAGCCTGGCCTGAGCTTCCCTAGGGCCCCTACCCCACCACCATCCAGGCCTGAGCTCCCGTGGGGCCCCCAGCCCACCACCACCAACCAGGCCTAAGCTGCCCTGGGGGCCCCCAGCCCACCACCACCACCATCCAGGCCTGAGCTGCCCTGGGGGGCCCCCAGCCCACCACCACCACCAGTCAGGCCTGAGCTGCCCTAGGGCCCCCAGCTCACAACCACCATCCAGGCCTGTGACCTTCAGCTCAGCCCACCAACAGTCAAGCCTGAGCTGCCCTGGGGCCCCCCATCCCACCACCACCAGCCGGGCCTAAGCTGCCCTGGGGGCCCCCAGCCCACCACCACCAACCAGGCCTAAGCTGCCCTGGGGGCCCCCAGCCCACCACCACCACCATCCAGGCCTGAGCTGCCCTGGGGCCCCCAGCCCACCACCACCAACCAGGCCTGAGCTGCCCTGGGGGGCCCCCAGCCCACCACCACCACCAGTCAGGCCTGAGCTGCCCTAGGGCCCCCAGCTCACCACCACCATCCAGGCCTGTGACCTTCAGCTCAGCCCACCAACAGTCAAGCCTGAGCTGCCCTGGGGCCCCCCATCCCACCACCACCAGCCAGGCCTTAGCTGCCCTGGGGCCCCCAGCCCACCACCACCAGCCTGGCTACATATACTGGGGACAGCTATACACCTGGCTACCTATGCTGGGGACACTGGCTGTCTGTCATTATGTGCATTTACTGGTGAAAAGTTGTCTCTTATGTGCATTTACTGGGGAAATGCTGTCTGTCATTATGTGCATGAACTGGTGAAAAGTTGTCTCTTATGTGCATTTACTGGGGAAATGCAGTCTGTCATTACATGCATTAACTGGTGAAAAGTTGTCTCTTATGTGCATTTACTGGGGAAACGCTGTCTGTCATTATGTGCATTTACTGGTGAAAAGTTGTCTCTTATGTGCATTTACTGGGGAAATGCTGTCTGTCTCTTATGTGCATTTACTGCGGAAATGCAGTCTGTCATTACGTGCATGAACTGGTGAAAAGTTGTCTCTTATGTGCATTTACTGGGGAAATGCTGTCTGTCATTATGTGCATTTACTGGTGAAAAGTTGTCTCTTATGTGCATTTACTGCGGAAATGCAGTCTGTCATTATGTGCATTTACTGGTGAAAAGTTGTCTCTTATGTGCATTTACTGGGGAAACGCTGTCTGTCATTATGTGCATTTACTGGTGAAAAGCTGACTCTTATGTGCATTTACTGGTAAAAGGCTATCTGTCATTATGTGCGTTTACTTCATTTTTTTAATGTAACTACGTTAGCTGGTACAACTACATTAGTTAGCCCCGCCCACATGACGTCATGACCACGCCCAATTTTTCATCGCGCTGCGCGCGGCACAAGTTGACCTCCCCCCCCCGCCAAGCCCGGCCTGCCAGCCCTTGTGCCCCCTTTGAGCCCCCCCAAAAATCTGAAGCTGGAGCCGCCACTGAGTATTGCTACCCCTTTACTTCTGGCCTCTGGATTGTTACTATAAAACACTGTAGGGAACCTTTTACTAGAGATCTTCGGATGTTTGTCTCCCTTCAAATGGGTCTCCTGTAGAAAAGCAATCCGAGTATGGGATTTATGCAGGTTCCGTAATAGCAGTGACATTTTTTCCGGTATATTGAGGCCATGGACATTTTGGGAAAATTAATTAAGCAGGGTCATATGACCAGAACTTCTCCTTTCTTTTAAGAATCCAGAAAAGACCGTAGACAGATAAACAGTAACACAACCCCCCCCCCAAAAAAAAAAATAGAATACACAGTGCGTAAAGAAGAAACAAAATAAAAGACTAAGTCAGGAAAGCCTATCCGTCCTTGTGATCGGAGTGGAAGTCGTCCACTATTCCCCATACAGCGGGGATTGAGTCTACTACTCACTTGGAGGGGTACTCTACCTCTCTTGGCGTGGGCGATATACCCCACTAGAGGGTGAGGTCGGAACATCACATCCCATGTCGGCCCTCCCCCCCCTAGGGACAGTCTTCACATCTTCCACCCTTTTCTTCTCTCAATCTCTTCTCCACTATTCCCCCCACTCTCCTCACGTGGACCTCATAATCCCCTGGTACCCCTTTGTACTAGATCCAGGGAAATGGACCATGCCAAGCGATATATAACCCAACCATCTCTTGACAGAAATTGTAGCCCAGACCCTGACCCGGGTCAGATACCTCCCTCCCCAGACATTTTTCCCCACCAACCCCGCCCCCTCCCACCCTAGGGTTAGAAGTCGAGGGTGCGCCCCAGCACCACCCCGAGGCCCAACCCTCTACAAACTCCCCCCCAGAAAGAACAAGACCCAAATCAGCTTTACATTCCAACCACATCTTTCAACAAAAAAGAAAAAAAATAATCTCTAGACAACATCCTCGTACTACACCATCTATTACCAATTTGTAATCCTGTGTCTTATTATTAATCCCTCACCCCCCTACCACCATCCCCCTCCCCATTCTCCTCCATCCTACAGCAAAATCATCTCTAGTGTCATTTTACAAATATACCTTACTCCCGCAGTGAGAATAATCAACTATCAGTTATATACCCACTTTGTTATTTATTTAATCATTTACACCATTATATTTCTATATACCCCCATCTCCCTACTACTCTCTCCCCTCCCTCCAGTAACCCTCCCCACCACCCAAAATTCAAAGACCACACCTTAATATTTAATCATATGTCTCACGCTTGTGACCATGTGTATTACCCCTTTACCCTATACCCGCCCCCCCCCCCCACCATATCCCCCCCAACACCTCCAGCTCATTCGTATCTCAGAGAATCAATATTAAAGTGGCCTCCACACCCTCTGTGTAAGTGTATTCTCTGCAGCCCCCCCTTGTGAACCTCTATATTCAACCCCCCCCCCCCCCCCCCACTTCATTATCACCTTTTAGTAGTTCTACTCAAATAAAACCTTACTAATGTACACACCCCTAATACAAAAACGATTTCACCCAAACTCGTTTTTCTCCCCTTTTTTTCTCTCTCTCTCTCTCGCTCTCCTTCCCTTCTCCTTCCCTCCTTCCCCTTTATCAAATTGCATACCCTCTCTCCTCATAACCCTCCACCTCCCCTCTCTCAAGTGTATGTTATGTCTATGTGCTCTTATTGCAAAACTTAGTGAACAAACAACATTTCCATATAATACAAATACATACATTTCTTCATTACCCTTTAATTCCCCCCTCCCTGGGTCAAGAACCGTAAGTCCCAATTTTCCTTAGCCCTGAACCCCTTCTCATATAAAATATCACCCCAGTGTCAATGTTCTCTCCCTTTAAATCACCCTAAGCCCCCTCTCCAAGTGGAGAAGGGCAATGTCTCCACTTTTTGTTACCGTAGAAGGGAGAGGAGACGTAGAGGGAAAAAATAGTCCCGTTAAGAAGGAATAAGATGAGCAGAAAAAAAAAATACAAAAAATTCCCCAAGTACACTCCTCAATGCTATCTTTGGCGGTCCTGCCGCGTCTTATCCATCATAATGTTTTCAGGGTGCCAGTCCTCCACAACAACCGGTGTGATTGCCAGAACCCTAAAAAATTCTGGTAGGTCCTCTGGATCTTTTAAAATGAACACTAGGGAACCCTTTTTAGCGAGTAGAGAAAATGGGTACCCCCATCTGTATTGGACCCCTTCCTTCTGTAGCGCCTACACCAGAGGCTTGAGAGCCCTCCTTTGCTGTAAAGTAGACACAGCAAGATCCTGATATAGCTGGATGCTCTTTCCTTCGAAGAACATCTCCGAGTGCTTCCAAGCGGCGTACATGATGGCCTCTTTTTCGGCGAAGTAGTGGAGACGACAAATAACATCTCTCGTCTTTTTGCCTGTTCTTGGCACTTGCCCCAGAGCTCGATGGATCCTGTCAATCACTATGGGGTGATCTTCTGGCCTCTTCAATACTCGATTAAATATGCTTTGAGCTACCTTCCGCAGATTATCAGGGCTCACCGTCTCTGTCAGGCCATGTATCCGGATGTTTGATCTCCTGGATCTGTTCTGCATATCTTCAAGTTGAACACTCAGAGATTTATTAAGAGTTACTTGCTTATCTCTGCCCAGCTGCAGTTCAGCCAAAGTTGTTTTTATTCCTAAAACCTCGGCTTCTAATGCTGGATACACACCATGAGTTTCTGCGTTGAATGCGTCCGCAGATACGAGTCGATTCGATTATTTCCGAGCATTTCCGAACGAATTTTGATGATTTTTAGGTCGATTGCCAGGTAAAGGATGGCAAATCGACCTAACGATCCATCAAAGCTTGAATCGGACATGTCGGAAATAATCAAATCGACGCATAATCGACGGACGCATTGAACGCGGAAACGCATGGTGTGTATCCAGCATAAGGCTTGCAGTTTAACTGACATAGCTGCTGCCTCCTCTTTAATTGTCTCCACTTCAGACTGTGTAGCTGACAGGATTTTCTCTGTGTGTTCATCCAGATCTTGCTTGGTCGGGAGAGCCTTTAAATAAGCCCAGATTTCCTCATAGCCTGCGGTATTCATTACAGATTTTATCTGCTTCGATGGCAGCTCGGGCCCTTCTGCCCGGGCAGGTTTCTCAGCTACCCGTGGGCTCTCTGAGGGTACGGGAGTAAAGAAGTCCACTACCCCCACTGTGATGATCATGAGGTGTTGTTTGCGAAGGAGTTACTGCTAGAATCTAGCCCCTTTTTGTTTGATCCTCCAGCCATTTCTAGACTCCCTGTTCTTCCCTCTCTCCACCTTATACAGGGCAATACGCCTGCAGGGAGATACTGGATGACCTGCTTGGCTCAAATTCCATCTGCTGCTGCACTCTTCCTCCCGATTCTTGTTGGCTATTACCTAATCCTGGCACTCAGTGCGATCAGTAACTGGGATCTGTGAGCTGTCCCGCCTGGGAAACCTCCTCGCCAGCCTGATATTGGAGTGAGGGCTGATGATCTATCGGAGCAGTCCGATCTTCTTGCGTGAGAAGTAGGTACACGCTGCCATTAGCCATGCTGAGAGCCGCGCCAGGGTTTCAGACCGTCCCCCAGGAGGATGGCGTGGGCACGATCTCAAGTCATGACGTCCGCCTCCACCTCAAACGTCCGCCAGCTCTAGCATACTTTAATAAATAAACAGTAAAACAAAGTAGATACTCTGGTATATCTAAAAAAAAATCCTTTTAAGGAGAAGGAGGATATATACAATTATCTCGGTTTATAATCGCTTTGTGTTTTCTTGAAAGGGACCCTGAGCAGACGGCATGGGTATGCATTTAAGCATACCCACAAATACTTTGTAATCTCTTTCTTACCGGCCCGTCTTGTAAAGTTTTCTCCCAAGGGTCCGGGTGGTGTACACTGCATTGAGCCAGCGACTCTCAGCAAAGTTGCACTGCGACTCCGGAAGCAGAAGTCGGATCATGCGGTCTGCACATGCTCCAGCTTCCGTCATCCTCCTCTCAGCCTTTCCGTGCACGAGCAGAATGTCATTATGCTTAGTGTAGGAGAGGCAGAGGCGTAGCTAGGGTTTTGAATGCCCGGGGACAAAGACAGTTTTTGCGCCCCCTCCCCCGGGAAAAAAATGGGTGTGGTCATATATCCAAATGTCGGCGTGGTCATGAAGGTCACCATGTGTGTAGCCATGGAGCCCACCCTGTAGGTAACCAGAGAGGCCACCTTTAGGTAGCAAGAGAGCCCCCTTCTCCCCCTTTTAGGTAGCTAGAGTAACACAACTATGTACTCTGTAATGTGCTGCAGAAGATGTCAGTGCTATATAAATACATAATAACAATATGGTAGGACATCAGACTATGACTATGATAGGACTGGATTGTGAGCTCCTTTGAGGACAGTCAGTGACATGACTATGTACTCTGTAATGTGCTGCAGAAGATGGCAGTGCTATATAAATACATACTAATAATATGGTAGTACATTAGACTATGACTATGGTAGAGATTAGAGTGTGAGCTCTGCTGCTGAAGACAGTCAGTGACATGACTATGGACTGTGTAAAGTGCTGCAGAAGATGTCAGTGCTATATAATTACATAATAATAATATGGTAGGACATAAGACTGTGGCAATGGAAGGGATTAGATTGAAAGCGTCTCTGGGCTGGGTTGTGGAGCACAAAAATCATTCAACTTCTCAGTTTATGAAACCACCTAAGGCTACTGAGGATGATGTGCGAGCAATCAGGGTGAAGGAAGCTCCAGGTATGTATATTTTTTAAAGGGGCCCCATCTCATGTTAAAGTGCCCCAAATGTGTTTGTGTGTCTGTCAATTGGCCCTGGCAGCTCCCCTCACCATAAAAAGGACCCATAGTTTATATCATCATTACCTTAAAGGGAACCAGAGATGAACGAGACCTAGAAAATGAAAAAAAGATTTTATACATACCTGGGGCTTCCTCCAGCCCCAACAGCATGAATCGTTCCCACACCGTCCTCCACTGCCTCTATCTCTGGTACCGGGCCCCGTCACTTCCGCCGGACACAGCCAGTTGGGCGCATCCGCGGGGACTCCCTCCATCTCGCCAGCGCCTGCTTTACGCATGTATTGCGCAGTACGGAGGGAGCACAGTGCGCTTGCGTTGACTGGCCCTGACTGGCCGAAGTGACGGGACCTGGTACCGGCGGCAGAGGACGGCGGTGTGAGAGAGATCCATGCTGATGGGGCTGGAGGAAGCCCCAGGTATGTATACATCTATTACTTTGTTCGTCTCTGGTTCTTAGCTGCTCCTGGCTTCTATAGATTTTCTCTGCTGGCTATTACTGGTGTCCTCCTGGCAATCAGATGGAGAGGTGGGGTGATTGTTTCTCTTGTGCTCAGCACATCACCTCCAGCCCTCTTGTCTCCTCACATGCAGCCTTGTGCCAGTGACAGGCAGTTTGTTTGTCCATTCTGTGGGGGAGGGAGCCCAGCACAAGTGAAAGCGCACACAGGGACAGGGTCAGCAGTTCATACACAGACATGGACACTCACAGATTGCAAGTCAGCTGAGCAGTCTGTCTTCTGCTGTGCAAGCGACATTACTATGTACTTTGCCTGCCAGTCGGCTGCAGCAGCCCCCAGACATCCTGTGATAGTTATACTGCCTTTAGCCTACAGATAAGGTTGGATGTTTTCCAAGGCTCTACTGGAATAAAGCAGGGCTCTGATGTAAAACTTGTGGATGCCCTGACCCACAAAACATATTATATATACATACACTACACTTACAACACTTCCAGTAGCTCCGCATGGTCTACTCTACAGTCTGATAATTCTCCAGTTCCGGAGGTGGAGTTTGACAGTGCATCACCACGCACTGCAGCATGAGGAAGCAGCATGAGGACAGCCAGGACTTCTGGTAAGAGGTGTGAGCTGGGGGCGGGTCTGAGTTCCCTTACTACACTAGCCCGGCTGGCTCTGCTTGTTTGATGAGGAGGACGGCGGTTTCCCTGAGGCTGGTCCCGCAAACCTGTCCATGCCTCCCTGCCTCATCCGCTCGGCTCCTCCTCCTCATACCCCGCAGTGAATCATGGGGCTGGCTGGCTCTGCACAGTGTTCCACTGGGTACAGACGTCACTGACAGGGAGACCCTGGCCGGCCAAGCAAAGCAAGGTACTTAGGGGAAAAAAGTAAAGACACTGCACAGCTGGGTGCCCTTAGGAATCCAGCGCCCGGGGGCACATGTCCTACCCCACCCACCCCAAGCTACGCCCCTGAGGAGAGGAGCTTCCAGGATCACAGCGCAACTTTATTGAGAGTAGCCGACACAATGCAATTTACACTGGCCAGACTGGGGGGAGAAAGCTTTAGAAGATGGGCTGGTAAAAGCCAGAGAGAGGTTGACAAGTATTCGTCGGTATGCTTAAATGCATACATCACACATCAAACAAATGACAGCACTCATAGGCTGCAACTGAAATGAAGACCAACAGAGGCATGCAGAGCCCCACCAGGGTTAAATACATGACTTTTGGAAACATTGACAGCCCCCCCAAACAGAGGCTGCACCTGAATCAGCCACCTGAAATGTGTGCCGAGGGGAAGTCTAGTAGGTAATAATTTGTGCACATATTATTTATATCGAAGCTAACGCCCTCCTTTGCTGTACCTGTTTTGAATGCAAGTTGTGTAATTTTGTCCATATTGTGGAGTTCTGCACATCTATTGCAGGGGGTTGATTCGGGTGCAGTATGTGTTTGGGGGTGCTGCCAATGTCTCCTGCTGTACAATGCTTAAATGCATACTCACGCTATCTGCTCAGGGTCCCTTTAAATAATTTTTGGAATAAACTCAGCAAGGTGTTATTAATGGAGTGCAATAGCTTTTCCTCCAAATATAGATACACATGCAAGATAATCATTTCATTGGTATATGAAAAACAAACAAACAAACACAAAAAAAAAAAACACTCCTAGGTTCTTAGAAAGTATATACACACTGTGTAGTACCAATGGTAAATAGAGCATTAGTAACATAACACTGAAAAAATAAAATAAAAAGCAAACCAGGCAAATTAGTAGTATAATTGGTACTACAGCATATGATCACGTTTATCTTATTGTGATAATTTACAGTCTAACATGTCACTTCAGGCACTCTTTAAAGCCTGGGTACATACCACTGTCACATTATTATACTGCTGCTGTCATGGCTACCTGGTGTTACATATTTAACCACTTTACCCCCGCGCGTACGGATTTCTCCGCCCCTTTTTCCATCCTTTCACCCCCAGGGACGGAGAAATCCGTACTCTGCGCACTCCCCCCGCTGTCCGCGCTCCCGCTCGTAAACACGCCGCCCGCCGCTAGTAAACACACCGCCGCCTGCTGGCCCAGAGATCAACGAACGGGAAAATCCATTCCCGTTCGTTGATCTAAGCCCCGCAATGATCTGCTGCCGCTCGGCTGAGCAGCGCGATCATTGTGAAAAAATAACAAAGTCCCAGCCTCTTTCTACTTCCTGCAAGCGTCCGGAAGGACGCTTGCAGGTCGCATGAAACAAATTGGTAATGTTGCCATCTTGTGGCCAAATAGTAAAACTACACCCTAACCATTTTTTACACACAAATAAACTTGTTTTACACAAAAAATTAACTCCTTACCTCCCACACTCCCCAATTTTTTTTTTTTTTGTAATAAAAAAAATAAATAAAAATTTACAATTTTAAAAAAATACATAAATAGTTACCTTAGGGACTGAACTTTTTAAATATTTATGTCAAGAGGGTATAACACTGTTACTTTATAAACTATGGGCTTGTAATTAGGGATGGACACAAAACTGAAAAAAATGCACCTTTATTTCCAACTAAAATATTGGCGGCAAACATTGTGATAGGGACATAATTTAAACGGTTTTATAACCGGGATAAATAGGCATATACATTTAATGGGTTTTAATTACAGTAGCATGCATTATTTAAAAACTATAAAGGCCGAAAACTGAAAAATAATAAATTTTTTCCCACATTTTTTCCTATTTTCCCATTAAAACACATTTAGAATAAAATTATTCTTGGCATAATGTCCCACCTAAAGAAAGCCTAATTGGTGGCGAAAAAAACAAGATATAGTTCATTTCATTGCGATAAGTAATGATAAAATTATAGACGAATGAATGGAAGGAGCGCTGAAAGGTGAAAATTGCTCTGGTGGTCAGGGGGTAGGTTAAAGTGTACCAGAGACTATAAAATAAAAGCTTTATCCATACCTGGGGCTTCCTCCAGCCCCATGCGCACAGATTGCTCCCACGCTGCAGTCCTTAGCCTTCTGCATCGCCGGTACAGGGTCCCGTAACTTCTGCCTGTCACGGCCAGTCTGCGTAAGGGAAGTGCGTTCTCTACAATATCTCTCTGGTGGCTGCCGGTAGTCAGGTTAAAAAAAAATGTAATGTCTAACTTATTTTCAGTATTTTTATTTCTTGTCAGGGACTTTGCTCAAAGGAGATGCTTTCACGCACTATTAAACTCAGGGGAAATGCTAATTGAATAAGACCCTTGGTATTGAAGTCACTCCTTAGATGCTTCTAATGTACATAGTATCCCTGTATTGGATGTAATCTTACTAATGGCTGAAAGGGGAGGGAATTTAATTTTAAATTCTGTTACCTGTGCACTAATATCTGTTTGTGATGTGATGACAGAGGGGGAGAGGTACCCCACAACATGTGTTGCAGTAAAGCTTTAATATAAAGTACAACCCTTTAGCTCTGTTCACCTCAAAATATATTCAACCCTTGGTCCACTCTAACCAGTTACGGCTCCTAAACATACAAACTAGTGCAGTAGAACTGATCCTCTTGCCTCTTGCAGTCTTTCTGCCATGATCTTCCCAAACCTGAGAGCTTCACCTACAAGCGGAGGATCTGAGGGACAGCCTAGCCCTAGAGCTAATGAGCATTTGAAATCTGCCATACATGCCCAGTCCCTGGTATTGAAGGACAAAAAGTTGCACTGCTTGTCACCCATATGGATATCAGACATCAACGCAATTATTCCATAGATGGTATATGATATACACAAAACATCTTCACTCAGTGTGCACCCTTTCCTTTTTGCCTTCTATTCCTGTAGAGCCATTACTTAGTGCCCACCCAGTCACTGAAGAGTGGCACCTGAATTGTCCTTTGAAGATTCAAGGCTTTCACATTATTCCAGAGAATGAATCCTTTCGAGCACCCCTTCCCTTAAACTGCTGTCCAAACACTAAGAGAGAAGCCCGACTGGGAAGGTTTTATTCTTGGGAGTGGCTTCTTAGCAGAGAGAAAGCCACATGGGAGCCATAGTATGATTAGTAATAGGGCTGCCCTGTTAGCATATGCAGATGGCCCCCAAACAGCCAATATTAAAGAAAAGAGAGTGGTCCAGACGAAAATGCCTTCTGCCTCCCTGGCCCAGTCGCCCCACATTTAAAGAATGTTAGTTGCTGCAGTCATCACTAGTATCTTGAAGCCAAATATTTACTGCCCCACCCTATGTTCTCCTAATCTGTATGTATCTAACTAACAGATAAGGAGATTGCAGTTACTCATCAAACTTATGCTGGATACACACCATGCGTTTCCGCGTCGAATGTGTCCATCGATACGCGTCGATTCGCTTATTTCCAAGCATTTCCGAACGAATGATGATTTTTAGGTCGATTGCCAGGTAAAGTATGGCAAATCGACCTAACGATCCATTGAAGCTTGAATCGGACATGTCGGAAATAATCGAATCGACGCGTATCGACGGACGCATCGAACACGGAAACGCATGGTGTGAATCCAGCATTAAATTCATTCTGAGTTTATCTTCACTATGTAGATATTTTTCATCAAATGTGCTGAGAAATTTACTGATTTGATTATGCTAATTGCAAGGATCTCCTCCTCTATTTCCTTATTCTTTTATTTCCAGATCCCCACCATCCACTATGACTGTAGTAAAATAAATCCTATAGAGCATTTGTTACAGTCACTACTAAAATATGAACAGTAAAGAGACAATTAAATGCGTTTTAACTGCATGTCATGACAGTTACATTTATTTCAGTAGTTTAAAGCCTCAAAACTTTAGTTCCAATTTTAAACAAAGCTGAAGCAAGAAAGGCAAATAATTCTATAAAATGTCCTGTATGGTCAAACATCTATCAACTTTCCTGTATCCCTCGGCAGAGGCAACTGGAGAAAAAAACACAGGTAGGGTAGTTAAAACCCATGCATAGGGCACCAGTGTTGCCTAGGAACCTTTCTTTATGGGGGGGGGGGGGGGGGGGTCAAATTATTTCTAGATCTATTAAAACATAACAGGCTCTTTTAGAATATAATAATTTTCCAAAATTAACACTGAAAATAATTGATTAATTTCAGTTATTTTCATCATGGTGTTTTATATTATTCTAGCCAAAAATTTAATCAAGCTGTGAAATGTGATTTCCTAGCACAATGTGAACATCCTGAAATACATGTTGGCTGAAATATTCAGTGCAACAATAAAATACATTAATTTGTAAATTAACATTATTTTGATGTTGTTGTCATTCTCTTGCAAACAATCACAACTCTAAATGTAAAATGTTGAATTTTAAAAGGTATTTAATTATTTCACTGTATCTATACAACATATACGCAGACACTAGAAGAAAAATGTAAAAACCTTAAATGATTTTAATTATGTATTTGCATAGCACCAAATGTAATGCAACACTGGCCAATGTATTATGTGCTCTGTACATCAATGGGGTTTAATACTAATGTCCATGGATATTATTTGTGGAACCCCATTTAAGTTGTAAGATAAAGCAAAAGAGGGACACAGAGAGCCCAATATGGTGTAGTATGTACTGGTAGTAGAGGAAGAGATGATAGAGTAAATACAATATACCCACAAGTCAGGGTTACCTTACAGGCAACCACTGATAATGCAGGTGGGGAGATTAGACCTGACCCAACTCAGGGCTAAGAAGTTGCTCTCTGTAGATAAGAATGGGGAAAAAACACCCCTCCACCAAGGGTGGACTTGTACAATGTTATAGGAATACAGAGGTGCTAAAAGAATAAAATTATGTAAAAAGTTTAAAAATAGAGGAGGCAGTGGTGGACTTACCTCCTCCACGCAGTCAGAAGATAATATTGATGTAATATCAATAAAGCAGTTTATTTATACACTCCACAAGATTATACAACGTTTGATAGCAGTGTTGATCCCGCTTCTTCAGGCAATAAGGACAGAGCATATACAGAAAGGTCTGTAACTCAGCTAAGCGCCTCTGTCAGAAAGGTCAGAGACACTTAGGTGAGTTACAGACCTTTTTGTATATGCTCTGTCCTTATTGACTGAAGAAACGGGGTCAATCCTGCGAAACACATTTTACGATTTTGTGGAGTGTATAAATAAACTTTTTCATTGATATTACATCAATATTAACTTGTGTCTACTTGGAGGAGGTAAGTCCACCGCTGCTTTCTCTATTTTTAAACTTTTTAGATACTTTTATTCTTTTGGTGCCTCTGTATTCCAATGACAAAGCCGTTTAACTTACACTTATAATTTTTAGTTGCAAAACTGCAATGCATTGAATGCAGTGGTGTAACACATGCCCCCACTGGACTCTGAAGCAGTGGGTGTTCACTGGAGCGGCAGATCAAACTTCTAAGTCTTGTAATCCAATGAATGGGTTTGGTGAATGCCAGAGGAGTGGTACTACCTGAGTACATTGCTCCTAGTGTAAAGTTGGTGGACAATAGATTATCGTGTGGAATGGATTTTCAGTGGTGAGACGTGTGCTCTTAGTGAGAGGAAATCCAAATGCCTCAAGATAAAGACATTTTAAACAATGTTCATGTTCCCAACTTTGTGGGAACAGTTTGGGTAGGCCCAGTGCACCAGTAAACAAAACAAAGTCTATAAAGACCTAGATGAGTAATTGTAGTGTAGAGGAACTTGACTGGCATGCACAAATAATAATAATAGAGCACCTTTGCAATAAAGTAGAGCAGAGACTGTGAGCCTGACTGCCTTGACCAACATCAGTGCCTGACCTCACAAATGTTCTTCTGGAAGAATAGTAAAAAAATAAATAAAAATAAAATAAAAAATAATATCAACATTATCCTAAACCTTGTGAGAAGCCTTTCCAGAAAAGTTGAAGCTACAAAGGGTGGGCTATCTCCATATTAAAACCTGTGGATTAAAAACAGGATGTCCTGAATGTCCACGTGTTCCAATATTTTTAGAATTATAATGTACATAACGTACAGAATTCAAGCCTGCATTGAAAGTAGCATTTATGTGCACTTTGAAGTGCCTAGGTTGGCTGTGCTGTAAGAAGATGTAGGTAATAAAGTACAGTGGAACCTGGTTTACGAGCATACTTTGTTCTGGCTACATGCTTGTAATCCACAGCACTCATATCAATGCAAACTATCCCATAAGGATTAATGGATTTGTTCCACAATCCAAAAACAGTTGCAGAAAAATAATCAATACAAAGTACTACACTACATGAAATACAATTGTAAGCAAGACTTTCACTATAACTAACAGAATCATTGCTATCTGTTGGCTCACTATAACCTTTTTTTGTGTTTGATTGTAACAAAGAACTTACTTAATGACCATTGCTTTTGCGTACTTTTGAGGATTTCATTGAAATGTTACATTGCACAGTCCCTACACTCAAATTAAATACAATCCTGCAGCGTCAAAGGGAGAAGAACCATCAGCTCACTTGTGTGATGATGTGACACACGTACTGTATACGGTTTTTGCTTGAATATTAAGACGTGGCTTGTATATCAAATCAAAGTTTCACACAAATTTTTCTTCGTTTTGCAAAGCGGTTTCAAACCAAGTTACTCAATCCAAGGTTTTACTGTACTGCCAAAATTATTCTGACTATTTTCTTGCTTGCTGTTGGCTTAAAGGGCATGTTATTGTTAAGATGTGACATATCACCTAGGAGAAAAAGTTGCAAAAAATGCATCAGGCCCATTAGGTGTTATTAGGAATAGATGTACGTGAATACGTATTGCATGCAAAAAAGGCAGCTGGCTGGGTTTTGTTTGTGCAGAGCAATGCCATTTAAAATATACATGTTAATCACTTTCTGCAAAAATGGCGTTTGAAAATGTCATTTTTTTGCACTTTTCAGAATGCACTTGCAGTTGTCACAGGGGGCGCGCACATGCGCTTCCACTTCCTGCCGTCTATGGGTGCCTGGGAGGGGGGTTAAGGGTGAACTGTACTGAGAGGCAATGACGTAGCTTAGGAGCTGTGAGCCCAGATGCAAGTTTTACAATGGGGCCCCCCAAGCAGTCTATACAGAACAATTGCTACTGCGCACCAAAACCTGCCAATGGTAACTACAGTGTCAGATGTGCAAGAAGGATGGGGAACAGTTTGTTAATGATTTCCACAATTCACAGTATCTATAGAAGTGATTATTATGAGCACAGGACCAATAAAGAGCTAATAGTGTAGTTGAAGGAGGACCCTTCAGGCCCCGATGCGGTCGCTACCTCTGCACCCCCTGTTGCTATGCCCCTGGTGAGAGGGATATGGAGGCTGCCACATTTCTTTCCTTTTAAGCAATACCAGTTGCCTGCCTGGCAGCCCTGCTGATCTATTTGGCTGCAGCAGTATTTGAAAAAACCCCAAAACAAGCAAGCAACTAATCTTGTCAGATCTGACAATAATTTTAGAAACATCTGATCTGCTGCATGCTTGTTCAGGATCTAAGGCTAAAAGCATTAGCGGCTGAGGATCAGCGGGACAGCCAGGCAACTGGTATTGCTTAAAAGGAGAAAAATGTGTGTAATCTAAGTCTGTAGGTGTTGCTTCCTCACCTCCCCTTCAAGCGGGTATGCGCCACATAGGGTGAAGAAAGTGGTTATAGATTGGGTCATAGGAGCTGATCTGTGGACATTAGTCTGCCAAGCCTGACATCTATGCTAAGAACTCGTTTTTTTTAGAAAAAAAGACACTACCGCACTGACTTTTTTTTTTTTTGGGATAAATTATTGATTTGGCTATTTGGCTATTATAGGTTGCAATTAATGTTTTCCTTTTAGCAAGCTAGTTCTGAGGTCTCTTGGGTTCATTTTCTCAAAAAAATACATAACAATAAATAGTGGTGGCAGCATATTACCTTGATTTCCAGTGCAAAAATCAATAATTTTACCATACTGATTGTACATGCACTCAAGATTGTATCATGTATGGGCACACCAACCAATCTTAAACGTTTGTGCTCACAGTGGATTTCCCTCCAGAAGTCTCTAATGGATGAGAACTGCATGGCAACTGTTGCATAATAAGACGGGATTGGTGGGTGATTTGTCACAATTTGAAATGTCGTGAACATAGAATTTTTCATTCGCGAACGGTGAACGCAAACTTCTGAACAGGCAAATCTGGTGAACTGCCATAAAATTCAATGGGCAGGCACATTTTAAAACCTTCAAGGGCTTTTTCTGGCCACAAAAGTGATAAAAAAGTTTTTTTCAAGGGGTCTAACACCTGGACAGGGGCATGCCAAAGGGGGATCCATGCCAAAAGTCTCACCAAAAATTACAGCGTTGATGCAAAGTAAGGCAGAAATCACATTATGCACAGCTCTGGGTGTCAGTGGGCTGTGTAGTGTCACGCACAAAAAAAAAACAAAAAAACACAGGAGACAAATGTGCTAGCCCTCAAAAGGGCTGTTTGGGGTGCTTTCACAGCTAGTGAGGAACAAGAACACAGGCCTAGCTAATGCTTTCCCTACCTATCTGCAGCGAGTCTGACCCTGCTCTCACTAACAATCAGCAGCCAGCAGGGAATTAATTCAATATGGCCACCACAGCTGCTTTTTGATAACGGGGTGGGGGGGGGGGGGCAGATAGGGGTGCTAGCTGATTGGCTGCCATGTTTCTGCTGACTGAGGTAAGGGGTCAAAAATTTAGCTCATTGATAATGTATAGGGCAAATCGAGCCGCAAATGCAAACAGCCGACGCTCGCAGAATACTGCTCACCGGCGAACAGTTCGGGCCATCTCTAGTCACAATAAGAAGACAAGTTTAAAAATAGGCACTTATTAACTGGGTAAACTCTACCTCTGCATACACATCAGGAGAAAGCGGATTTTAATCTTCCACATAGACGTGCTATTTTTTTTTTTAATAAATATTCATTCTACATATTGAATACTTGAAGTAAATGGAGCAAGGGATGGCACAGAAGCTGCAAGGGATCCAAAGTGGGCGGAGAAGTTTTTTTTCCCTGTCCTGAGAGACTGACATCTAAGGGCACAGAGAGAAAAAGCTTTCTGCTCTCTGCACATTTTTATAATGACTGCATCTCCTCAGCCACTGATAAGGAATCATACAAAGTTTTGTAGACAAATATTTGTAGACAGTCCCTATTTAGTGTTCGTTGATAGAGAACAGGGGCGCCAACAGGATAAAATAAACTAAATGTTTTTAAAATTCTTGGGAGGCAGTGGTGGAATTACCTCCAAGAAGCAGACATGATAACTGTCATAATTAATAAGACATATTTATTGTATAATCCCAAAAAAAGCTGCAACGCGTTTCACAGGTGTAACCCACTTCATCAGGCAACAGACAGGGGTATAAACCGTAAATCAGAGACAAAAAATGCTATATCAGACTACTAACATTTGGATTTCTAAAGTTATTATTATTATTATTTATTGAATTTATGAAGCGCCAACATATAACAGCGCTGGACAATAAATATATACAATGATACAAGGTTGACAGACATAAGGTTATACAACATAGAACAAAGTTATACATGCAAATTGTACAAAATACATGATCATGCAATATGGGCTGGTTAGGTAGGCCCAGTAATACAAGTACGGGCTGTCATAGGACAGGAGTACATGATCCTGTAGATTACACTAGGGAATGGAGGACCCTGCCAGAGGCTTACAATCTAAAGGGTGATAGTCAATAAAGGCTTTTTATTCACTCCTGATACACACCACCCACCCATCACTCTAATCTTTTTCACCTGATGAATACACAGGTTAGCACTGCATCTTTAACTGCTATGTGGCCACAAACTATGATATATTTATAACAATGGATTTGCCCCTGCATTTATTCATATTGATGTGCATGTATGCAAATGTGGGTGTATGTATACATATATATGCACCTGTGTATTGTACAGGACTCCAGGGATCTGTACTGGGTGGGTGATATATATCGCCAGCTTTTCACTTATTTTATTTATTTTTTTTAAGACAGCCCCAATGCTGGGAAATAGGGGTCCAGGGTTTTTGTTTGTAACCAACAGGTTGCCAACATCTTTTATTTCTTTTCCCAGGGTCTGGACCCTGGAATAGATGGAAGGTTGGGTGGGTCCATCTATTCCTCCCAGCAAGGGGGGCTTGACAATGAAGGTTGCCAGACAGGTCGGTCTGGTTGTCATGGAGCTAAAATGTTGGTGGGAGAGGTTATAAATGCACAGGTCTCACACTGGGCGTTGGCTTTTTCCTGAGTCAGTTTGTGAGCTGTGAGGATATATGAGCTAAGGCTGGAGTCTGTGCTGTACTGCCCAGAGACCTGTGGATTTCAAAGACCTCTTCAGACTGGTAAAGAGTAGAAATGCTCGCTAGATTCCGCGGAATTCTAAATTCCGCGATGCCGTCCGGAATTAGGCCAATTCCAGAACGGAATTGCTATAGCTCTAAAACAGAATTCCGCAGAATTTTTTTTTAATTCCGCGGAATCTTACGGAATTCAAATTTATTTCCTCACCTATCTATTTTCCTCCTCCCTTCCTCCCCTCCTCCCTATTCTCTCCTAGGGTCTCATCTTCCTGGGAATTGTAGTATTTCGAAAGCCAGCTTACATACCGTGGCTGGGAATTTAACCCAGGCTGGGCTGGGAATTGAACCCAGGTCTCAGTGTGTGGTAGGTAACTGACTTAACCACTGTACCTCCACCAACACTACATGCTGAAGCCAGCGTAGCATGTACCATTATGATCAATCCAAGAGAAAAATTAGCGTGCTTAACCACTTGCCGACCAGTGGATTTCTGAATGATCTGTGCTGCGTAGGCTCTACAGCCCGCAGCACAGATCAGGTTTTAGCCAGGGTGATCAGACTTCAAAGCCCCCCTCCGCAGCGTTTTCGGCGCTCCGTCCCCCTCCCTCCCTCTCCCTCCCTCTCTGAGCTGCGCAGGACGGATCTCCGTCCTGCGCATTGTATGATAGGCTTCAGCCTATCAAATGACGGCGATCCCCGGCCAATCAGAGGCCGGGGATCGCCGATCTGCCTTACGGCGCTGCTGCGCAGCAGCGCCGTATGATGTAAACAGCGGGGATTTCTTCCCCGCTTGTTTACATTTCGCCGGCGAGCCGCGATCGGCGGCTCTCCGGCTGTTCACGGAGACAGCCTCCGTGAACGGACATGGAAAGGCTGCTTCCATGGAAACCCGCAGACGACCAGTTTACGCCAATCGGCATTAGCTGGTCGTCAAGAGGTTAAGGATTTGTAGCATGTCAAAAGCCAACTTACATTGGCTGGGAATTGATTCCAGGCTGGGCTGGGAATTGAACCCAGGTCTCAGTGTGTGGTAGGTAACTGACTTAACCACTATACCACCAACACTACGCTGAAGCCAGCCTAGCATGTACCATTATGATCAATCCAAAAGAAAAATGTCTGATTCTTGGAGGTAAGTCCACCACTGCCTCCCAAGCATTTCTCTTTCTACAAATAATGTGTCCACCCCAGGCGGAGGGGTGATCTACCCCCTTCTTTTTCTGATCTACTGAGAGCGGCTTCTTATTCCTGAGTGAGGACAGGTCTAATCTCCTCACCTGCATTGATAGTGGTTATCTGGAGGGTAACCCTGGTTTGTGAGTATCTTTTTCTCACGTTCTATTATTTACCCATTGCCAGTACATACTACACTATATTTGTCTCTCTGCGTCCCATTATGTATTTTACTATTTAGTGTTCAGCAGTGTCTTGTGTGCAGTGCCCTGCGCCCACCCTCTCTACCCCCTCCCCATGTGCTCTGTACTAGCGTTGCTGGAGTCTGCAGAGTCAGTTCTGCTCCATCAGAGATGGACAAAGTGTAATAAACAGAGGCTGGGAGCACACTTGTCTGTCAGTTTTCTGTATGCGTTTCTGCACACCATATGTGTCTGTGTAAAAACATGCACATTTTATCACAGAAGCTAATGTAATTGATGGAGAAAATGTCTGCAGTGCTTCACTACAGTCAGTGTTTATCTGTATGGGGAAAACACATTCAAATGTGCACTAGCCAACTGAATAACAATGGTTCTCAATTTACCTGTGCAGAAAGCAAGGGGGTGAGGGGGCCCCATCCAAAGTTTCGCAGGGGGGGGGGGGCAGTGACTTCTAGTTACACCCCTGAATGGAGCTAAAGGTTGCTGTACTTTACTTTACTGCTTATCTTCTTTAGAAAATCCCCTCAATGTGTATAAAACAATCTTATGAGATTGGATTGTATGTAATATGAGTCCAAGGCTTTTGTCCATGACCAATTCTATGCTTTGGGCATGAGCTCCTTAATTATACTGAAATTGTAGAGGCTGAGCTCTTCAATCTCTACTGATGAATGTCACTATGCTCTGTATCTATTTGCGGTTTTATATTTGGGCAGCACAGTGAATATATGATTAAAGCGGATCCGAGATAAAAAAGTAACTATAACAAATAACTTGTCTATATATCTTATCTAAATTTTAGATAATTTACACAACAAATCTAGCTGCAAACAGCATTAAAAGTTTATGATTATTTATTGCTGTAATACAATGAGGGCAGCCATGTTCTGTTTGTCACATTGTCACAAGCCTGAGGGCTGGAGATGCTATCAGCTTGCCTGTGTGTAAATTCAGTCCCCTCTTCTCCTCCCTCCTCCCCTCTGCCTCTGAAATCAATGGCTAGTAACCTCCTCCTCCTTCTGCCCAGACTGAGCTCTCATAAGCCCCTGCTACCTGGGACTGAGTGCCAAGGCTCTCTGAAAAGCTGTGGGCGAGGCTTGTTTAGTTTAAAGGGAATTAGAGTATTAAAACAAAACAAAGTATTTGGCTTGAGGAATGCCCTATAAACTATATGAAAGGAATACAATTATGCAATGAGTAAAAATTTATCTCCGATCCTGTAACGATAGGTGTCAGCAACCAGAGAGAGAATCTGATTCTTGGCGATCTGCAGTATCCCCAAGAATACAGATATACCTGATTATTGTGGATCTGCAGAATCGCCAATAATCAAATATGTCTAACCTCTAGACACCTGAGTGTGTAAGTGTTTTGGTGCAACAGTAACCTTTGGACCACCGGGGTAGCAGGTGGTCCAATAAGTAGAGAAGACTCTACTGCTGTCAAGGACACCTGGAGAGGGAGTCCCTGACTGATAAAGAGCAGTGTCCCCTCTGTAGAGCAGGGGACCCCTGCGGGGAGGCTGGCCACCCTGAGCGGGGGTGACAGCCGGAAGGTCAGACAGGCCGGGTCGGCAACAGTGTATCAGATATGCAAGGTACCAAATCAGAGATCAGAAGATTAGTCAAGCAAGCTACAGGTCATAACAGATATCAGAACAAGGCCTAGTCTGAGGTGTGAGGTCTGTGATCTCAACACCCTGGAACTATGCTAGAGAATAACACAGATGATATACAGTATTCCTAGTCTGGGGTGTGAGGGCCGTGTTCTCAACACCCTGGAGCTATGCTAGAGAATAACACAGATGATATACAGTATTCCTAGTCTGGGGTGTGAGGGCCGTGATCTCAACACCCTGGAACTATGCTAGAGAATAACACAGATGATATACAGTATTCCTAGTCTGGGGTGTGAGGCCCGTGATCTCAACACCCTGGAACTATGCTATAGAATAACACAGAAGATATAAAGTAACTGGCTAAGTGTGGATTCCCAGGTCCTCCTGGTTCCACCACACTGAAGGATCTGACTAAGGTCTGAGTGCTAACACATAGGCATTCGCAACGCCAGACAACCAGCAACTGAACAGCAGGAGATATATATAGTATATATATAGTAAAGCGCCCCACAGCGCCGTCCAGCTCCATCAACCAATCACTGACTGAGCAGGAATCAGCTGACCGCCCTGATCAGCTGATCTTCCTCCTACTAGTATAAAGAGCTTGTCTTGCAGCGCGCGCACGCGCGTAGCTCTCCATCTGTGTGCACTACTAGGTCCATACAGCCCAGGCACATGTTGCTGCGGGGAAACCGCTGCACTGGACGCGGAATCCGCCGCCTTACCGTCGGAACATGCGGCGGCCCCCACGCCATCCTTCCCATGTGCACCATTAGTTCCAGATAACCCAGACACATGCTGACGCGGACCAACCGCCGCATCAGACGCGGAATCAGCCGCCTTACTGTCAGAACATGCGGCGGCTTTTCCGCTATTCATCACAGATCCACTTTTAAGGCCTAGGTAACGCACCCGGGATTGGTAGTAAAGGTGATTAGGGCACTATGTCATTGCACGCAAAATGTTTATTTTTAGGGCACCTGTTCTGTAGAAATTCCTTTTGTAAAACTCAGCCACACCGTGCACAAAGTATAGATCTGTCGCCAGGGTTGAAGTTTTTCTTCTGCACAGAAACTTCATCTGACCGTGCCCACCTTCTCTCTCTGCTTCCTCCTGTGGATCACAGGGAGGAGTTGGGCAGGGCCAACTTTGTGTTCACAGTAAAAGCCTAACACTCATATAAAAAAGCCATACATTGAAAAAGGCACAGAAATTGCTGAAAAAAGTAATTTAAGGGTGCAGAATATAGCTGCTACTAGAATATTGGTTAAATTACAAATAATCTAAATCGGTAATTTAGCAAACTTTACCAATAACCTTACCCTAACCTTACCAATAACCTTACCCTCGCACAGAACCCTCCCTCTACCAATGCCTAACCCTAAGACCCTGATCTTGGTGCCTAACCCTAAGACCCCACTCATGGTGCTTAACCCTCATACCCACTGGTGATGCCTTACCCTAAAACTTCCCTGGTGGTGCCTAAACCTAAGACCCTGGTGGTGGAAATCCTGTGCCCCCTATAGCAGCTAAATAGCTACACTTTTTTTTTTTTTTAACTCACACTGTTTTTAAATGATTTGTGGCCTGTGCTCATTTCTTGTCCCTCGTTGACTACATCGTGTTTGCAATGATAGGATAGGGAAAGGAGTTTAAATTGTTCACACATACATACTATTATTCACTTTAATCAAGTTGCACATGACAATCAAACAGAAAGTCAACATTGCAAACCCAGGAAGTCCGGTAATAAAAAAAACATATGCTACAAAAATCTCTTATGCATAAGCTTTGTGCATTGCAAATTATGATATATTCCACAATACACAAAAAAACAGATCCTAGGATTACTAAGCTTTTAAACACTTATCTTGAAGTGCAAGCAACTCCGGTTTAGAGATGGCCCAAACTGTTCGCTGGCGAACTTGTTCGTGAGAATTTCAGTAGTTCGCTATTTTTTTCAAAAAAGTTTGTGTTCACATTTTTCCCATAGACTAGGGATGATTGGAAAGGGTGATTTATGATTCCGCGGAAATTCAGAATTCCGTCAGAAAGAAATTCCATAACCGTTTCATTCCGGAGGTATTTTGCGGAATTCCGCGTTCTGGCGGTACAATTTCAATAATCTCATTTGAAACCTCGTTTTTGAAACATAATAGGCTGTTCCACCAGTCATTTTTTTGGGGGGGAGCAGCAGGAGTTGTCATAGGCCATGGGACCTAGAAGTGGTTACACGGCGGTCATCACAATTTTTGTTTGGGAGCAGCAGGAGTTGTCGTAGGCCATGGGACCTAGGGGTGGTTCCATGGCGGTCATCACAATTTTTTTTTTCTAAAGCAGCAGGAGTAGTCGTTGGCCAAAAGCATAGGGTTAGTGATATTACGTCGGATTGCTGCAAAACAGAATTGTTTTGATCTTAAAATGCAAAAATAGGCAATGGTAGTGATAGGCAGCAGAGTTTGAAAGGGAGAGCCTTTGAGACTTAAAAAACAGCACATTGTAATTTAGTCAGTGAGAGGGGCCTTGTAATTGTCACTTATCCATGACTCATTAATTTTTATGAACGTTAGTATGTCCACATTGTCTGTGGACAGACGATTCCATTGCTCGGTGACCACCCCACCTGCAGCACTAAATACTCGCTCAGAAAGAACATGGCGGGGCATGCCAGAACCTCCAGTGCATACTGAGTGAGTTCAGGCCAGGTATCCAGTTATTTTGTCCAATAGTCCATGGGGTCATCATTACTCTCCATATTGTCTGGAGCACTGGCCGACCCCAAGTAATCATTCACCAAACAGGCCAGCTGCTGGCGGTGACCACTTTGTCTGCTGGTGGTGCTGCTGTTAGGAGTGTATGAAATTGGCTGATAAAATTCCTTCAACATACTCAGCAGGTTCACAGATTGGCTATTGGTGCAGCTGCTGGGAGTTGGACCACCAGACCTTTGCTCAGTGTGATGAGGCTTGGTAGCGTGGGCCCCGGGATACAGGTGCAGGAAACGCATCTTCTACCCAACGAAGAAGGGCATCCTGGATCTGGCTCATCTTGGCATCTGCTTGGGAGGGGGGTATGAACTACCGCATTTTACCCTTGCATCGGGGATCTAAGATGGTGGCCACCCACATGTCGAGCCTTGATTTTAGAGTTTTAATCCGGGGGTCCTTACGGAGGCACTGGAGCATATGCGCAGCCATAGGGAAGAGATGTCTGCCATTAATCACCTCTTCCTGCTTATCAGAACTGTTGTCATGCTCCAGCTCCACATCATCAGAATCTTCTTCCCACCCCCGGACAATGGGCTCTTCCACTTCCACAACGCCTGCCTCCTCATCCAGGACTTGAGCGTGCTCATTCATTCCCCCACTTGACTCACCAAACACACAAATGGAGAAACTCACTCCCAAACAGTTCTCTGCTGCTTTATAAAGCCTGCAGGCTGCTTATAAGCCAATGAGAAATGCACACATATAATACACCTAGCTTGCAGTGATTAATCAAGCAGAAGCTGAGCAAGTCAGCCAGTCAGTTGGAGAGGGCTTCAGTTGCATATAGACAATGGCTATATGACCAGCAGGGGGCACCAGCGTGCAGGATATTCCCTCTCATCTGCCCCCCTCCTAACTAAACTGCATGGGATACTACAATAAAATTAAAAACAATGGTGCATGAGCCAGCCTGGGGTCCTGGGAACTCTCACTGCCCGGGGCCCCAGAACCAGCATCTAACACCATATGTGAGCGCAGCCAAACCCTTGGAGCTGCCACCCCCAAGGCCTGTCTCCTACTGCTCTAAAACTTACCAAACACACAAATGGAGAAACTCACTCCCAAACAGTTTCTCATTTCTCATTGGCTTATAAGCAGCCTGCAGGCTTTATAAAGCAGCAGAGAACTGTTTGGGAGTGAGTTTCTCCATTTGTGTGTTTGGTAAGTTTTAGAGCAGTAGGAGACAGGCCTTGGGGGTGGCAGCTCCAAGGGTTTGGCTGCACTCACATATGGTGTTAGATGCTGGTTCTGGGGCCCCGGGCAGTGAGAGTTCCCGGGGCCCCAGGCTGGCTCATGCACCATTGTTTTTAATTCCCCCACTTGACTCATCACCACTGTTCAGTAGTGTTTTTTCCCCCTGTTCGAGCAGTTTGTCAAGAGCCTTGTCCAGCATGAAGGCAAGAGGGAGCACCTCTGATATGCTGCAGTGCTCCTCACTGACCACTTTTGTTGCCTGCTCAAACGGCTTCAACACTTTGCACACCTGTTCAATCAGCTACCACTGGTCCCCAGTAATGTAGTCCATTGGCCCTGTTCTAGAGGAAGATGTCTGAGACAGGTATAGCCTGACCACCATCTGCTGCTCCCACAACCTCTCCAGCATGTGGAGGGTGGAGTTCCACCGCGTCGGACAATCGGAAATAAGCCTGTGCTGCCGCAGGCTATAGCAGTGCTGCAGCAGTTTCAAGGCCATGGTGGCGGTTGTGGAGTGACGGATGTGGACTGACACTTTTCATGCTGAGGCCACAGCGTCCTTCAACCCATCAAAAGTGTGTAAAAATGTCTGCACTACAATGTTGAAGACGTGGGCCAAGCAAGGTAAGTGAGTGTAATCACCTTGCGAAATGGCGACCAGCATGTTGGCACCATTATCAGACACCACTACACCTGTCTCCAGTTTGAGGGGTCAGCCACTACCGAATCTGATCCTGTAAGGCTGCATGGATTACAGATCCGGTTTGCCTGTTCTCGTCCATGGATTCCAGTTTCAGCACGGCTTGGCATTAGTGTTGGGCGAACAGTGTTCGCCACTGTTCGGGTTCTGCAGAACATCACCCTGTTCGGGTGATGTTCGAGTTCGGCCGAACACCTGACGGTGCTCGGCCAAACCGTTCGGCCATATGGCCGAACTAAGAGCGCATGGCCGAACGTTCCCCGAACGTTCGGCTAGCGCTGTGATTGGCCGAACGGGTCACGTGGTTCGGACCCGAACGCGCTCTGATTGGCCGAACTGTCACGTGGTTCGGGTAAATAAATACCCGAACCACGTCATATCTCCGCCATTTGTCTGTGGGTTTAGCTTTGGGTAGGCAGGCAGGGTAGTTCGCGCTCCAGCCACGCTAGCCAGGGTCCCCCCCAGTCATTGTGTGTCACTGCTGGGAACAGTAGTACACCGCTCGTTCAGCCACACTATATAGCATTCTGTGTACTGTTCTGTGTCTGCTGGGAACAGTAGTACACCGCTCGTTCAGCCACACTATATAGCATTCTGTGTACTGTTCTGTGTCTGCTGGGAACAGTAGTACACCGCTCGTTCAGCCACACTATATAGCATTCTGTGTACTGTTCTGTGTCTGCTGGGAACAGTAGTACACCGCTCGTTCAGCCACACTATATAGCATTCTGTGTACTGTTCTGTGTCTGCTGGGAACAGTGGTACACCGCTCGTTCAGCCACACTATATAGCATTCTGTGTACTGTTCTGTGTCTGCTGGGAACAGTAGTACACCGCTCGTTCAGCCACACTATATAGCATTCTGTGTACTGTTCTGTGTCTGCTGGGAACAGTAGTACACCGCTCGTTCAGCCACACTATATAGCATTCTGTGTACTGTTCTGTGTCTGCTGGGAACAGTAGTACACCGCTCGTTCAGCCACACTATATAGCATTCTGTGTACTGTTCTGTGTCTGCTGGGAACAGTAGTACACCGCTCGTTCAGCCACACTATATAGCATTCTGTGTACTGTTCTGTGTCTGCTGGGAACAGTAGTACACCGCTCGTTCAGCCACACTATATAGCATTCTGTGTACTGTTCTGTGTCTGCTGGGAACAGTAGTACACCGCTCGTTCAGCCACACTATATAGCATTCTGTGTACTGTTCTGTGTCTGCTGGGAATAGTGGTACACCGCTCGTTCAGCCACACTATATAGCATTCTGTGTACTGTTCTGTGTCTGCTGGGAACAGTAGTACACCGCTCGTTCAGCCACACTATATAGCATTCTGTGTACTGTTCTGTGTCTGCTGGGAACAGTAGTACACCGCTCGTTCAGCCACACTATATAGCATTCTGTGTACTGTTCTGTGTCTGCTGGGAATAGTGGTACACCGCTCGTTCAGCCACACTATATAGCATTCTGTGTACTGTTCTGTGTCTGCTGGGAACAGTGGTACACCGCTCGTTCAGCCACACTATATAGCATTCTGTGTACTGTTCTGTGTCTGCTGGGAACAGTAGTACACCGCTCGTTCAGCCACACTATATAGCATTCTGTGTACTGTTCTGTGTCTGCTGGGAACAGTAGTACACCGCTCGTTCAGCCACACTATATAGCATTCTGTGTACTGTTCTGTGTCTGCTGGGAACAGTAGTACACCGCTCGTTCAGCCACACTATATAGCATTCTGTGTACTGTTCTGTGTCTGCTGGGAATAGTGGTACACCGCTCGTTCAGCCACACTATATAGCATTCTGTGTACTGTTCTGTGTCTGCTGGGAATAGTGGTACACCGCTCGTTCGCCACTGTATAGCATTGTGCTCTGTGTCGCTGCTGGGAATAGTGGTACACCGCTCACCCGTCACTGTATAGCATTGTGCTCTGTGTCGCTGCTGGGAATAGTGGTACACCGCTCACCCGTCACTGTATAGCATTGTGCTCTGTGTCGCTGCTGGGAATAGTGGTACTGTATAGCATTTCTGTACTGCCCCTGTACTGCTGCCAGTCAGCGTGTACTGTAAGGATAAGTGAAATGAGGAAGAAATCCGGTGAAAGAGGGAGGGGCAAGGGAAGAGGTGTTTCCCCTGACGGTTCACGTACAGGCCACAGGGGAGCACCCAAGAAAACCCACTCAATACCGCCCATGTTGTCCAGGACAACAACCCTCACAAATCCAAAAGAACAGGACCAGATAATTACTTGGATGACCTCTCAAGCGTCCAGCAGTGGGTTAAGCAGCACCAGCACATCACGCACGAGGTCCGAGTCCTCAGCCAGTTACAAGGAGCCAGTGGGCACAAAGCTGACACAACCGGCAGCGACACCACGCACACAACTGCCAGATAACCAGTCCGATGAATTACCTCAGGACACAATGGGGTATTCGCAGGAGCTATTCCCAGCCCAACAAACTTCCACCTTTCAAAGGTCAATGGAGGAACAGCCAGAAATGTTGTGCCTGGATTCACAACCGTTAACTGTGGGAAATGCACCGCGCACTGAAATACAAGGCGAGTCCGAAGAGGACTCGGAAACCCAAATCCCAGAGCAATTTGGGCAGGAGGGGTTGCAATTGCAGGAGGTCGGCCGACAAGATCTGGAAGACGACGTTGGAGTGTGCTGCGCAGAGGTTGTTGTGGGGAGCTCTACTCCACGGCGGTGGCCCACAATGACATATGACGAGTTTGAGGAGATGGAAGAGGAGGGTATGGACAATGTGGACAGAGACCCAGATTTTGTTTGTGAACGAGAACATCGCCGTCGTAGCAGCAGCACAGATGAGTCTGTTGAAGAACACACTGCTGCACGAGTTCGCCTTGTGCCACAAGGTAGGCGGCGCGCAATTTCAGGCACCACAAGCGTGGAAGTTCAAGTGAGAGGCAAAAGAGGAGCAAACAGAAATCGCCAGCAAGGAGGCAGGTGCTCCAAAGTCTGGGCTTTCTTTGAAGACTGCACTGAGGATGTTACCATGGCGATTTGCAAGGTGTGCAAGACCCGCCTGAGCAGGGGGAAAAATATTAACAACCTCTCCACCACCAGCATGAGCCGTCACATGCTATCCAAACATCCCACTCTTTGGGCAAACGCGTCAGGACAGGGTACCAGAAACAACACTGCCTCCCTTGGGTTCACCAGACTCACCACCAGACCCGCCTCAGCAGCAGCAGTAGCCCAGCCATTGCGTGGTTCACAACATTCACAAACATCAGACGACGCTGACACTGTCACTTTCCGGAGTAGTGCTCTTGAGGTCTCCCAGTGTTCATCAAACACAACAACCAACAGCCCTTCCATGTGCAGCGCTACGGTTCAGTTGTCTGTGTCGGAGATGTTTGAGCGCAAGAGGAAATTGCCAGCAAATGACCCCCGGGCCGTGGCAGTAACAGCCAGCATAGCCAAGCTTCTGGCCTGCGAAATGCTGCCATATCGATTGGTGGAGACAAACAGCTTCAAGGGCATGATGTCAGTGGCCATCCCACGTTACGTGGTTCCCAGCCGCTACCACTTTGCACGCTCTGCAGTGCCTGAGTTGCATGAGCACGTGGTCAGCAAAATAACCCGAAGCTTGAAGAATGCCGTTGCCTGCAAGGTTCACCTCACCACTGACACCTGGACGAGTGCGTTCGGCCAGGGTCGATACATCTCCCTTACCGCGCACTGGGTGAACCTTGTGGAGCCTGGCAGCGATTCCTCACCTGCTACGGCACGGGTGTTGCCCACGCCACAAACAGCTGCACCGCCGTCCCTCCCACTGGATAACAGCAGCACCTACCTCTCTGACTCCTTCTCCTCCAACGCATCTCAAAGCTGTACCTCATCCGGAAACGCTAACCCAGCAGCAGTAGGATCGTGGAAGCAGTGCAGCACAGCTGTTGGCATGCGTCAGCAAGCGTTGCTGAAGCTAATCTGCCTTGGGGATAAGCAGCACACAGGGGAGGAAATTTGGAGGGGAATAAAGGAACAGACGGATTTGTGGCTGGCACCGCTGGACCTGAAACCGGGCATGGTTGTGTGTGATAATGGGAGTAATCTCATTCGCGCTTTAAGGTTGGCTAAGCTGACACACATCCCTTGCCTGGCGCACGTGATGAACCTAGTAGTTCAGCGGTTCCTGAGGACATACCCAGGCGTGCCCGATCTGCTGTTGAAGGTGCGTCGAGTGTCCAAACATTGTCGAAATTCCAGTACTGCTTCGGGGGCACTCGCCAAGATGCAGGAGCGCTTCAATCTCCCCCACCATCGCTTGCTGTGTGATGTCCCTACGCGCTGGAATTCTACGCTGCACATGCTAGCCCGCTTTTGCGAGCAGAAGAGTGCAGTGGTCCAGTACATGACGGCGCAGTACCGAGGCGCATCCGGCCAGCTGCCAAGCTTCTGTGGATCCGATTGGGCCAACATGTTGGATCTCTGCCAAGTCCTCCAAAATTTTGAGCAATCCACGTTGCTTGTGAGCAGTGACAACTCTTCAGTCAGCATTACCATACCACTGCTGTGTTTACTGAAGAGGTCGATGTTAAAAATCAAGGAAACAGCTGTCATGATGCAACTGGGGGAATCTGAAGGAGAAAACGATCAGCGTGATGGTACCAACATCAGGCCATCCGCCTCAGGGAACGCTGGCCCCAGCAGCTATGACGAAGAAGAGGAGGAGGAACAGCTGGAGTTGGAGCAGGAATTTCATGCCACCACTGACGAGGGCCAGAGCGGTGCACGTTGGACTTCCACAATTCAACGCGAATGGTCAGCAGAAGCAGACCAGGAGGAAGGTGACGACTATGATGCATCACAACAACTATCACAACGCTCACAAGAGGATGATGAGGATTCTGGTAGGACTCTGGCACACATGGCTCAATTCATGCTAGACTGCATTGAACGTGACCCACGCATTGTGCGCATTCTGGACAACACCAATTACTGGGTTTATACCCTTCTGGATCCACGGTACAAACACAATGTTCCAAAACTGCTTGAAGAAAGAGTCAGACAGGTCAAAATGGAAGAATACCAGCAGGCCCTTGTGGAGACTTTAGAGAGGAGATTGACATCCTCCCCCTCCTCTAGCCAGTTGTACGCAGACAGACTGACTTCCGCAAACCCAGGACGACCAGGAGGGCAGCAAACAACGCAAGCCGCAGCTAGTACCCAAAAGGGAATGGTATCGGCAGTGTCCTTGGAGTGGGAAAATTTTCTGACACCCATGCAGCCGCAGCCCACTGAACAGCAAGCGTGCAGATCCACCTCCAACACCGATCGCCTGGAGAAGATGGTCAAGGACTACATGTCAGATGGCGTAGCTGTGTCGAACCATCCATCTGCACCCTTCAACTATTGGGTATCGAAGCTAGACACCTGGCACGAACTGGCAATGTACGCAATAGAGGTGCTGGCTTGCCCGGCAGCCAGCGTTATGTCGGAACGCTGTTTCAGTGCTGCCGGAGGCATCGTCACAGATCGGCGTATCCGCCTCTCTACAGAAAATGCAGACCGTCTGACTCAAATTAAAATGAATCAATCCTGGATTGGAAATGACTACGCAACACTCCAGGACCCCAACCAAGTAACATGACCAATGAACATCTGGGATGGTGTTGCGTTTCCGGGCCCTGTTTATTGAACCTCTCATCTGTATTACATTTATGACTGCATGGCGGCAAAAAGCATTGCTGCTATATCCGCACGCTTTTTGTCCACATGCAAGGCCTGGGTTGTTGTGTCTCACAAAGCGTGGCCTTCTCCTCCTGCGCCTGCTCCTGTTCCATCACGTCTGCTGCTGCTGGGTTAGCGTTGCCGCGTGGTCCCTGTTTATTGAACCACTTATCTTTATTACATTTATGACTGCATGGCGGTACAAAGCATGCTATCCGCACGCTTCTTGCCCTCATGCAAGGCCTGGGTTGTTGTGTCTCACAAAGCGTGGCCTTCTCCTCCTGCGCCTGCTCCTGTTCCATCACGTCTGCTGCTGCTGGGTTAGCGTTGCCGCGTGGTCCCTGTTTATTGAACCACTTATCTTTATTACATTTATGACTGCATGGCGGTACAAAGCATGCTATCCGCACGCTTCTTGCCCTCATGCAAGGCCTGGGTTGTTGTGTCTCACAAAGCGTGGCCTTCTCCTCCTGCGCCTGCTCCTGTTCCATCACGTCTGCTGCTGCTGGGTTAGCGTTGCCGCGTGGTCCCTGTTTATTGAACCACTTATCTTTATTACATTTATGACTGCATGGCGGTACAAAGCATGCTATCCGCACGCTTCTTGCCCTCATGCAAGGCCTGGGTTGTTGTGTCTCACAAAGCGTGGCCTTCTCCTCCTGCGCCTCCTCCTGTTCCATCACGTCTGCTGCTGCTGGGTTAGCGTTGCCGCGTGGTCCCTGTTTATTGAACCACTTATCTTTATTACATTTATGACTGCATGGCGGTACAAAGCATGCTATCCGCACGCTTCTTGCCCTCATGCAAGGCCTGGGTTGTTGTGTCTCACAAAGCGTGGCCTTCTCCTCCTCCTGCGCCACCCTCCTCCTGTTCCATCACGTGTGCTGCTGCTGGGTTAGCGTTACCGGTCCCTTTTCCTGGAACCTCTTATATGTATTACATTTATGACTGCATGCCGACAAAAAACATGTTACCTGTGCAAAGAAAACAGACATTTCCCGCATTTAAAAGACAGTTTTCCCTTTGAAACTTTAAAATCGATTTTCTCAAAAACTATAAGCTCTTTTTGCTAATTTTTTTTTCCTCTTGTACCCACTCCCAAGGTGCACATACCCTGTAAATTTGGGGTATGTAGCATGTAAGGAGGCTTTACAAACCACAAAAGTTCGGGTCCCCATTGACTTCCATTATGTTCGGAGTTCGGGTCGAACACCCGAACATCGCGGCCATGTTCGGCCTGTTCGGCCCGAACCCGAACATCTAGATGTTCGCCCAACACTACTTGGCATCGATGGTGCTGAAGACCAGTGTAGGAGCGGGACCACTTGCTGGGAGGCTCAGCAACAGCAGACTGTCCTTGGACAAAACAGGTAGCAGAGGGAAGTAGAACAGGCCTCCCCTTCAACCCACGTGGCGGCACTGCCAGCTGAGATGCCCCAGATCTTGCTTCCTCCCTCAGCAGCACCATGGAGGCTGACCCAATGGGCGGTAAAAGTTAGATACTTTCCCTGCCTATGCCTGCTGCTCCAGCCATCCATAGTGAAGTAGAGATGGCCGAACCTCCGATTTTCAGTTCGCAAACCGGGTTCGCGAACTTCCGCAAAAGTTTGGTTTGCGCGAACTTTCGCGAATCGCAATAGACTTCAATGGGGAGGCAAACTTTGAAAACTAGAAACACTTATGCTGGCCAAAAAAGTGATGGAAAACATGTTTCAAGGGGTCTAACACCTGGAGGGGGGGCATGAATGAGTGGGATAGACGCCAAAAGTCCCGGGGAAAAATCTGGTGTTGACGCAAAGCAGCGTTTTAAGAGCAGAAATCACAATGAATGCTAAATTGGAGGCCTAAAGTGCTTTAACACATCTTGCATGTGTATACATCAATCAGGGAGTGTAATTCGAGTACTGCTTCACACTGACACACCAAACTCACTGTGTAACGCACCACAAACAGCTGTTTGTGTAGTGATGGCCGTGCTGGACTTGATGCGCACCATGGCGAGAGTGCAGGCCATAGCGGTTTTCAAGCCCATATGGTCGCCGGGCTTTAGTAGCTCAATAATAGAACAACAGTGAATGTCCAGCTGATCAAATTTGGTCTTTCCACAATGAATCAACAACCTTATCTTGCGTGCACCCCCCCTTCCCCAGACACTCATATAGTCGGCGGTCATTGCTTCATTGTGCTGCGCAAGCCCCTTTTACCTCAGCAAGGTAATGATCACGAAGGGGAATTGGCACATGTACATGCCTTTTGTTTTGTTGTTGCAGCTGCTTTGGTTGAACTGGATGATATTTTGGATGATGAGGCGGCTGATCCAATGTTGTCGCCATCTGGTGGGTTAGGCACTAGCAGGCATGAGCAGCTTGGAGAAACAGAGCGGACGGTTGGCCAGCAGCGGCCTTAAAAATTCTGGAATCCGCCTGGAGTCCTGGACCCTGTTTGTGGTGGCGGAGAAGGCAGTCAAGCAGCCTGCAGGCAGAGATGCTGTGTGGGGAGCGACTTAGTCATGGGGCAGGCAGTCACCCGGCATGCAGGCAGAAATGCTGTGTGCGGGGACTGACTTAGTCTTCGGAAGGGCAGTAGCCCTCCGGGATCCATGCCTCATTCATTTTGATAAAGGTGAGGTACTGAACACTTTTTTGACTTAGGCAACTTCTCTATTCAGTGACAATGCCTCCAGCTGCGCTGAAGGTCCTTTCTGACAGGACGCTTGAGGCAGGGCAAGACAGAAGGTGGATGGCAAATTGTGACAGCTCTGGCCACAGGTCAAGCCTGTGCACCCAGTAGTCCAAGGGTTCATCGCTGCTCACAGTGTCTACATCCACACTTAAGGCCAGGTAGACCGCTACCTGCCGGTCGAGGCGTTGGTGGGGGGTGGATCCAGAAGCGCTAAGGCGAGGCGTTGGACTAAAGAATCTCCGCATGTCCGATCACTATGAGATCGCTGGAGCATCCTGTCCTTGCCTGCGTGGACATGGGAGGAGGAGGATTACTGGCAGTGGCACCTTTATTGCGTTGTGCTGTGACATCACCTTTAAACACATTGTAAAGCATAGTTGCCAGCTTGTTCTGCAAGTGCTGCATCCTTTCTGCCTTCAGGTGATTTGGAAACATCTCGGCCACTTTGTGCCTATACCCAGGGTCTAGTAGCGTGGCCACCCAGTACAGCTCATTCCCCCTGAGTTTTTTTTATACGGGGTCCCTCAACAGGCTGCACAGCATGAAAGATGCCATTTGCACAAAGTTGGATGCAGATGCACTATCCATCTCCTCTTGCTCTTCCTCAGTGATGTCAGCTAAGTTCTTCTCCTCCCCCCAGCCACAAACAATACCATGGGAAAGTTAAGCAGCACAAGCCCCCTGTGACACCTGCTGTCGTTCTTTCACCTCATCCTCCTCCTCCAAAACAACACCTTATCATCTGACTCCTCTTCCCCAAATGACTCTTCCTCCTCCTCCCCCCTCTGTGCTGCCGCAGGTGTAGAGGAATCATCTGCTTCTGCTGAGAATTAATCCCACAACTCTTCCTCCCGTTCCTGTTCCTTTTCATGCTCCTCCACAGCTTGATCCACCACTCTATGCACGACACACTCCAGAAAGAAAGCATATGGGATCAAGTCACTGATTGCGCCTTTACTGCGACTCACCAGGTTTGTCACCTCCTCAAACAACCTTATGAGCCTGCAGGCATTTCGCCTCAGTGTCAAGTACTTTGGCCAGAACCTCCCCATCTCCCCAGATTGTGTCCTTTAACTGAAGTTGTAGAGATACTGTTTGACGGCTTTCTCCTGTTTTAGCAGGCGCTCGAACATCAGGAGGGTCGAATTCCAGTGAGTCGGGCTATTGCAAATCAAGCGTCTCACCGGCAAGTTGTTTCTCCACTGAATATCGGCAAAGCATGCCATGGCCATGTAAGACCACCTGAAATGCCCACACACCTTCCTGGACTGCTTTAGGATGTCCTGTAAGCTTGGGTCAGGGGCGCCTCTAGCCATCTTGTCACTCCAGGCGAGAAAACCTGTGGTGCCCCCCCCCCCTTCCCGTGGCACCCCGACATGCTCCCCACCGCCCCTGTGGTGCCTCCTCATGAAAATAAATGTGATGCGGCTGCCTGCCCTGTTCTGCCTGCCAAAGACTCCACAGGCTGAAGGTGAGCTGCGGGCTGCGGCTGGTGAACTGGTGCTGCATCTATCAGACGGCACAAGCCAGTTTACCGGCTGGGGGGTGGCCCAGCCCCCCGCACATCGCTCCAAGTGACCGCCTGTATGGCCTTGTGGATCAGGTGCCCCTGATTCCAGCATACTTTTTCACAAACATTATGAGATATGTTACCGCCTGTTAGGATAGTACTGGAGTGGGTACATCATGACATTAAAGGTTTGACATAGTCAGATGGTATAATAGTTTAGCAATTCATAACCCATTCTGGAAATAAGCACAGTGTGTTTGTAGTGTAAGTGAGACAAGATAAGAGAAGTAGAATGGAGGGAGGAAGGGTGGTAGAGGGTCAGAATTGATGACATGCATGAGCAGATAGATATGAGCAGAATAGAGGCATACTGGGTAGCACTATTCAGTGGCGGACACAGCCAGCAGTGGGCCCCTGTGCAAAATTGCAATTGTGGGCCCTTGTGACCTGCAGCGCGCAAAGCGCGCTGTGGCAAAAAATGGGTGTGGACAGAACCTGCAGCGCGTAGCGCCGCAGCAAAAAATGGGCATGGCAATGACCGGATGAGGGCGGAGCTAACTGTAATTTAAAGTGAACCCGGGGTGAGAGTGATATGGAGGCTGCCATATTTATTTCCTTTTAAACAATACTAGTTGCCTGGCGGTCCTGCTGATCTATTTGGCTGCAGTAATAAACTGAATTACACCAGCAACAAGCATGCAGCTAATCTTCTCAGTTCTGACAATATTGTCAGAAACCCCTGACCTGCTGCATGCTTGTACAGGGTCTATGGTTGAAAGAATAAGAGGCAGAGGACCAGCACGGCAGCCAGGCAACTGGTATTACTTAAAAGGAGAGAAATATGGCAGCCTCAATATTATTTTCACCTCAGGTTCCCTTGAAAAATGCAACGCAAAGACAGTGGGCCCAAGTTTTGATGACCCTTTCCCCAGTAAATTCACATAATTGTGCAGGTTTTCTCAAGAAAATACACATAATGTCGGCAGATATGCCCAGAAAATACATTCAATCATGTCGGCAGATATGCCCAGAAAATACGTGCAATCATGTCGGCAGATATGCCCAGAAAATACGTGCAATCATGTCGGCAGACATGCCCAGAAAATACGTGCAATCATGTCGGCAGATATGCCCAGAAAATTCATGCAATCACATCGGCAGATTTGCCCAGAAAATATGTGCAATCATGTCGGCAGATATGCCCAGAAAATTCATGCAATCATATCGGCAGATTTGCCCAGAAAATACATGCAATCATGTAGCAGATTTGCCCAGAAAATACATGCAATCATGTGGCAGACCTGCCCAGAACATACACCTGCTAATATAAATTAAAAAAAAAACATTTACTCACCTGCAGCAGCAGACCTCCTGTCCCAGCCTCCATCCGGCGCGCAGCTCCCATGGGTGGTTGGGTGGATAGGTAGCCTGGTGGGTAGGTAGGTAGCCTGGTCGGTGTGTAGGTAGGCAGCCTGGTGGGTGGGTAGGTAGCCCTTAGCCGGGTGGGTAGGTAGCCGGGTGGGTGGCTGGGTAGCTGGGTGGGTAGGTAGCCGGGTGGGTGGGTAGCCTAGTGGGTGGGTAGGTAGCCTGGTGGGTGGGTGGGTGGGTAGGTAGCCTGGTGGGTGGGTGGGTAGCCTGGTGGGTAGGTAGCCAGGTGGGTAGGTAGCCTGGTGGGTGGGTGGGTAGGTAGCCTGGTGGGTGGGTGGTTAGGTAGCCTGGTGGGTGGGTCGGTAGGCAGCCTGGTGGGTGGGTTTAGCCGGGTGGGTAGGTAGCCTGGTGGGTGGCTGGGTAGCCGGGTGGGTAGGTAGCCTGGTGGGTGGGTAGGTAACTAGCCCGATAGGTAGGTAGCCGGGTGGGTGGGTGGTTAGGTAGGTAGCTGGGTGGGTGGGTGGTTAGGTAGGTTGTCGGGTGGGTAGGTAGGTAGGTAGCCTGGTGGGTGGGTAGGTAGGTAGCCTGGTGGGTGGGTAGGTAGCCGGGTGGGTAGGTAGCCAGGTGGGTGGTTAGGTAGCCGGGTGGGTAGGTAGGTAGGTAGCCGGGTGGGTGGGTGGGTAGCTATCCGGGTGGGGGGCCCGCAATGTTCACAACTTTAGCCTAGTATGGGCTTACCTTACTTGCCTCAGCAGCACTGCATTCCTAATGCAGCCACTTGTTTGGGGGGGGAGGGGAGGGGGATAGAGCGCGGAACACATGCAAGGCCGGCCAAGGGGGGGCTCAGCAGGGGTCACAGACGACACACAATAGTGCAATCTCCCTGTCCCCAGCCTCAGGCATGCGGCGCCGTCGCGCCAGCCAGTAGAGTCACGCTGCTAGTGATGGGTCGGAAGAGCCGGAATTCCCATCACTACACGCTGCCTTCAGGCGGGGGGCGGAGTTAGAGGCAGCGCCGCACCACGCAGAAAACAAACTGCGGCTGCTGCTAGGGAGAGGGGCGGTGGGTGGGCAAGCCCGGCCGGCCGGCAAGGCGATTTGGAGGAGGTGGAGTGGGCGGGACTTTCCACCAAGTCTATTGGCTGGGCCAGCGGGGGGGGGGGGGGTGGGGGCGTGCATAGAAGAGGCAGAGCACCACGTGGTGTAAATAAACCACGTTCGCCGACAAGCGCAGCTGCAGGTGATTTTAATAGCGGCGATCAGCCGCACGCATGCAGTCTAACCCCCCGCAGCAGCGCGCCCCCCTTTCTTCATGCCGCTTCAGGCACCCGCTTGTAGTGCCAGCCGGTAAAGGCGCCCCTGGCTTGGGTACTTAGACACAAATCTCTGAATTACAAGATTGAGCACATGTGCCATGCAGGGTTCATGTGTCAACTTTCCCAAATTCAAAGCCGAAATGAGATTGCTGCCGTTGTCACACACCACATTGCCGGTCCAGTTGGTGTGGGGTCAGCCACTGATCCACCTGTTTGTTCAGAGCAGCCAGGAGAGCTGCTCCAGTGTGACTCTCCGCTTTGAGGCAAGACATGTCTAATATGGCGTGACACCGTTGTACCTGGCATGCAGCATAGGCCCTGGGGAGTTGGGGCTGTGCAGCGGGAGAGGAGATCGCAGCACTAGTAGAGTTGAACTGCCACTCAGCCAAGGAGGAGGAGGAGGACAACAGCGAAGAGGATGTAGCAGGAGGAGAGGAGGTGGCAGCAGGCCTGCCTGCAAGCCATGGAGGTGTCACAAGTAGGTCCGCTGCACAGCCACGTACTCCCTGCTTGTCAGCAGTGACCAGGTTGACCCAATGGGCTGTGTAAGTAATGTACCTGCCCTGACCGTGCTTGGCAGACCAGGCATCCATGGTCAGATGGACCCTTGACCCAACGCTGTGTGCCAGAGATGACACCACTTGCCTCTCAACTTCATGGTACAGTTTGGGTATTGCCTTTTTAGAGAAATAATTGCGTCCTGGTATCTTCCACTGCAGTGTCCCAATGGCCACAAATTTACAGAAGGCCTCAGAGTCCACCAGCTGGTATAGTTTCAGCTGGCGAGCTAACAGTTCCGCCAAGCCAGCTGTCAGATGCCGGGCAGGGGAGTGACTGGCAGAAATTGGCTTCTTCAGCTCAAAGATTTCTCACGGACACCTGAATGCTGCTGTGGGCAGAGGAGCAGGAACCGCTCAAGGTGAGAGGCGGAGTTGAGAAGGGTGGCTGTGATTGTGAAGGTGCAAGGGAGAAAGCAGATGAAGATACTGCACCTGAAGGAGGAAGAGGAGAAGAAGAGTGGCTTCTCTTTTGTGTGCTGTTGTTCCTCTGGCGCTCTTCCCATTGCAGTTTGTGCCTTTTCTGCATGTGCCTTCGTAAGGCAGTTGTCCCTACGTGGGTGTTGGCCTTTCCACGGCTCAGTTTTTGCAGACAGAGGGAACAGATGGCATTGCTCTGATCTAAGGCAGACACACTAAAAAATGTCCAAACCGCTGAGCCCCCCTGGGGTGATGGCACTATGGTGGCATCAGCAGCTGACGTTGAAGGGCATGTTGGCTGGCTGTCCATAGGTGGCGATACATGGCGCCAGACACTGCCACCAGCTGTTTCTGACGACGAGCTCCCCCTGCTTCTTTCAGGAACTCATCTCCTTCTACTCCTCTCTGACTCCCACTTTGAACTGTCCCCTTGGTCATCTTGTCTCTTAGGATCCCACGTGACATCCGTATCATCGTCATCATCATAATCATCCTGCCCAGCTTCGCTTGCCTCAGACACCTCATAAACGGCATCAACAGAAGGTACTTCATCATCCTCCTCCTCACACTTTACGTCCATAGTGTCGCCTAACTTAGACATATGAGGTGGTGTAACTTGCTTAGCTCCTTCATCTTGTTGTAACAGTAGTTGCTGTGAATCATTTAATTCCCCACCAAATAACTCCTGAGAAGTGTCAAATGGAACAGATGTGGTGCTAGTAGTAGCACTGGTGGCTGCAGAAGATGAGGTGTTCTGTGTTAAATAGTCAACCACGTCCTGACAATCTTGGGAGTTGATGGGACGTGTCTTCTTCCGAGCACTGTACTTTGGTTCAGGGCTGCACGAAAATCACATCAGCACGACCTTGAACAGACCTGCCGGGTGGCCTTCCTCTGGGTCTGCCTCTGTCTCTGCCTCTACCTGTTTTGTCGATATCAGTATTAAATAGCACACTGCGTGCACTCACGTAGGTAGGTGGGTGCACTGAACAACAGGTAGGTAGGTATATGCAGTGCTGCTGGGTACTACAAATGTGCACCTGTCACACACACACGTACCGTGAACAGGTGCAATGACTGGTGGTATTAACAATGCATGCGCTCACGCAGGTAGGTGGACTAAACAGTGAACAGGTGCAGTGATTGGGATTACAAATGTGCAGCTGCCTGTCACACACAGGTAGTCACTGAATGTGCTGGGCCTGGCAGTGGCACAGTAGGAATTAAGGGACCAAAGGCCAGCTGCGACTGAATGACAGGGCTGTATATAAATATAATGCAAGTGGGCCACACACAAAAAAAAATCAAAAAAAAATCACAAGAACAAGATTAGCTCTCAAAAGAGCTGTTGAGGGGTGCTTTTTTAGCAATAAGAATCAGCAAGGAGCAAGCTAACAAGCCTACAAGAGCCTAACTAAGCTTTCCCAATGAGAGACAGCAGTAATTAGAAAAGGGAGAGCTGCTGCAGACACACGAGTGAGTCCAATGCCTGACGCTGCCTGCATTTTATAAGGGGGGGGGGGGCTCCAGGAGGGAGTGTAGCCTGATTGTGCCTGCTGACTGTGATGTAGAGGGTCAAAGTTGACCCTAATTATGTACTATGGGGGCAAATCAAACTTCCGGAAAAATTCGCAGTTCTCCGCGATTACGAACCCTGGAAGTTCGCCAGGTACCGTTCGCTTGCAAACCGTTTGGCCCATCTCTAGTGACAGGTGAGGAGGTGGAGAGGACAGCAGGAGCCGGCAGCTATGCATCCTATGCGGACGCATTCTTTGCTATGTGGGGGGCAGCGGAGATCTTCAATCAACTTAATTGAAGAGCGCAAGATGAGAGGATATTGGTGTGGGACATTTCCGAGGATATTGGTGTGGGAAATTTTTTTTAATCGTACAGTATTTCTGGTTAATTAAAAACATTAAAGGACTTTTTTCGTCGTGTTTTTATTTCATTTAACCCTTTGTGGAAATGGGTAAGGGGTACTTTGTACCCCTATACTCATTTCTCCTGGGAGGGGGTGGGCATCTGGGGGACTCCCAGATGCCACCATGTACCCCCCCAGAGAGTAATTGCCCCCACCTCCTCCTGAGGCACCGGAGGTGGGGAAGAGCCCCTTGTCCATGGATTAGACAAGGGCTCGGGGGGAGAGGGGAAGGCTTGGCTGCCCCTCTTTCCCAGAGCCCCCCATACCATGGACCATGCGGGCTGGTATAGCTCAGGGTGCGAAGCCACACGCCTGCATGGGGACAAGGGGTTACAGAGAGCTCGGTAGGGAGGACCCCATGTCATTTTTGGGGGGACATTTCCCACATTCTGAACATAACAAAAAAAATAAAAAATATATATATATTTTTTTTAAAATATTGTTTCACACTATTTAACATATCCTGCAAATTTAGTGTTGCTAGGATGTAAGGGGCCTTTGCTATTAACTGCTAAAGTCAGTTGGAATTGTTTCCCTAAGAACTGTCATTTAAATGTATACTATTTTTCTTTGAAATTTTAAAATCGATTTTCTCAAAAAGTATAAGGTCTTTTAAAACAAAAAAAAAAAATCATCTTGTCGTCACTGACCCCCTCCAAGTGTTAGACCCATTGAAACATCTTTTCCATCACTTTTGTGGCCAGAAACAGTGTTTGTATTTTTCAAAGTTCACCTGCCCTGCCCATTAAAGTCTATTGCGGTTCGCACAAACACAAACTTTTGCGGAAGTTCGCGTTCGAGGTTTGCAAACCCAAAATTGGAGGTTCGAGCCATCTCTACTCAGGTTTGAATCACTGTCAGGTCTGCAGTTCTAGAGCTGGTATGTTCCCCATATTTGTGTGAGTTTCTTCTGGAAATTCCATTTTTTCCCCGCACATCTCAGAAACATACTATCAAGTTAATTTGCTCCCCCACAATTCAACATAATCTGCAGTCTCCAAGTATCTAAGTGAGAGAGACCAGGAGCCCAATGGTGCAGTATCGTTTGTACAATATGGTGTCAAAGAATGAGTATTATACTCATAAGGATGGGTTGCGAAAATCTGCAACCACCATTCTAGCCTATGGGAAAATGACCCTTCCCGCTCGATATTCCAGGTCTGTTTAGCAGGTTCTGGTTGTTCGCACTCCTTGGATGTATTAGAAACAATGGAGTTTAAAATACGGGATCCCGAAGGGTTGTAACTATTCTAGCATAATACTTGTTGGAGGTGGGTGCCCTTTTATATATAATGCCGAGTACAGGCATGTTAGGAGTAAATTAGATCTTACCTCCTCAAATGACAAACCACAAGGGTAAGTATAAGATTTTTATTCATGCACTTAAAGGACAACTGAAGTGATAGGGATATGGAGGTTGCCATATTTATTTCCATCTAAGCAATGCCAGTTGCCAGGCCCTCCTGCTGATCCTCTGCCTTTAATACTATTAGCCATAGCCCCTGAACATGCAGGCAGCAGATCAGGTGTATCTGACATTAATGTCAGATCTGGCAAGACTAGCTGCATGCTTGTTTCTGGTGTTATTCAGATAATATTGCAGAGAAATAGACCAGCAGGGCTGCCAGGCAACAGGTATTGATTAAAAGGAAATAAATATGGCAGCCTCCGTATACCTCTTACTTCAGTTCCCCTTTACAGGAATACTATCAAAACCCAAGTGTTCTAAAATGACAATGTACAAATAATGTCTAAGTAGCTGTGTTAACATTTCCCTACTTTTCATGTTAAATATCAGAGGCAAAAGCTTTAATTCATTGTGTGTAGATTTTAGCTACGTTTGGAATGTCTCATTTGCAGAGGTATGAATCTGTATGAATCTCTGCAGTCTGACATGCTAAGAACAGTGTAATACTGAAGAAAATTATTTGAAAACAGGTATCAGGTTTCACACACACACTACAGTATTTTACAAATGTTTATGTTGCACATAAGATACATTTCCTCTGCCCTCTCTGAGAGAAAGCTCTGCCCGTCTCTGCCTGAGCTCTCTGCACACAGAGTTAAAGGGGCACTACAGAGAAAAACTGTAAAATTTAAAATATGTGTAAACATATACAAATAAGAAGTACATTTTTTTCCAGAGTAAAATGAGCCATAAATTACTTTTCTCCTACGTTGCTGTCACTTACAGTAGGTAGTAGAAATCTGACAGAAGTGACAGGTTTTGGACTAGTCCATCTCTCCATCAGGGATTCTCAGCAAGGCTTTTATTCCTTATAAAGATATTCCTGAAAAAGGATTTAAACAATGATGCTGGCCAGCTTCCCTGCTCCCTACACAGTTTTTTGGCAGTTGGACAGAGCAACTGCCATTGACTAAGTGCTTTTGAAAATAAGTATATCCCTGAGAATCCCCATATGAAGAGTTGGACTTTGTCCAAAACCTGTCACTTCTGTCAGATTTCTACCTACTTACTGTAAGGGACAGCAACATAGGAGAAAAGTAATTGATGGCTCATTTTACTCTGTAAAAAATGTACTTCTTATTTGTATATGTTTTCACATATTTTAAATTTTACAGTTTTGCGCTGTAGTGCCCCCTTAACTGATACACTCTGTGAGGGAATTTCCCCCCTCCCCTCATGGCTGAGTCTGCAGTCAGAATTGCCCTCAGAAAAATGTTATAGGAATTAGATAACAGTAATCAAATAGATAAGCAGTTAAAATGTATACACCAGTACTTAGCAGCACTTCCCAAACATTTTCTATCTCAATTGAAATAAACATGTTAATCGATAGTGTCCACTTAAAGCCCAATCTACATGATATGATTCTTTGTGCGATTTAATTACGATTCTATTTACAATCCGATTAAATCTGACATGTCCGATTGGGATTCAATTCAATTCAATTCGATTTGCCATTGCAAAACAATGGCAAATCGAATTGAATCGAATCCCGATCGGACATATCGGATTTAATCGGATCGTAAATAGAATCGTAATTGAATCGCACAAAGAATTGTATCATGTAGATGGGGCTTAGACTCAAATCTTATACATACCCTTGTGGTTTGTTGATTAAGGTAAGGTCTAATTTACTCCTAACATACCTGTACTTAGTATTAGATATAGCAGGGCGCCGCTAACAAGTGTTCTGCTAGAATAAAAAAATAACAATTTGTGTTTAGTTTATAATTGTGTGCTGCAGTCTCCTGTAATGAATATTTTGTCAGTGTAGCTGTTGACTTTATGGTCTATGTATAATGCTGTGAAGTGATTACTTTGCATTTGTACAGCCACTTTATTGCTAGGCACTCCAGTGTGGTGATCATCGTGCCTCAAACCTACTCTAAAGTGTAATTCAAATGTGACACTTTGTAACAGAGCAGTTTCACAGCATTAATGCTGCAAAATTACATAGCTGTGATAGGATTTGCCAGTTATAAAAACACAAAGTGGAATATGCCATTTGCAATTTGCAAGAATAGTTTTAGCACATTAAATGTTCTAAAATCTATTCATTTTTATTGGGGGGCTGAGGAAAGGGCATTTGAGAGGTTTGCTGTTGCTTAGGTTTTCTATGTTGCTAAGCGACAGCACACAGCACTTGGACAGCGTGTGTATTTTATTAGGGAAAACCATATAACAATGATATTAATAGAACTTTGCAAATCACAGCAAAGAACATTTTGCAACAGAAACTTACAGGTATCAAAGCTCTGTGATGCACTGGATGTCCTGTGAAGTGTGAAGTGGCATACTTATCGCCAATTTATAAATCTGTCTCTTTCTAGTCTTTTCTGCTGTTTGTCTCCCTGATGGGCAACTAATCACACTTGCTGGTTTACATAAGCAAACAAGAGAGTGTTATGTTGTGTAGAGTGGATTTATTACAATGAAGCTGCAGAGCAGAAAATGAGATCACTCTGTAAAGCTCAAAGGTGCTGAAGTGTGACTAGCTGGAGGCTGTTTTCACATGTGTAGATCTACATCATAATTAAATCACTAAGTACATGATATTATAACTAACATGTTATGTGAACGACTTATCAGATGAACAGTAGGAATATTCTTATTAAAACATTTTTTTAATTTTTTTAGCTAGAGTTTTCGAAGTACCTGTACCATGTTCAGAAAAGCTCTCTGCTATATCTGATAATATTTGGTAACATTTGTTATTTACACCTTTTGAAAAAAATCTACCCTTCAAAAGATATCAGCTGCAAAAGTTTAAATATTTCTCAAGCACTCTTATTAGGTAGCTCATATCATATGTTCCAGAAAAATAACTAGTGAAATTCATTACTTGCATCCTTCCAAAAAAAGGGTTTGCATTAAAAAAAAAAAAAAAATACTCTAGGTTGCTATGGATTTTTGCCTTTGTCTGTACAGGCAGTCAGAAAAGCAACTCATGAACTGAGCCTTGTTCAATCATTACTGCAGAGACCTTAAAAGACACCTAAAGTGAGAGGGAAATGGAGGCTGCTATATTTGTTTCCTTTTAAACAATACCAGTCAGTTGCATGGCAGTCCTGCTGATCTCTTTGACTGCAGTAGTGTTTGCAGTGGTGTAACTAAGAACCCTGGGGACCCGGTGTTAGCCTTACATGGGGCCCCAAGCACTCTTGATATGAAGCCCCAAAACCTACCAAAGAAAGATTTAGTGTTAGAGAGGTGTAATAATAAGGAGTAATGAAACCGTTTGCTAAGGATTACCACTATGCAATTCACAAATATAGGTGTTCATTACCAGTATAAAATCAATGGAAAGCTAATAAGATGGATGAAGGAGGGCCCTTAGTGGGCCCCTCTAGCCCCTAAAACAAGCATGCAACTAATATTGTCAAATTTTTGTCAGAAACCTCTGATCTGTCTACTCGTATTAAGGTGGCCATACATCAATCGACTTGGCGGCTGATCGACCATCCAATTTGATTATTATAATCAAATTGGATGAAAATTGGTGCCACCACGTGCACGTCCGACCAACAATGCGACCAATTTTGAGAGGAAAATTGGTCGAATTCTCGATTGTTCATGATGCAAGATGTTGCTCGATCGTGCGTGCAGCGGTAACAGCGTGCAATTTTCCAATGAACGACGAACGCAACAAAGCTCCCAACACTGCCTCCCCTAATGTCAATGTCCCCCCGTGCCCCTGTAAAATGTATACATTACCTTTCTGTGGCCTCCTCTTGTCCCTCTGTTGATTCAGGCGCATTCTCTTCTCCATACACGCACGCCCCATGTGGTTTCCCAGTAAGGGAACGCATGTAACATCACACACGTGTGCCCTTACTAGGAAACCATGTGGGGCAAGCATGTAGAGAGTGGAGTAATCCAGGAAGCCAGGGGGACAATTGAAGGCTACGGAAAGGCAATGTATACACTTTACACGGGGATGTATACACTTTAGGTGACAGCATTGGGGCGGCGGATGCGGCGCACAAGGCCAATTCCCAAGAGATTTCATGCTGACATTGAACCGGAATACACCTGTAATATATGGGTGTAATGATCCGTGCTGCTGTCTGCATAGGCAGACAGCTGTTTGACCATTCTTTAGGTCTGAGTGCTGCAGGTCTCTGGAAAAGAAGCCTGTCTTCACTCTGCAAGTTTCAGAGTTGCTCTGCTGGTGAGGAATTTAGATCCACTTGTCATGCAAATTGCTTAGCTGCTTCCTTTGATGGCTTGCAGTATAAATACCATTTCTTCCCAGAATTCCCAGCTGGTCATACTGGTTTGTTCCTGCTAACTTACCTGGAGTCTCAGCCTTTGCTAATCGGTTGCTAAGATTATCTTAGAGTAATTCCTTGGGAGTGCACTAGGCATTCCTTCTAGCGTAGTCTGGTTCTATTATCTGTATTGCCATATACTGTCTATCTGTTGCGATTGTCTTGTGGTCAGCGGCGGTCGACAGGAAATCGTTCTGTCTGTCTGGATCGCATCCGCCCTGGCGGTAGTGGCGGAGGTTCCTTCTGTACTCTGGGAGTGTAGGCCAGAGCTGTGGTTGCTACTGGCTACTCCTTCTGTCTGTCTTGTCTGGAACGAACGCTTGCTGTAGGCTCGGTAAGATAACCATTTAGCAAGCGTTCGCGTTCTCTATTCGTTTTTGTGTTACATTGGTTAGTTAGGGTTGGCGTGCTTTGTCTCTGTTGCGCTTTTAGTGCGGAGACCGCGCCATTAGCGTGCTTTGTCGCTGTTGCACTTTTCACGCGGCGACCGTTCTTAGCGAGTGCGTTTGTTATTTTCCTTGGCGTTCTGATCATTGTTATTTGCTGTGTCTTTCTTGCTACACTTGTGCTATGTCTTACTCGGTCTTGTGTCACTATTGGCAACCGCCACTCTTGCGATTGCGTTCCCACTTGGTTTCCGCTGTTGTGTGTTCACCGTCGCCGGGTGGTGACTAGATTGGTGGACACACATACATTCTGTCTCTGTGCTCACTTTCTCTCTACAGGTGCATAGCACCAAAGCTGGGTTCTGTCGTTTTATATACTTGTGGAGGACTTCGAGCAGAACCCAGCCACGGAGATAATTCCACAATCGTTACAATGGGCAGCTGACAGATTCGATCAGAGAGATTTGTCTCTTGGTTGAATCTGCCCATACATCGTTACATGTACGCGTAGCTTTAGAGGCAAAGGATCACCAGAGCAGCCAGGCAACTGGTTTTGTTTAAAAGGAACTTTGAAGGTAGAGATACATGTAGGCTGCCATATCTATTTCCTTTTAAACAATACCAGCTGCCTGGCAATCATTTTGATCTTCTTGCACCAGTAGCGTGAGTAAATCACAACTCTGAAACAAGCATGTGGCTAACCTAGTCAGACTTGAGTCAGAGCACCTTATCTGCATGTTTGTTCTGGGTATGGAGAAAACAAAAAAGAAGCGCTCCAAAAGTGCATTTAAATTTTTAATGAGGATACGCAATATAAAATTGCTCTTACATTTAGGTTTCTTTAAAATCAGTGTGTAGTGGCCTTCCCACGATCGTAACCTTCTGCTGCACAATACATACATACAATAATATGGTAGGACATCATGCTGGGTACACATCATGCAATTTCCCGTCCAACTGACAGGATCTGACAATTATTTCTTAAATGTCCAATCTGCTCCCGATTGACAACAAGATCAATCAGGAGCAGTTTAGATACAGATAATAATGAGGACAGCCAACATTGCTAATGAAGTGGAAAGTGGAGCATTCGCACAGCAGGACACAGGGCTGTGCTCATACCTGACTGTTAAGTTCCCCAGAGCTGTGCCATACTCTGTACACATGCTGCTGCTCCATCAAAAGTTAACTATACCAGGGAAAGGAAGGGGGCAGTGCTGTGAGCTGTAGGATATCTGCAGATATTCTGTTGTCTCAACTTGTGCCTGTCCCCAGAAACTGCACCGGCCTGGTCTGAGGATGGGATTTGGGCAGCTGTAATTCCCCCCTGCGTTTGCCTATGTTTCTGGTGTTATTAAGACACTACTGCAGCCAAATAGATCAGCAGGGCTTCCAGGCAACTGGTATTGTTTAAAAGGAAATAAATATACCAACCTCCAATTTTCTTCTAACTACAGTTGTCCTTTAACAAACTCCTGGTTTGCTTTGGCTGTAGGTTTCGGGTCATTGTCCATCTGTAGCATGAAACACCACCAATCAATTTGACTGTATTTAGCTGGATTTGAGCAGACAGTATGTATGTGATCTGAAAATTCCTTTAGCTGCTTCTGTCCTGTATCACATCATTCATAAAAATAGTATTCCAGTGCCACTGGCAGCCATGCCTGCCCAAGGCATCATATTGCCTCCACCGTATTTTACAGTTGTTGTATGCTTTGGATAGTTAGCTGTTCTACGTCTTCTCCATACTTTATTAATCATTTTTGTAAAGGTTTCATCTGTCCAAATGTTCTTCCTGAACTGTGCTGGCTTTTTTAGATGTTCTTTACCAAAGTCCAATATAGCCTTTCTATTCTTGAGACTTGCACCTTGTAATGCACCCTCTGTATTTATTTTTATGCAGTCTTCTCATTATGGTAGACCTGGATATTGATATGCTTGCGCCCTGCAGAGTGTTGTTCACTTGGTTGTTGTGAAGGGGTTCCTCTTCACAATGGAATATATTCTGTGAACATCCACCACTGCGTGGATGTCCAGGTCTTTTTGTGTTGCCGAGTTTAACAATGCTGTCTTTCTTTCCCAAACCGTCAATTTATCACTCATAATATTGTAGCAATTTCTTGTTTGGTTTGTTTTCTATTTTTGTAACGTAAGGACAGCATCATTCATCTGCATGTAGAGCTACTTTTACTGCATGTTTGTTCACAACAAAATCTTTGAAATGCAAGCACCACACCTCAAATTAAATCCAGGCCTTTAATCTGCTTAATTGTTAATAACATAACGGATGTGCCCACACCTGCACTTGGAATAGCCTTTGAGTCAATAGTCCAGTTACGTTTGAGCCCCTGAAATGAATGGATTGTGTTGTGCTTTAGTTGCCTCACATTTTTATGTAATCATTCTGTTCATCCCACTGAATTAAAGCTGAAATTCTGCACTTTAATTGCATCGGACTTGTTTCATTTACAATTCACCATGCTAATAAACAAAGAACCTGCTACTACTGCTATAGATTTAACAAATCCCTTTTGACCTTTAGAAAGAGAGGGGGAATATATCTGCCCCTTCTTGCACAGTACCTCATGTTGTGCACCATGCAAGCTGGTATTGTTCAGATGGCAACTTAAAACCCCTCTTGAAGAAACCATCACTAGATGCTGATTCTGTGACCAACTACAGACCTGTGGCAAACTTACCATTCCTATCAAAAGTTATCGAGAAAGCAGTCGCCAACCAGCTAGAAGCCAGGCTTACAGATAACAACATCTTTGATACTTTTCCGTCAGGATTCAGGAAAAGGCACAGCACTGAAACGGCATTAGTCCGAGTAATGAACGATCTACTTACTGCAAGAGACAAAGGTGATTGCTCAATTCTGATTCTTCTTGACTTGTCTGCAGCATTTGATACTGTGGATCATGAAATACTTATCCAGCACTGAAAAATAACTGTGGCTAAAGGGGTACTGTTCTTAGCTGGTTTCAGACCTTCCTATCTGGCAGGACACGTCAGCAAGTATGTCTGGGCACACACTACTCTAATCCAGTGGCACTTGCCTATGGAGTTCCACAGGGTTCTGTACTATCACCATGACTCTTTGCAGTCTACATGCTCCCACTGGGCAAAATAATCCAGAACTATGTCCTAGCATACCATTGTTATGCAGATGACACACAACTGTATCTGTCCTTCAAGCCTGGCACCCAAGACCAATCAGCATCCATAAATGCGTGTCTAGTGGATTTACAAAATTGGTTGAACACCAGATGGCTGAGGCTGAACTCTGACAAAACAGAGGTGTTGGTGGTAGGTGGTCCACACATGATGGATAAAGTTTAAAACGCTCACCACCTCAAACTAGCAATTGGGGGAGATACCGTACAGTATAAAGACTCTGTGCGAAACCTTGGGTCGATCCTGGATGGAAATCTAAAACTCAGACAGCAGGTATCAGCTGTCGTCAAGTCTTCATTCTTCCATCTAAGAAATATAGCAAAAATCAAACACCTTATCCCAGTTGAAAACCTACCTGCCCTGGTTCATGCATTTGTATCCTCCCGCCTAGACTATTGCAATGCCCTGCTCATCGGATCTACAGATAAGGTTCTGCGCCCCTTACAGCTAGTACAATATGCTGCAGCCAGACTCCTAGCCAATGCCCCTTGCAGCTCACACATCACCCCAGTACTGAAAACTTTTCACTGGTTGCCAGTAAAATGGAGAATCAATTTTAGGATCTGCCTGCTGACATTCAAGGCTCTAAACCACAAGGGACCCAAATACATAGCGGATCTATTGGAACTTTATGCCCCTCCACCTCACCTCTTTTTCCTAGCCTTTAAGACTGCATAATGCAGAGTCACAGTGCTTTGATTCTGTAACGATCGGTGTAACACAGAGAGGGTCTGATCATTGGTGATCTGCAGTATCACCAAAAATACAAATATATACCTGATTATTGATGATCTGCAGTATCACCGATAATCAGATATATTACTAACCTCTGGACACCTGTGTAATATGAGTGTTTGGTGCAACAGTAATACTTTAAGAACAATATCTGGAGGACAGGTACAAAGGCAGTAAGGAATACTGCACTAGGCAATGAGTACCTTTCAGCAGCCTGAGAATCTCCCGCAGCGAGGAGTCAGACTGGGAGAGGAAAGGACCAGAGCATGAGTGACACCAATAGGAGAATGTCACTGACTGATCTGTGAACTATCTCTAAACTGAGGAGATAGTTCTCAAGGTTGGGCAAGCCAGGTCGGCAACACACGGACATACAAAGTACAAAGACAGGAGGCTGATTTGGTAATACTAAGGCACGCAGGGTTTGGCAACAGAGTATCAGATATAGTGAAGTACCGAATCAGTGAACAGAAGAGTGGTCAGGAAAGCAGTAAGTCATAACAGATAATAAACAATGCCTAGTCTTGGGTGTGAGCTCCGTGATCATCAACACCCTAGAACTAGTCTGACGTATAACAGAATAGTAACACAAGTCCCTAATCTTGGGTGTGAGGTCCTTGATCATCAACACCCTGGAACTAGTCTGAAGTATAACAGAATGGTAACACAAGTCCCTAGTCTTGGGTGTGAGGTCCTTGATCATCAACACCCTGGAACTAGTCTGAAGTATAACAGAATGATAACACAAGTCCCTAATCTTGGGTGTGAGGTCCTTGATCATCAACACCCTGGAACTAGTCTAAAGTATAACAGAATGGTAACACAGATTCTGACAATAAGGTCTGAGTGCTTCCACGTAGTGATCGCAACGGCAGACAACCAGCGAATGACCAGCACCCTGTATATATAGCACAGCGCTCTCCAGCGCCTCCCCTAAGTGCTGGACCAATGGGAACTGGTTGAATCATCAGCTGACCGGCTTGGTCAGCTGACTCCCTTCTGGCTGTCATAAAAGTTCTGCCTTCTGAACCTGTGTGGACTATCAGTCCCAGCCACACCAGACATGTGTTGCGTACCACCCGCCGCGCTGGACGCGGAACCAGCCGCACCGCTATCAGGGCATGTGGCGGTTTCTCCGCGTTCAGCCATACTGGCAGATGTAGGCCTACGCGTGCAAACCACCGCGTTGGATGCGGAATCAGCCGCCTTGTTCTGAGCACACGCGGTGGCTTTTCCGCGTTTTCTCACAGATTCCCAGGGAGAAAAGGGCTATAAAAATATTATGTCAATACCATGCCACGAGGACTTTAAGTTATGCAGAAAACCTTTAGGAGTGTGCTTTCCTGCAAAACAGTGCTATTGTTGTTCTCTCATATCCTCCCACAATGCAAAGTGCTTGTTTAGTAGTTATCTCCTCCCCCCTCCTCCGCCTTCATGCTTATCAGCTGAAGAATTTGCAATGTACTTCACCAATAAAATTTGTCAAAATGTGCTATATATCGCTATATAGCACATTTTCCAGATACCACCCAACCACAATCTCCACTCTGTACACAACCTTCTTCTGTCCTACTCTAGAATTAACTCTTCATTGCATTTATTTTTTTTTAGACAAGCATACATTCTAACCCAGGCCCATTTCCCTTGAATCTCTAGTTAGGTTGTGCTCCTTACTATATCTAAAGTCAAAACACACTGCCTAAAGGTATATATGTTATATATTATTCACCTTGTTTGTTCCTTTAGATTGAAAGCTTGCAAGAGCAGGTTTCTCTCACCCTTTCGGGTTCTGAAAATTGCTATATATTCTGCACATCAGGTTACATTTGTCACTGTAATTACAATGATGTCTACCAATTCTGTATTTTGTACCTTTGTATATATTTTGTGAATACCATTGTCTGTATTACATACCCCATGCTTGTTTCTTACCCTGTACAGTGCCATGGAATATGTTGGTGCTTCATAAATCAATAGTAATAATACAATTTTTTAAGGGGACAAGGTATTGCTTGAGAATGACAGAGAAATTAAGTTGCACACCAGTTAAAACAGTGTATATTAAAAATAATTAAAGAAAACAGTGAACCTTTTAACCACATAACGACCGCCTAACGGCGGCTGGTCGTTTGTGGTTTTACATGGAAACGGCTGGTCGTTCGAGCGGCCGTTCCATGTCAGTTCATGGAGGGTGTCTCCGTGAACAGCCTGCGAACCTCTGATAACAGAGTTATATGCATAGCACCACCCCCACCCCCTTTCCCAGTGGGGAGTAAATCGCTAAGATTCCCTGGGATCCCCATCATATTTTTTTGTTCCGTTCCGCCAACCTTTTTAAAAGGTATGCGTCGCCCATTGACTTACATTACTTCTGCTGCCGCGGAAGTTCAGTGGTAATGTGCTGTTGCTCCTGCATCGCTTGGCCCTGGTAACGCAACACAGGTTTTCAACGAGAGGGTAAAAAGGGCCTAAAAGCAATGGCTTTCCACACAGCCCAGGAGTGGACAGAGCAAATAAGTCTAGAAAGCAGTTGCTCAGGAAAATATCAGGTCTCTGATGATTTGTTTCACCAAGTAAAGTTTGCCATTTGTGTAGTGTGAAAAAAATAAATATGATAATTGTTCTATGCATTTTTTGATGATGCTAATAAGCTGCCAATTTGTGCTGCATCTACAAACTCATTTTACAATTTTTCATGATAGTGGTCCTTTAATTCTTGCTATGCCTGTGCATATGCCAATGGTGAGGGACGAGCAGCCCTAATGAGGCTTAAGGAAGCCCCAGGTTACTATGAAACCTGAGATGCTTCTCCACTCAGATTAACTTTAATATCAGAATGCCCACTTTTCAAAACTGGCAGCAATGATTTTGCTCAACTTTAGTGAACATATTGTTTAAGGGACTGGGGATCCGTTGAAAAGGGCTCCTGAGCTACCTGTATGAAAAGGGCTCCTCCATAGACATCAAGGGCTCCCGAGTTCTGATATAGGCTACAAGCGAGCTCCCTTTTGTAGCCCATATTTTTTTTTCGGCTACAAGTTTTTCGGCTACAGTAGGACACCCTTTTGTAACCCATATTTTTTTATTCAGCTACAAGGTTTTCGGCTACAAAAGGGCACCCCTTTGTAGCCCATATTTTTATTTGGCTACAAGGTTTTCGGCTACAGTAGGGCGCTCCTTTGTAGCCCATATTTTTCATTCAGAGACAAGGAATTTTGATTATGCTACAAAAGGGCACCCTTTATAGCCGAGATTTAGGGTTAGGCACCACCTGGGGAGTCTTAGGGTTAGGCACCACCTGGGGAGTCTTAGGGTTAGGCACCACCTGGGGATTCTTAGGGGTAGGCACCACCTGGGGAGTCTTAGGGTTAGGCACCACCTGGGGAGTCTTAGGGTTAGGCACCACCTGGGGAGTCTTAGGGTTAGGCACCACCTGGGGAGTCTTAGGGTTAGGCACCACCTGGGGAGTCTTAGGGTTAGGCACCACCTGGGGAGTCTTCGGGTTAGGCACCACCTGGGGAGTCTTCGGGTTAGGCACCACCTGGGGAGTCTTCGGGTTAGGCACCAAATGGAGGGGTCTTAGGAATAGGCACTAAATGGAGGGGTCTTAGGGTTAGGCACCACCCAGGTGGTTAGGGTTAGGCACCATCAGGGGAGGGATCTGTTTGAGAGTAGGGAGCAGTTAGGTCATAATAATCACTTTTATTAGCTATTTCTAGAGCCCTTTTTATAGCCCAACACATTTTGCCTATAACAGCATCCTTTTAAATAAACTATAACTAACTTTTTTGGCTATACCAGGTGCCCTTTGTAGCCGAATTTGGCATATATGGGCTAAACCAGGCGCCCTTTGTAGCTGAAGTTGGCATATATGGGCTACACCATGTGCCCTTTGTAGCAGAATTTGGCATATATGGGCTACACCAGGCGTCCTTTTTAGCCAAAATTTGCATATATGGGCTACACCATGTGTCCTTTGTAGCTGAAGTTGGCATATGGGCTACAACAGGCACCCTTTGTAGCCGAAGTTGGCATATGGGCTACACCAGGAGCCCTTTTTTCTAGGAGCCCTTTTCAAATGGACGCAGGGACCGGGTTTATAAAGTTGCAAGGTACGGAAGACTCTCTCAAACAAAGAACTCTGAGGTTATGTCACATGAATTAGGCCAGAAACCCACTAGGAGTGATTTTCTGAGCGCTTTACAATTTGAAAACTCTTGCTAATGTAATGCTACCGCTCCTAGTGGGTTTCTGGCCTAATACAAATTATGTGGCCACTATTTTCAATGGACAACTGAAGTGGGAAAGATATGAGGGCTGTCATATTTATTTTCGTTTAAATAATACTAGTTGCATGACATCCTGCTGATCTTTCTGGTTAGTAGTATCTGAATCAAACACCCGAAACAAGCATGCAGCTAATCTTGTCAGATTTTTATCAGAAACATTTGATCTGCAAGCTTGTTCAGGGAGGCAGAGTATCGGCAGGACACCAGGTCATTTGCATTGTTTAATAGGAAATAAATATGGCAGCCTCCATCAACTATAACTTTAGGAAGTGAAAGACTTTCTCATCTGCCACAGTGGGCTATAAAGCAGTGTCCTTTCCTTTTGATCTTAAAATATAACTTTAAAGACAACAGAATACCCAAATAGCACATAGTGACCCAGAACCACTAGGACAGTACAAGGGGCTAAAATAGACCAAAAAGCCCTTTTACTAACAAGCAATGCTGAATATGATTTAGCCTTCTTGAATCAAATGTATTTGTAATACTTCCACTTTTAAGTGAACCACTTTGGTTGCCTTTGAAGTCAAGCTCACATCCAGAATCACTGGCGTAAAGCAAGCCCATACCTTATAACAGCGCCACATCAACCCAACATCATAGCTCCCAACTGTCCCCTTTTCAGGCAGACAGTCCCTCTTTTAGAACAAAATCCCTCTGTCCCTCTTTCATCCTCATTTTTGACTCTTTCAGGACTGATGTACAGGTATTTTTCCACTGAAAAAATGTGTTTAATATAGTGTAAATGGTATTTCTATCATTTAAGGTTGCATTCATAGTGCCACGTTGTGGAGCTGCGTTGTAAAGTCTTATAACGCAGCTTACCACACTGCAATGCTAATCCTATGGGCCGTTCACAGTGAGACGTTAAAGTCGCATTCAAAAATGTTGTGTTGTGGTAACTCACTGCTTGCACTGCATTACTGCTCAACGCAGACACGTTGCGACTAACGTCGTATTAAAATGCAACATCCCACTGTGAATGCGACCTAAATTGATATGTTTCTTATTTTTATATGGTAAAATGAAAAATAACTAATGAAGATAGAAAGGACTAGTGCTGTCTGAATTTGAATACCTCATCTTCATCTTGCTTCCATATTCTTTCTGGCATCAGTGACTAGGGGTGTGGTGGGGGTGTGATTAGCAGTGGCTGGATAGTGTAATGGTTAAGGGCTCTGCCTCTGACACAGGAGACCAGGGTTCAAATCTCGGCTCAGCCTGTTCAGTAAGCCAGCACCTATTCAGTAAGGAGTTTCTTGGGCAAGTCTCCTTAACACTGCTACTGCCTACTGAGTGCGTTCTAGTGGCTGCCTCGCAAGCGCTTTGAGTCCGACAGGAGAAAGGCGCTATACAAATACTGCCATTATTAGGGGTGTAGCAGAGGTATGACTTAAAGTGTCCTTCCTTATCTCAAAAAGTTGAGCAGTATGCCAACATGCATACAGCCTGTTTCAGACATTCTGGTCCTTGTGAGTGCATAGCAGGTATTGATTTGGCTCCACAGATATCAGGAAAAAATAAAATAAAATGGTCTGTTTCTATCTAAAAGTTTCTTATTGGTTTAATAAGGTATTACACTTTCTTTGCAGGAGTTTTTTTTTTCCTCCCTAGCAGTATGGACAGAAATGTCCGTCCATAAAAACATGCTGTGAACAGTATAAACGTGCATACACGAGGGGCGGAGCTAGCCATGCTTCCGTGAGGACGTGTTTTCTTGGAGCTCCTCATCCACCCGCCTAACTTTGGCTCAAGATACCGAGTTACCTACCCCAAAAGATCCCACAGCATGTCAGGAAGATCAAAGGGCAAAACAAGATCAAAATCAACTCCCTTCAAGAACGAAACACAGCAGCAAGTCACGAAATATCTTAAGAGGAACGAAGCAACGCAGACACCAGTCAAAATGGCCGACGGGTCTCCGTCCTCCGGCAAGGCGGCAAAGGTCGCAGACACAGAATCAGCTACCATGAAATCTCTCAACGAGATACGGGACTTTCTTCACACCTTACCTACTAAAGATGATCTCACCGATCTGGCAGAGCGCATCACAGCGGCTTCGCGAGCCGAGCTACAGGTGATCCAAGATGAAGTTGATCTGCACGACAATCGAATAGCCCGGCTGGAAAGCGACATGGATGACCTGAAGGCGGATCTTAAACAACTAAAGGAGGAAAAAGAAAAGCAGGCCGTCACTAACTCCATGCTGCGCGCCGGCCTGGAAGATCTTCAAAATCGCAGCCGCCGCTGCAACATACGGGTGAGGGGTCTCCCGGAGTCATACGGAACGGCACAAATAGAACCTGCACTGATGGCGATCTTCAATAAGGTCCTTAACCGCCACGCAGACAACTCTATCAAATTTGACCGGGCGCATAGAGCACTAAGGCCTAAACCAGCAGAGAGAGATCCGCCACGTGACATCATCTGCAAGCTACACCATTATAGCCTGAAAGACGCTATCATGCAAGCAGCAAGACAGATGGACTGTATCGAATATGAAGGCCAAAAAATACAGCTATATCAGGACTTAGCTCCGGGAACTCTAGCTCAGAGAAGAGCACTACAATCGCTGCTGAAGGCGGTGGTCGAAAAAGGCTGGAAATATCGCTGGGGTTTTCCCTTTCACCTGATTATCCTGGAAGAAGATAAATCCCATATTCTGCGGAACCCTGCAGAGCTACCTGAGCTCTTTGAAACACTGCAAATGCAGCCAGTTGCCGTGCCGGAATGGAAACCTGACCAAATGACCACCGGGCTACCGCAAAGAAATAGACGCAAGAGGCAGATTCCACAAAATGGCGAGAATGCTTCTCCTTAGGCCTCACTCTTCCCCAGGCCTCCTACGACGCTGAATAAGGTACTGTAGCCCTATTACATTTATTATCACTGCGTAGATAGACATGCCCCCCCTCCTATAGAGTTTGCATTTAAGCCATATTGGCTCCTCGTGGACCCCCACATTGAGCAGGGCACTTATGGGAGCCCAAGTCGCCTAACACTCACTGTATGATGCTACCAGCACCACTGAACACCCAAAACGGTCGCCCAGGGCCGAAGTAGCCCACCCAGAGAAACTCGATATGGGACGGACCTATATATACGAGGGTGATGTGACATTCCCCACACAAGATAACTTTAAACCACTTCAATCAGAAGACGGCGCACGTCTGATCGTGCTATAATGGCTATTCTTTAAACTTGCTTGGAACACGCCACCACAGTGACTTTGCATGTGCAGCATTCCTGATACATAATGAGATTGGAAGTCTCTGGTCGGAAGCGGCTATGATAATACGCCATCAAAGTTTCATGATATCTACTGTAAGCCTCGAAGGGGGAAACCTATTGTGGCACTTAAGTTATGTACTGATTGAAATGGAGGACTCTGTGCCCGGGGGAAGGAGCGGAAAAGCTGCTACTCAGGCATATGGCCTTAGAGACTTCTAGTAAGCCTGTCATACTGACACGGGGAGTACTGTGTCTACACTTCTAACCTGCAAACATTCGGTACACTGCCTTTAGAAAGCACAGTACAGGGAATTGGGCACGCATGATTGTTATTGCCATCAACTCTTACACGCATGGCTGTGGGGTTGGGGGGAGGGGGGTCCCAGACCAGACCAACAGGAAGCTCAAGAGGGGGAGAACATCTAGGCCTAATAATAAATGGGGCTGCTAAACAAAGTCGTAGGAGAGTCAGAAAGTGTCCTGACAAGGTTATAAAACTCGGTATTATAATAAGTAACGTTTCAACTATATGGGTGGGTGGCTGAGAGGGCCCCACTCCTCGCGTTTGTTATGGTTGCTCGGAGCCCACATAGGGAGACTCTGGTAGTCATTTCCCACAGGTGGGCAGCAGCTGACATTAGTTTCTCCTTCACGTTGAAGGTTAGGAATAGATTTCAGTTTACTTGTTCCCATTCCAGGTTGCTTGTTCTTACACTCATGACACACACCGCTGGCACAGGTATCATGCGTCAACATGGCTGATGTGAAGTGTGTTTCCGTCAACGCCAGAGGTCTCAATACTCCAGAGAAAAGGAGAATTCTCTTGAAAGATATGTGGAAGCAGAAAGCGCAAATTGTCTTTGTACAGGAGACGCATTTTAAAAAGGGACACCACCCCAACTTTAGAGATAAAAACTACCCAAACATATATTTGGGAGTCTCCCCTGAGACAAAGACAAAAGGCGTTGCTATATTAGTAAACAAAAACCTACCCTTTTCTGTTCTGGATGTGAAAGCTGACGTTAATGGAAGATTTGTACTAGTAAAATGCACTATAAAAGACATAAAATATACACTGGGCTCAATTTACGCTCCCAATGCAGATCAAGTCACCTTTATGTCTAGATTTCTGGATGGCCTGGACTCCTTCGCGGAAGGAAGTATTATCCTGGGGGGGGATCTCAACACAACATTGAACCCTAAACTTGATAACTCCCAGGATAGGGCCTCCCTTTCATTCGCTAAAATTAACAAAATAAAACGGATGCTACACGAACGACAATTGATTGATGTATGGAGGGCCACCCACCCTGATACAAAAGATTTTACTTACTACTCCAATGTACATCAGACCTACAGCAGAATTGATTATATTTTGATATCCCATAATCTGCTGACAGAACATGTCTCTGCGGACATTGGAATAATGTCATATTCAGATCACTCCCCTGTAAGCGTAAATCTAAACTGCAGACATAAGAAAGAGTGCCCGTTCACATGGAGACTTAATACGGCCCTTTTACATGATGAAAGCACACATACAGCAATCCTGAAAGAATTAAAAGATTATTTTAATATAAATGATACAGAGGATATCTCCCCAACGTCTCTTTGGGATGCCCATAAGTGTGTGTTGAGAGGCTTCCTTATCCAGCTGGGATCGAGACTCAAGAGGGAGAGGGGCCAGGCCATCCAGACCTTAATAGAAGAGATTCATGTGTTGGAATTAAAACACAAACGCAATCCTACACAGGTGAATCTCACACCCTTGCAGGAAAAAAGAAGGAAACTTAATACATTCCTGCAGGAATACGCGAAGCAAGCAGCCTATCGGTGCCAAAACACCTACTTTATGCTGGGCAACAAACCAGGAAAACTGCTAGCAAGAGCCCTTAAACAACAGAAGCAGAGAACTTACATTCCCCTAATCATAGATAGTAAAGGTACTAGACACGCCAGGAGCGGTTCCATTGCCAGTAGCTTTCAAACTTTCTACACAAATCTATATAACCTACCCCGAACAGGGGGCCTTAATGAATCACAAACAAGACAAGCAGCAATCGAAAATTACCTCAAAGCAGCTAAGCTTCCACAAATAGACCCAGAGATAGCTAAGGATCTTGAAGCCCCCTTTAATGAAGCGGAAATCAAAGGAGTGATCGGGAGTATTAAATCCGGTAAGGCCCCTGGCCCAGACGGTTTCACTATCGACTACTATAAAAAATTTAAAGAGACCCTCACCCCATACTTATGCAAGATGTTTAATAATATAGCTGAGGATACGCCTAACTCCGGCTTCTCGACACAGACCCTTGAATCCCATATCGCGGTGATACCAAAACCCAACAAAGATCCATCCAACTGTGGTAGTTACAGGCCAATATCCCTGCTAAATATAGATATTAAAATCTTTGCAAAAGCTCTAGCAAATAGATTGGCACAGCAGATGAACTCACTAATACATTGGGACCAGGTGGGATTCATCCCCCACAGAGAGGCTAGGGACAACACCATAAGAGCGCAGATCCTGTTACAGCACGCCCGGTCCAACAATATCCCTTGTATGCTCCTCTCTACCGATGCCGAAAAGGCATTTGACCGGGTGAGCTGGGACTGGATCATGGCGATACTTAAAAATACAAATCTAGGACCACATATGCTACGATCCATAGGGGCCCTTTATACTAACCCCACTGCACGAATTAAAATTAATGAAGATCTGTCAAAACCATTACCTATAAGAAATGGCACTCGCCAGGGATGTCCCCTATCCCCACTGATATTTGCACTGGCATTGGAACCGTTCCTACAACACGTGAGAGACAGCAGTGAGGTCTCGGGGATTGCGGTGGCTGACAGCTGTAATAAAATAGCCGCTTACGCGGATGACTTGTTATTCTTCCTTACAAAACCTGAGTCATCCCTCCCAAGTCTGCTCGAAGAATTTAAGAAATTTGCTGAACTCTCTGCATTTAAGATAAACGTAGATAAATGCGAAGCCTATAATGTAGGGATATCTGAGCAGGTGAGGCAAGATCTGGAACAGAAGTTTCCTTTTAAATGGAACAAACAATACATACGTTATCTAGGCACTAATATAGCCCACTCTATGAGTGACACGTTCACATTAAATTTCCCACCTATATTGAAATCCTTTACAGAGGATCTGGAAAAATGGAACTTTCCACACCTATCTTGGCTTGGGCGTATTGCTGTTATCAAAATGAACACTATGCCGCGGCTTTTATACCTGTTCCAGACTCTGCCGATACCAGTTCCATCCAAATTTTTGGCCCGCATCCAAACACTTTTCAACAGGTACATCTGGAAGGGCAAACCGCCCAGAATCAAGAAGGAAATACTTTATAGCACTAAACAATCTGGGGGTTTAGCCGTGCCTAATGTTAGGTTCTACCACTATGCTGCAGTACTCACTAGAGCGGTAGACTGGGCCAGACATAGGGACACGAAACAATGGACCAATTTAGAGCTGAACCTATCGACCTACCCACTTCTAAATTTATTGTGGATGGTAAGGGCAAACAGGAGCGATCAACTAATCTCTCCGCTAAGCCTCTACACATTAAGCTGCTTAAATAAAATTAGATGCCTGCCTGAGGTGTCTCCCCATCCTTCACCTCTCCTTCCTCTTTCCCATAACCCAGAGCTGCACCTGGCAGTCAAACAGGGGAACAGACACCCTAGCCAACGAGATGGTCTGACTTTGGAGAAATTTTGTGGCCAAAACGACTGGTTACCATTGGAAGACCTACAAATTAAATTTCCCAATTTGAAGCTAAATTGGTGGACCCTATTTCAAATTAGATCTTACCTACGAAGCCACAGAATTGCTCCTACAATGGTCAGAAAACCATCTGTTTTTGAGAACCTATGCACAGAGGGGGAACCTATACAGAAAACGCTCTCAGTCATCTACTCCCTATTAATTGAACAAACTACCCCAGATATGTCATTTATCACGAAATGGGAGACAGACACCGGGACATGCTTTAGCACTGAGCAGAGGGTCAAGATATGCCACTTTTCCCATAAAACCTCTAGATCAGCAGGCATGCAAGAAATTAACTATAAAATCCTTACAAGATGGTATTTAACACCCTCCAGGCTCCATGAGATTTTCCCATCCGTCAGACCAGATTGCTGGAGGTGTAACACTGAAAGAGGCACTCTATCACATATTCTATGGTCATGTGCCAAACTTGAAGACTTCTGGAAAAAGGTACATAGCTTAGTGAAATTGGTTATAGATGGTGACATTCCATTCACTATGGAATTCTACATCTTGCACGCCAACTCCTGGTCCTTTAAAAAGTACAAAAAATCAGTAGTAAGACACATACTGAATGCAGCAAAGCGGGTAATAGTCCGGCGATGGCGAAATCCCATTCCACCTAATATTAGGGAGGTACTCTTAGAAATGGACCAAACCTATCTAATGGAAAATATGGCACATATTGGGTCCAATGACTTGGAAAAATTCCAAACAACCTGGAGATTCTGGTCCAGTCTACGAGACTCTGAGGAGATAGGCCTGCTACTTGATGAAGGGTAACTAGGCGAGGTATCAAACATGGAGGGGAGACCTTATCCTGGCGAGGATGGGAGACTGCACTATTACTATATGTTTTCTACCCTGTTGCCAGCAAGAGATGTTGTGTCATGTAATTACAACATAGCATAAGATGGGCGACACATAGGCTCGCACCTGGTAGGCGAGCAGATGTGGTCATATACGCTACAACCTGGAATGTTCTGACTGTTGTGTTTAGATAGTTGTGTTTTTCTTTTATTTAGATAACATTGTTTAAATAAGAATTTATGAAGGCAGACTGGGGAAACATAGTAACAGAACGAGACATTAAAGTCTCATGCGAACTTTATTCAATATAAACATCTCTCTGCTAGATGCACGCTGAGCTTACCCCGATCTGCCAGATATGTATAGCTTTCTTTAAGTTTAATGCTAAAAATATGACCTGCTGGTACATGTTATATATATAGCAATGTATGACATATTTCTGTATGTTGAGTGCATTATTATATATGTAGTTGTACAAGGTAAAAACGTTTGTAATTTTCTATATGCCTTTGGATCTAAATAAAGAATTTATAAAAAAAAAAAAAACGTGCATACACATCAATACTCTCCTGCGCTGTATACTAGACCCTTGCTGGACACATTTTGGCAAGTTACAGGGAAAAAAAAGTTTTAAAAATAAATTTTATCACTTTTTGCACAGAAATCCTGGGAAAATTGAACGCCAGGGAGGTTAAAAGCCTAATTGGAATAGTATACTATATCCTTGAATTTTCCTTCTACAGAAGTATAACATTCACTTCATAATGAATGGTTGTCGCGAAAACATCACATGGTTGTGTTCATCTTAATTTTCATCTGCCCTGTAATACACAGAGTTTAACTTTTTTCCTGTAATGCATACGGCAGACAGATATAAGCAGAGGAGGATCTCCTTATTCTGCTTTTATAATAGCAGTCACTGCCAAATTTCAGAGGAAATGCCGACAGACATAGTAATGGAAATCTCAGTTATAACGTTTGTTCACAGACACAATTTTATGTAGCATAAGTATTCAGAATTTTTTTTTTTCTTTTTGCTAAAAAGGGAATGTCTGAATGCACACTGTACAAAATATGGTGTTGATTACTTGTTGATGAATAATATAATTATTTATTTGCATTACGTAAATGTTAATGATTTTTTTTTCTTCTTTGTATCTCATGGACGACAATAATGCAGAAATAATCTTGAAATCAAGAAAGCCACAGTAATCATTTTGAGATTCATGTACTTTAAAATAAATAAATAAAGTAACATTCCAAAGGAAGTTGCTATTTATAGTTCTGTCATTTTGCTTAATGACCTCAGTGCCTAAAAACAACTGAACACTGATGAAATACATCTTTATCTTCAGGATAAATCAGAAAAGCTGCAGAACTCAAATCAATAAACATCTCACCCAGTAGCATTTTGTGTATTGATTTGCAATTGTGGCGCAGATTATCAAGGCATTATGATTGCTGCTACACAGCTCTTCTCATGTAGAATGCATTTCTTGCAGTATTTCTGCAAAATTATTTTACTGTAGAAAAACGTGTATATCAGATAATTCTGACACCAGAGTGGATGATTCTAAGACCTGGGACACACGTTCAATTATGATTGGCAGTCACTGACCACTTTTACTACCTACATATAGTATGAGGGTTAACGGATATTGAATACTATGGGCAGATTGTGTAAGAAAAACATGAAAGTGTTTAAAGGGACACTTAAGTCAAACAAAAAAAATGAGTTTTACTCACCTAGGGCTTCCAATAGCCCCCTGCAACTGTCCGGTGCCCTCGCCGTCTCCCTCCGATCCTCCTGGCCCCGCCAGCAGCCACTTCCTGTTTCGGTGACAGGAGCTGACAGGCTGGGGACGCGAGTGATTCTTCGCGTTCCCAGACACATTAGCACCCTCTATGCTGCTATATGGTATATGATATATGTTATAGCAGCATAGATGGCGCTATTGTGGCCAGGAACGCGAAGAATCACTCGCGTCCCCAGCCTGTCAGCTCCTGTCACCGAAACAGGAAGTGTCTGCCGGCGGGGCCAGGCGGATCGGAGGGAGATGGCGAGGGCACCGGACAGCTGCAGCGGGCTATTGGAAGCCCCAGGTGAGTAAAACTCTTTGACTTAAGTGTCCCTTTAAAGTGGTCAGGGATTGGCCAATTACTGCAATGTTCTACACAGCCTTGTGATCACAGGTAACACATGATCACAAGCTGTTTTTCCTGATCACGAGGTCGGATTCCGAATTTGCGATCGCCTCTCAATCACGGATTCCGTTCTCAATGCACCCGTGATCGTTGTCGAAATCTGGCTCCTGATCACAGATGTAGCCGTGATCACGGCCGTGATTATTACCTGACAACCCGCCGACTATAGCAAAGCCCACCTAACATGCTAGAAACACCCAATTTGCAGGATATGTTGAGGAGAACAGTGGGAACAAGAGTTTTTTTTTTTTTAAAAAAAGATCATATAGTTTTTGAGAAAATCGATTTTAAAGTTTCAAAGCAAAAAAGTATACATTAAAATGTGGTAAATGACAGTTTGTCATTTTACCGCATTTACACATATACTTTTTTTCCTTTGAAACTTTAAAATCGATGTTCCGGTGATTCTGGAGCAATCGCCATTAGCTTATATAGAACCGTTAATCGCAATCGTTCCAAAAACGCAAATTTATCCAGTGATTTTTCTGCGCTAAATCACAGAAAAATCACCTGCAGAAAATGCTAACGCAAATTGCTAGCGTTTAGCGATTGTAGGTGTGAATGGGCCTTGAGAGATGTATTTGTCAAAGTTTTTGAAGTTTATTTTTCACAGGTTTTCACAGGTTTTTTTTGTACCTTTTCTCTGGCACACCCCAGCAAGCCACTATCCACTAAAGGGGAACTGAAGAGAGAGGTATATGGAGGTTTCCATGTTTATTTCCTTTTAAGCAATACCAGTTGCCTGGCAGCCCTGCTGATCCTCTGCCTCTAATACTATTAGCCATAGCCCCTGAACAAGCATGCAGCAGATCAGGTGTTTCAGACTTTAAAGTCAGATCTGACAAGACTAGCTGCATGCTTGTTTCTGGTGTTATTCAGATACTACTGCAGAGAAATAGACCAGCGGGGCTGCCAGGCAACTGGTATTGATTAAAAGAAAATAAATATGGCAGTCTCCGTATACCTCTTACTTCAGTTCCCCTTTAAGGTGCTGCTTGACAATGACTTGTGCAAGGAACCATGTAACCCTGTATGAAAAAGGCACAGGGAAGTCTGGGCACCCAATTACAGCTATTAGAATATTGGTAGATTTACATTTTAAATTGGCAATTGCGATAGTAAAATATTGGTAAATACTACTGATATTTTACTAAAACTAAACTATTCTCACACAAAACCCTCCCTCTACCTATGCCTAACCTTAACCACTCCTCTGCTGATGCCTAACCCGAAATCTCTCCCTGATGCCTAATCTTAACTGACCCCCACGCTTAACCTTAACCCCCCATGCCCCCCAACACCACCACCCCCCTCCCACACACGCCTAACCTTAAACCTTCCCCACAGATGTCTAACCAGAATCTCCTATGAGGCACCCAAACTTCTGCCACTAACAGTGGGCATCAAAGTGTCAAACTTAGTCTAGAGATGACCCGAACCTCCGATTTTCGGTTCCCTCCAATTTTCGGGCTCCCGCGAAAGTTCGGTTCACGCGAACTTTCGCGAACCGCAATATACTTCAAATGGGGAGGCGAACTTGGAAAACTAGAAAAATTTATGCTGGCCACAAAAGTGATGGAAAAGATGTTTAAAGGGGTCGAACACCTGGAAGCGGGCATGGCGGAGTGGGATAGATGCCAAAAGTCCCGGGGAAAAATCTGGATTTGATGCAAAGTAGCGTTTTAAGGGCCGAAATCACATTGAATGCTAAATTGCAGGCCTAAAGTGCTTTAAACCATCTTGCATGTCTATACATCAATCAGGGAGTGTAATTAGAGTGCTGCTTCACACTGACACACAAAACTCACTGTGTAACGCACCGTAAACAACTGTTTGTGTAGTGACGGCTGTGCTGGACTGGTGCGCACCATGGCCAGAGTGCAGGCCATAGCGGTTTTCAAGCCCATATGGTCGCCGGGCTGAGGTAGCTGAATGACAGAACAGTGACTGTCCAGCTGATTAAATTTGGTCTGTCCACAATGAAGCAACGACCTCATTATCTTGGGTGTGCCCCCCTCCCCCCCCCCCGAAACATTCATATAGCCAGCGGTCATTGCTTCATTGTGATATGCAAGCCCCTTGCCCGCGGCAAGGTAATGATCACGAAGGGGAATTGGCACATGTACATGCCTTTTGTTTTGATGTTGCAGCCGCAGTAAATTATTATAGCGGCCGCTGCTAGCAAAAATTCAGGAATCCGCCTGGAGTCCTGGACCCTGTTGGGGGTAGTGGAGAAGGCATTCACACGGCATGCAAGCAGAGATGCTGTGTGTGTGGACTGACTTAGTCTTTGGGCAGGCCTGACCGTGCTTTGCAGACCACATGGTCAGATGGTCCCTTGACCCAACGCTGTGTGCCAGAAATGACACCACTTGCCTTTCAACATCATGGTACAGTTTGGGTATCGCCTTTTTGAGAAATAATTGCATATCTTCCACTGCAGTGTGGGGATTTGCTTTTGCGTGCTGCTTTCCCTCAGGTGGTCATCCCATTGCAGTTTGTGCTTTGTAATCATGTGCCTTCGTAAGGTAGTTGTCCCTACGCGGGTCTTGGTCTTTCCATGGCTCAATTTTCAGTGGCAGAGAGTATAGATGGCATTGCTCTCATCTGAGGCAGACGCACAAAAAAATTTCCACACCGCTTAGCCCTGGGGTGATGGCACTTTGGTGGTGGTGGCCAACTGAGTGTTAAGTGGGGTGCCAGAATCAGAGCAGGAGAAGGAAGCCTGCCTCTGCCTTTTGTTTTGTCCATATTGGGGGGGATGAAGGGAATGGTATGCACTGACTTGGCTAATACAATGTGCAGTCAGTCACACAGGTGCAGTTAACAGGTATGCACGGAGTGGTATACCACACTGCGTGCGTGCGCTCACGTAGGTAGGTGGGTGCACTGAAGAGAACAACAGGTAGTAGGTATATGCAGGGATGGGTATTACATGTGCACCTGTCACACATAGACAGGTACCGGATAGGCACAGTGACACTGCGTGCACTCACGTAGGTAGGTGGGTGCACTGAAGTGAACAACAGGTAGTAGGTATATGCAGTGATGGGTATTACATGTGCACCTGTCACACACAGACAGGCACAGTGACACTGACTGACAGGGCTGTATATAATGCAAGTGGGCCACACACACAAAAAAAAAAATAGATCACAAGAACAAGATTAGCTCTCAAAAGAGCTGTTGAGGGGTGCTTTTTTTTTTTTTTTAGCAATAACGAGCAAGCTAACAAGCCTACAAGAGCCTAGCTAAGCTTTCCCTATGAGAGTCTGCAGCAGCTATCCCTTCACTAGTTACTGCAGGCACGCAAGTGAGTCCACTACCTGACGCTGCCTGCCTTTTATAAGGGGGGTGGGGCTCCAGGAGGGAGTGTAGCCTAATTGGCTACAATGTGCCTGCTGACTGTGATGTAGAGGGTCAAAGTTGAACTGAACTGGCAAACCGAACCTCCGGAAAAGTTTCCGGTTCCTCGCGATTGCAAACCACGGCCGTTCGCCGGCGAACCGTTCAGGCCATCTCTAGCTTAGTCCAACACTGATCTGAGTGGCCTGACACTGTGCTGGATTAGATTTGGTGGTGCAACAGGCAGCGGGAAACTGCAACCACATACATTTGTGGGAGGACTGGGTGCTGGCTGGGTTGGGTAGAGGGGATGGTTACCTCTCTGTCAATAGTTAGATTACAGATCAGCGGCTACCAGAGAGAGAGAGAGAGAGAGAGAGAGAGAACACATGCCACCTGCAATTATGTCACTTCCGCATTTGAAGTGCTCTGATACTGTGTGTAGCATGTGCCTTTTTCGACTTTGTTTTGCCATTTTTTGCCGGGAGGCAGCAGTGGCGGTGCAGCACAGGGCAGACCATGCAGCAGGGGCCATGCCTGTACCCCTCTATTTATGCCACTGCCAGCTGAAAAGGTGAATACCGAGGGGGGGGGGTTAAGGGTTTAGATACCACCTCATCCGCATCCCCAATCAACCATTGAGCAATCATCCTATCTGATCGGTTATGTCAGTTGGTTTCTGCTATAAATACAAATAAATATGGATAGATATGGATCAGGAAGCATGATGTGACAACAATTTTTGGCAGATTGGATCACCTGTGCGGATAAATGTCTCAGTGTATGGGCAACTTTACAGTCCTGTCACATGACAGACTTAAAGCAGTAGGATCAGCCATACTATTCCAGGGGGAAAAAAACACATATATAAGTAGATAAATACTTGATCTACTTACATAACACATGTATTGTACTGTCCACGTTTTGATTTCAGTGAATGTTATATAGTAAATTATGAGAATTCTGTTCCTGGTGGGGGCCATGTCTTTTGCCCACAGTAAAGGCTAACTCGTGATGTCATTTCTGCCCTTTACTTTTTTTCTTGTCTGCTCCAATCACCGAGTCACCGCAGCCTTGCTTGTAAACACAAGTGAGTAGGGGATCAGGTTTCAGATAAGCAGCAGACAGGGAAATAATAGGAAGAGGAGGAATATATTATAGATAAAAAGAACCCCCAGCATGCAATTCTTTGACACCAACTACTAAAGAGCCAGTGCTCCTAAGGTATATGATAACTCTAAATCATAACAGCAGAAAAAGTTTTGAATGTTTTGAATGCAGGATTAGCATCTTTATCACTTAATACACTCAGACCAGTTGCTGTTGAAATTTGATTTTTATGGTGACGAAATCGCTTTAACAAGTGCGCTTGTTAGGAGCTGTGTCACATGACAGCAATGTATTGGTCCTGCTCTAGTGCGTAATAGTTAACATTAGCTGCAATGAGTAGCAGCATCAATGTCCCATATCCCTTACAGCCCCCTAAACTAACCTTTTACCTTTCCCCTTAACAGCGCTGACATTTCATGACCATTTTAATAGTTTGTGTACCAGTGTTTCTTGGCTCTAGTTTACAAAGGCCTGGTGCACACCAGAGGAGTTTTTCTGAGCGTTTTCAGTTTTTAAATCTGCTGCTAATGTTATCCTATGTGTCTGTGCACACTGGAGCAATGAGGTTTTGTGAAAAACCCCATAGCATTACATTGGGAAGAGCTTTTAGAGGTTTCAAAAGCTCTTCCCAATGTAATGCTATGGGTTTTTTTTACAAAACCTCATTGCTCCAGTGTGCACAGACACATAGGATAACATTAGCAGCAGATTTAAAATCTCAAAATGCTCAGAAAAACTGAAAAACTCCTCTGGTGTGCACCAGAGGCCTGGTGCACACCAAAACACGCTAGCAGATCCGCAAAATGCTAGCAGATTTTGAAACGCTTTTTCTTATTTTTCTGTAGCGTTTCAGCTAGCGTTTTGCGGTTTTGTGTAGCGGTTTTGGTGTAGTAGTTTTCATATATTGTTACAGTAAAGCTGTTACTGAACAGCTTCTGTAACAAAAACACCGGCAAAACCGCTCTGAACAGGCGTTTTTCAGAGCGGTTTGCGTTTTTCCTATACTTAACATTGAGGCAGAAACGCATCCGCAATCCAAAAAATGCCTTACCCTGGGAGGATTTGTTTCTGCAAAACGCCTCCCGCTCTGGTGTGAACCACCCCATTGAGATACATTGACCAAGCGTATCCGCAGCCGCAAGCGGCTGCAGAAACGCTGAAAAAGCCGCTCGGTGTGCACCAGCCCTTAAGAGAGAAAAAAAAAGTATTGCAATTTTTATTGCATTTGTTAACTTATAGCTGCAAGTGAGATACTAAAAAGCTCCCTCTAGAGGTAATCCTCTCTTTGCCTGCTGCATTCTGAAAATGACAAGGGCTTTTAGTGAGGATGGCACATTGCAAAGGTGTCTTAAATGACTGTTTATGCAGTGTATGTTATATCAACAAAAATAATAAATCACTAGATCATTTTAACAAACAAGAAGGAGTCCAAAAGAAGAGCAGAATACAAAAAGAATGAAATATGTGAACTGTATATTGCTTACTATTCTTTACAGCAATATTTACATTTTAAGACCAGACATTTTAAAAGTGTTCCTTCGGGATGTCCCATGAAATTCTAATAGTTCCTAGTTGATGCAAAATGTATGCACATTTATGCAGCTTGAAAGTGTACCAGACAAATACACAGTTGCTGCTATTTATTGTTCAATAGCCAAGCTGCATAGGTTTGCATACCATTTGCATAACACTTGCATTAACTCAGTATTATTAGCACATCTTTGACTATCCCCAGTGTGCATTTAAACCCCATTCAGGCAAATGTTTTAGCCCAAGAACACCACCCCCATAGAAAGCATATGTTTACTTTAAAGGGACTCCGAGCAGTGCAGAAACTATGGAAAGATGCATATCATTTTAAAGCCGCCCTACGCCTTTTAGTTTTCGCCATTTTCGCGATTGGAATTGCAGCGGCTGCGACTTCGATTCGCAAAAATAGAGAAAACTAAAAGGCGTAAGGCAACGATTTAGGTGTCGCCAGAAAGAGGAGAAAGAGAGCTTTAAAATGATATCCATCTTTCCATAGTTACTTGTATTACACAGGACGACACTTTCCCCAGTGTCAGCAGCTCCATTCAGCAGAATGTAGCTGCTGACTTTAGGAAAAAGTCGCCCTGTGTAATACAATGTATTTTCGCGGCCGCTGCAATTTCTATCGCGAAAATAGCGAAAAACTAAAAGGCATAGGGCGGTAGTTTATAGATCATTGGAAAGAGGAGAAATAGAGCTTTAAAATGATATGCATCTTTCCATAGTTTCTGCACTGCTCAGAGTCCCTTTAAAGTGTAACTGTCGGGCATAAAATCAAAAATCAATTCAAGTTTACCTGACTCTTATTTGGTACTTTGACGCACAAAGGAAGTTGCAGGCCATACTGGGTTGTCCTTTTGTGCTTCTGTACATTAGTTTAGTCTGAGGGGAAATAAAGAAGCAAAAAAGACAACCCAGAATGCCCTGCAACTTCCTTTTTGTGGCAACGTACCAAATAAGAGTCAAGTAAACTGAGGAATGATCATTTATAAACAAGAAAAGTAATAGAGATTTTAAGTTTTGGATTGCCTGGTTAGCATGCTTATCAGGGGTCTAGTCCTGGAAAAAGAAGTGAGTGGACTCACCATAAAAGCGCCAAAATGGGCGTGGCTAAGCATAGCTTGGGCGTCATCATAGGTGGAGCCAAATATACATGGCCTTAGCAGTGGTATAAAAGGACTGCCAGGGGAAGTTTGAGCTCTGTCATAGTGTATCCCCAAAAAGTAGATGTAATCTGACAGCATTTCACCAAAAATACACATAATCTGGCAGAGGTTCCTCCAAAATACAGATAATATGGCAGTGGTTCCCCCAAAATAGACAATCTGGCAGCAGCAGTTCCCCCAACATACACATAATCTGGAAGCAGTTCCCCAAAATACGTGAAACCTGGTAGTGGATCACCCAAAATACACATAACACCCAAAATACATGTAATCTGGCAGCAGTGGTCCCCCAACATACACAATCTGGCAACGGTTCCCCAAAATACACGTAATGTGGCATCAGCGGTTCCCCAGAAATACAGATCTGACAGCAGTTCCCCCAAAATAGGTACCCCCAGTACAGCTAGCCAGGTCTATAGGTGTCCCCAGTATAAGTAGCCATGTGTATAGTTGTCCCCAGAATAGGTGGCCAGATGTAGAGATGTCACCAGAAAAGGTAGCCAGGTGTATAGATGTCCTCAGAATAGGCGGTCAGGTGTATAGATATTTTCAGAATAGGTGGCCAGGTGTATAGATGTCCCCAGAATAGGTAGCCAGGTCTATAGGTGTCCCCAGTATAGCCAGGTGTCCCCAGTATATGTAACCAGGTGTTCAGGTTTCTCCAGTATAGCCAAGTGTATAGTTGTCCGCAGAATATGCAGCGAGGTGTATAGGTGTCCCCAGTATATGTAGCCAGGTGTATAGGTGCCCCCAGTATAGCCAGGTGAATAGGTGTCCCCAGTATAGCCAGGTGTATAGATGTCCGCAGTATATGTAGCCAGGTGTATAGGTGTCCCCAGTATATGTAGCCAGGTGTATAGGTGTCCCCAGTATATGTAGCCAGGTGTATAGGTGTCCCCAGTATATGTAGCCAGGTGTATAGGTGTCCCCAGTATATGTAGCCAGGTGTATAGGTGTCCCCAGTATATGTAGCCAGGTGTATATGTGCCCAGTATATGTAGCCAGGTGTATATGTGCCCAGAATCGGTAGCCAGGTGTCCCCCCAGCTGGAGGGGAGCAGCGCAGTGGAGAGGAGCATTGTGCACAACGTGGGGAAGGGCGGATGTTCTACCCCCCCCCCCCCCCCCCCGTCCCTCACCTTGGGGCTCCTCTTCCTGGCTCTCCCTCCCAGAACGATTGCGGCGGTGGCTGGCAGCGGGCATCAGTGGGCATCTAGTGAAGACCAGAGCAGCGGCACGCACAGCGTCAACTCGCCGGAACAGGAGGTGGTAAGTCCCGCCCACTGATGCCCGCTGCCAGCCACCGCCGCAATCGTTCTGGAGGGGAGAGCCAGGAAGAGGAGCCCCAAGGTGAGGTAAAGGGGGGGGGGAGACGTCCGCCCTTCCCCACACTGTGCACAATGCTCCTCTCCACTGCGCTGCTCCCCTCCAGGGTGCTAGGGTGGACAACGTCCACTCTCCAAAAAAAGTGAGTGGACGTCGTCCCCCCGCGTTCACGCAGGACTCGACCCCTGATGCTTATTACTTTTATTAATTATTGAGTTTATGCCCAACAGTTACACTTTAAATAACATAATTTTAGTAATATGTGATTACTGAGCCAATTGGAGAGGTATTCAGAGAACGCAAGAATGGTAGAATAATATTATGTGTCTGCATAATTTGTTGGAAGAACAGTAAAACAATAATATTTGTCTGCATATGTCAGTAGGAAACGATTTTATGAGTGAAAATATGCCAAAATGGAAGTAACAGAAGTAGTAAATGATCTACCTTTGGTAAGTGCACGCCATCGCTAGATAACATTTGACATTATTTACGGACGCAAGCACAATATCATTCTACTGTTAAGCAGTTGTTCCTGTCTATGAAATTGGTTATGTTACACATCATCCAAAGCATTGATGTAACGTTGGCGGAGTCGTTTTCGTGGTCGGCGCACAAGACGCGCACAGACAACGAAAACCCTCCACCAGCGTATAATTTAGGGAAGGCCCAGGCTAGGTGCACAGCCCCAGCAGAGGGAAATTCCCACTGGCAGGTGGCGCTGTGGAGTGCAGGCGAGCACAGCCACAGATGCCAGATGGGAATCGAGCAGAAAAGGCAAGGCAGGGCTAAACAGCCCTCAAAGAAAACAGAGCAAAGGTATAGAGGGAATGTGTGTTCACCAATCTAGCCGCGACGGTGAACACACATCAGCAGAAACAGAAGCCAGAAGGCAATCACAAGAATGGCGGTTGCCAGGTTGACACAAGACTGAGCAGAACAGAACAAGATTAGCACAGACACAGAACCAAGAATCAGAACGATAAAGAAAACAATAAACGCTACCTAAACACGATCACCGCGCGTTACGCGCAACAGTGACAAGCGCATTTTACAGCGTGATCTCCGCACGTTACACGCAACAGAGACAAGCACGCCTAACTAACCATCGACAGACAAACACGAAACAGAACGCGAGCGCTTGCTTAACGGTTACCTCACCGAGCCTACAGCAAGCGTTCGTATCAGACAAGACAGACAGACGAGAAACAGGAATAAGGTAGAAGGATCCACTGCCACTACCGCTAGAGGCTAGTGCGATCCAGGAAAGACAGAACAGAAGGATCCACAGCGCTAGCGCAAGGCTAGTGCAATCCAGGAAAGACAGATCAGAAGGATCCACAGCGCTAGTGCAAGAGGCTAGTGCGATCCAGACAAGACAGATCAGAAGGATCCACAGCGCTAGCGCAAGGCTAGCGCGATCCAGGCAAGACAGAACAGAAGGATCCACAGCGCTAGCGCAAGGCTAGTGCGATCCAGGCAAGACAGATCAGAAGGATCCACAGCGCTAGCGCAAGAGGCTAGTGCAATCCAGACAAGACAGATCAGAAGGGGCTACCAGCAGCAACCGCTGCTCCGGTTAGCACCCAGACAAACAGAACGATTTCCTGTCGACCACCGCTGGGACAGGACAATCGCGACAGACAAATCAGATATTCAATCTAACTGCACTAGGAAACTGCCTAGTACAGTTCCAAGAATTACCCTAAGGTAAACTTTAACAGATCAACAATGGCTGACACTCCACGAGTGTTTCAAACAAACCATGAAGGGGAAATGACCAGCAAAGCATTCTGGGAAAAACATGGCTTATATAGTGCCAGTCATCACAGGAGGCAGGTAGGGGATTTGCATAACAAATGTATGCAAATTCCTCAACAGCCGAACAGACCAGAAACTTGCAAAGGAAAGACAGGTCTCTCTTCCAGAGACCTGTAACCTTCAGACTAGAGGAATGGTCAAACAGCTGTCTGCCTGTGCAGCCAGCTGAGCAGATCATCACAATTGGTAGATTGTTATTGGCAGCTTGAGACGAACGATCAATATCTCAAGTGTGTACACAACTTAACGCAGAAATGTTCTGTGGACAACTTACTTTTACAAACCACAAATGCTCTAGCTCATCCCTTCCTGACAATTAGTTATTCTCTTCCTGTTGCTGTGACCAGCACATGCCACTCACTATTGCTTTTTTATTGAAAAAAAACTTGTCTTTTTTGTTTTTTTAGAATAAAATAAAGAGCTGTAAGTTGTGCCAGCAGCACCCCAATTGAGCCTTAACCTCCTTGGCAGTATGGACGAGTATACACGTCCATTACCGCCGGAGGTCGCCGCTCAGGCCCTGCTGGGCTTCTCAATGTTTAGAAAAGGAAAAAAAAGGTCTGAATACCAATGTCATTTAAGAGAATTAGGTAGAAACCTGGTCAATAGAGATGTAGCGAACTGTTCGCCGGTGAACAGTTCCAGGCGAACTTTGGGGGTTCGCGTTCGCCTGCACCAGGCGAACTTTTGCGGAAATTCGATTTGCCCCATAATGCTCTATTGAGCAAAATTTTGAGCCTCTACATCACAGTCAGCAGTCACATTATTGCCAAACACACTGCTCTCACTGCTGGAGGCCCGCCCCCCTCCCTCCTCCAAGCAAGGTCCTTATGCCATTTCACACACTTGTCTGCCTACACTAATTAGTTAAGGGACAGCTGCTACTTCCATCCTCCTCCCACCTCCCTTCTACCCTTCTACCTATTCCCTCATCCCTCCTACCGGAGGGAGGAGGGTCTCATCTGCCAGGGAATTATACTATTTCAAAAACCAGTTTACATACCATAGCTGGGAATCGAACCCAGGTCTCACTGTGTGGTAGGCAAGCACCCTAACCACTGTACCACAACAGTACTAACTGAAGCTGGCCTAGCATTTACTATTTATGCTCAATGCAATAGAAACATTAGGTTGCTTAAAGGTAACCTTAACTGAGAGTGATATGGATGTTTCCTGTAAACAATACCAGTTGCCTGGCAGTCCAGCTGATCTCTGTGACTGCAATAGTGGCTGAATCACACCCTGAAACAAGCATGCAGTTAATCCAGTCTGACTTCAGTCAGAGCTAGAGATGGGCCGAACCTCCGATTTTAGGTTCGCGCACCGGGTTCGCGAACTTTCGCGTAACGTTCGGTTCGCGTTAAAGTTCGCGAACCGCAATAGACTTCAATGGGGATGCGAACTTTGAAAAAAAAAATAATTATGCTGGCCACAAAACTGATGGAAAAGATGTTTCAAGGGGTCTAACACCTGGAGGGGGGCATGGCGGAGTGGGATACATGCCAAAAGTCCCGGGGAAAAATCTGGATTTGACGCAAAGCAGCGTTTTAAGGGCAGAAATCACATTGAATGCTAAATGACAGGCCTAAAGTGCTTTAAAACATCTTGCATGTGTATACATCAATCAGGTAGTGTAATTAAGGTACTGCTTCACACTGACACACCAAACTCACCGTGTAACGCACCGCAAACAGCTGTTTGTGTAGTGATGGCCGTGCTGGACTGGTGCGCACCATGGCGAGAGTGCAGGTTTTGGTGATTTTACAGCCCATATGGTCGCCTGGCTGATGTAGCTGAATGACAGAACAGTGACTGTCCAGCTGATCAAATTTGGTCTGACCACAATGAAGCAACGACCTTATTATCTTTTGTGTGCCCCCCGAGACACTCATCTAGGTGCCGGTCATTGCTTCATTGTGATACGCAAGCCCCTTCACCACGGCAAGGTAATGATCACGAAGGGGAATGGGCGCATGTACATGCCTTTTCTTTTGTTGTTGCAGCTGCCCGCAGTGCAGCCAGAAAAATTAGGCAGTCATGTACACGCACCAGAAATTTTTTTACAGCGGCCGCTGCTAGAAGCGGCCTAAAAAATTCAGCAATCCGCCTGGAGTCTTGGACCCTGTTGGTGGTGGCGGAGAAGGTAATCAAGCGGCCTGCAGGCAGACATGCTGTGTGGAGGGACTGGGAGCGACTTAGTCTTCTTGGGGCAGCCCAGGCAGCCAGTCACACGGCGTGCAGGCAGAGATGCTGTGTGTGCGGGGACTGACTTAGTCTTGGGGCGGGCAGCAGCCCTCCGGGATCCATGCCTCATTCATTTTGATAAAGGTGAGGTACTTAACACTTTTGTGATTTAGGCGACTTCTCTTCTCTGTGACAATGCCTCCAGCTGCGCTGAAGGTCCTTTCTGACAGGACGCTTGCGGCAGGGCAGGAGAGAAGTTGGATGGCAAATTGGGACAGCTCTGGCCACAGGTCAAGCCTGCGCACCCAGTAGTTCAAGGGTTCCTCATCGCTGTTCACAGCAGTGTCTACATCCACACTTAAGGCCAGGTAGTCGGCTACCTGCCGTTCCAGGCGTTGGTGGAGGGTGGATCCGGAAGGGCTACGGCGAGGCGTTGGACTAAAGAACGTCCGCATGTCCGACATCACCATGAGATCGCTGGAGCGTCCTGTCTTTGACTGCGTGGACACGGGAGGAGGATTAGTGGCAGTGGTACCTTGCTGGCGTTGTGCTGTCACATCACCCTTAACCACTTGAGGACCTAGGGCTTTCTACCCCTTAAGGACCGGCCACTTTTTTTCCATTCAGACCACTGCAGCTTTCACGGTTTATTGCTCGCTCATACAACCTACCACCTAAATGAATTTTGGCTCCTTTTCTTGTCACTAATAAAGCTTTCTTTTGGTGCTATTTGATTGCTCCTGCGATTTTTACTTTTTATTATATTCATCAAAAAAGACATGAATTTTGGCAAAAAATGATTTTTTTAACTTTCTGTGCTGACATTTTTCAAATAAAGTAAAATTTCTGTATACATGCAGCGCGAAAAATGTGGACAAACATGTTTTTGATTAAAAAAAACCCATTCAGTGTATATTTATTGGTTTGGGTAAAAGTTATAGCGTTTACAAACTATGGTGCAAAAAGTGAATTTTCTCATTTTCAAGCATCTATGACTTTTCTGATCCCCTGTCATGTTTCATGAGGGGCTAGAATTCCAGGATAGTATAAATACCCCCAAAATTACCCCATTTTGGAAAGAAGACATCCCAAAGTATTCACTGAGAGGTATAGTGAATTCATAGAAGATATTATTTTTTGTCACAAGTAAGCGGAAAATGACACTTTGTGAGAAAAAAAAAAAAAAGTTTCCATTTCTTCTAACTTGCGACAAAAAAAAAATGAAATCTGCCACAGACTCACCATGCCCCTCTCTGAATACCTTGAAGGGTCTACTTTCCAAAATGGGGTCATTTGTGGGGTGTGTTTACTGTCCTGACATTTTGGGGGGTGCTAAATTGTAAGCACCCCTGTAAAGCCTAAAGGTGCTCATTGGACTTTGGACCCCTTAGCGCAGTTAGGCTGCAAAAAAGTGCCACACATGTGGTATTGCCGTACTCAGGAGAAGTAGTATAATGTGTTTTGGGGTGTATTTTTACACATACCCATGCTGGGTGGGAGAAATATCTCTGTAAATGACAATTTGTTAATTTTTTTTACACACAATTGTCCATTTACAGAGATCTTTCTCCCACTCAGCATAGGTATGTGTAAAAATACACCCCAAAACACATTATACTACTTCTCCTGAGTACGGCGATACCACATGTGTGGCACTTTTTTGCACCCTAACTGCGCTAAAGGGCCCAAAGTCCAATGAGTACCTTTAGGATTTCACAGGTCATTTTGAGAAATTTCGTTTCAAGACTACTCCTCACGGTTTAGGGCCCCTAAAATGCCAGGGCAGTATAGGAACCCCACAAATGACCCCATTTTAGAAAGAAGACACCCCAAGGTATTCCGTTAGGAGTATGGTGAGTTCATAGAAGATTTTATTTTTTGTCAAAAGTTAGCGGAAAATGACACTTTGTGAAAAAACACAATTAAAATCAATTTCCGCCAACTTGTGACAAAAAATAAAATCTTCTATGAACTCGCCATACTACTAACAGAATACCTTGGGGTGTCTTTTTTTCTAAAATGGGGTCACTTGTGGGGTTCCTATACCGCCCTGGCATTTTACAGGCCCAAAACCGTGAGTAGTCTGGAAACCAAATGTCTCAAAATGACTGTTCAGGGGTATAAGCATCTGCAAATTTTGATGACAGGTGGTCTATGAGGGGGCGAATTTTGTGGAACCGGTCATAAGCAGGGTGGCCTTTTAGATGACAGCCAGGTTGTATTGGGCCTGATCTGATGGATAGGAGTGCTAGGGGGGTGACAGGAGGTGATTGATGGGTGTCTCAGGGGGTGGTTAGAGGGGAAAATAGATGCAATCAATGCACTGGGGAGGTGATCGGAAGGGGGTCTGAGGGGGATCTGAGGGTTTGGCCGAGTGATCAGGAGCCCACACGGGGCAAATTGGGGCCTGATCTGATGGGTAGGTGTGCTAGGGGGTGACAGGAGGTGATTGATGGGTGTCTCAAGGTGTGATTAGAGGGGGGAATAGATGCAAGCAATGCACTGGCTAGGTGATCAGGGCTGGGGTCTGAGGGCATTCTGAGGGTGTGGGCGGGTGATTGAGTGCCCTAGGGGCAGATAGGGGTCTAATCTGATAGGTAGCAGTGACAGGGGGTGATTGATGGGTAAATAGTGGGTGTTTAGGGTAGAGAACAGATGTAAACACTGCACTTGGGAGGTGATCGGACGTCGGATCTGCGGGCGATCTATTGGTGTGGGTGGGTGATCAGATTGCCCGCAAGGGGCAGGTTAGGGGCTGATTGATGGGTGGCAGTGACAGCGGGTGATTGATGGGCGGCAGTGACAGGGGGTGATTGATGGGTGGCAGTGACAGGGGGTGATTGATGGGTGATTGATAGGTGATTGACAGGTAATCAGTGGGTTATTACAGGGGAGAACAGATGTAAATATTTCACTGGCGAATTGATAAGGGGGGGGTCTGAGGGCAATCTGAGCGTGTAGGCGGGCGATTGGGTGCCCGCAAGGGGCAGATTAGGGTCTGATCTGATGGGTAACAGTGACAGGTGGTGATAGGGGGTGATTGATGGGTAATTAGTGGGTGTTTAGAGGAGAGAATAGATGGAAACACTGCGCTTGGGTGGTGATCTGATGTCGGATCTGCGGGCTATCTATTGGTGTGGGTGGGTGATCAGTTTGCCCGCAAGGGGCAGGTTAGGGGCTGATTGTTGGGTGGCAGTGACAGGGGGTGATTGATGGGTGATAGGTGATTGGCAGGTGATTGACAGGTGATCAGTGGGTTATTACAGGGAAGGCCAGATGTAATTAATGCACTGGCGAATTTATAAGGGGGGGGGGGGGGTCTGAGGGCAATCTGAGCGTGTGGGCGGGTGATTGGGTGCCCGCAAGGGGCAGATTAGGGTCTGATCTGATAGGTAACAGTGACGGTTGGTGATAGGGGGTGATTGATGGGTGATTGATGGGTAATTAGTGGGTGTTTAGAGAAGATAACAGATGTAAACAATACATTTGGGAGGGTAATCTGACAGCGGGTTTGCGGGCGATCTAATGGTGTGGGTGGGTGATCAGATTGCCCGCAAGGGGCAGGTTAGGGGCTGATTGTTGGGTGGCAGTGACAGGGGGTGATTGATGGGTGATAGGTGATTGGCAGGTGATTGACAGGTGATCAGTGGGTTATTACAGGGAAGAACAGATGTAATTAATGCACTGGTGAATTGATAAGGGGGTGTCAGAGGGCAATCTGAGCGTGTGGGCGGGTGATTGGGTGCCCGCAAGGGGCAGATTAGGGTCTGATCTGATAGGTAAAAGTGACAGGTGGTGATAGGGGGTGATTGATGGGTGATTGATGGGTAATTAGTGGGTGTTTAGAGGAGAGAATAGATGTAAACAATGGATTTGGGAGGTGATCTGATGTCGGATCTGCGGGCGATCTATTGGTGTGGGGGGGTGATCAGATTGCCCGCAAGGGGCAGGTTAGGGGCTGATTGATGGGTGGCAGTGACAGGGGGTGATTGACGGGTGATTGACAGGTGATGGACAGGTGATTGACAGGTGATCAGGGGGGATAGATGCATAGAGTACATGGGGGGGGGGGGCCTGGGGGGGGGGGGTCTGGGGAGAATCTGAGGGGTGGGGGGGTGATCAGGAGGGAGCGGGGGGCAGGGGGGGGGGATAAAAAAATAGCGTTGACAGATAGTGACAGGGAGTGATTGATGGGTGATTAGGGGGGTGATTGGGTGCAAACAGGGGTCTGGGGGGTGGGCAGGGGGGGGTCTGAAGGGTGCTGTGGGCGATCTGGGGCAGGGGGGGGGGGAAATCAGTGTGCTTGGTGCAGACTAGGGTGGCTGCAGCCTGCCCTGGTGGTCCCTCGGACATTGGGACCACCAGGGCACCAAAGTGTATTATACACCAAAGTGTATTATACACCTTGTATGCGGCGATCGTCGGGTTAACATCCCGCCGGCGCTTCCGTATGGCCGGCGGGATGTTGCGGCGGGTGAGCGGCGCCAGGCGGAGGCGGAGGATCGCGTCACGGATGACGCGATCGCTCCGCCCATGCCCATACAAGGACCGCCGCCAATTGTCAATACGGCGGTCCTTGCGGCGTCCACTTCCCGGCCGCCAATTGTATATACGGCGGTCGGGAAGTGGTTAAAGGCATTGTAAAGCATAGTTGACAGCTGGTTCTGCATGTGCTGCATCCTTTCCACCTTCCGGTGAGTTGGTAACAGGTCCGCCACTTTGTGCCTGTACCGAGGGTCTAGTAGTGTGGCCACCCAGTACAGCTCATTCCCCTTGAGGTTTTTTATACGGGGGTCCCTCAACAGGCAGGACAGCATAAAAGACGACATCTGCACAAAGTCGGATCCAGTACCCTCCATCTCCTCTTGCTCTTCCTCAGTGACGTCACGTAAGTCAACCTCCTCCCCCCAGCCGCGAACAATACCACGGGAAGGTTGAGCAGCACAAGCCCCCTGCGACGCCTGCTGCGGGTGTTCTCCTGCCGCCGTCCCCTCCTCCTTCTCCTCCTCCTACCCCAAAGAAACACCTTGCTCATCATCCTCTGAGTCTGACTCGTCTTCTGCACACGACTTCTCTTCTTCCTCCTCCTCCCCCCTCTGTGCTGCCGCAGGTGTTGAGGAAACAGCTGGGTCTGATGAAAATTGGTCCCATGCCTGTTCCTGCCGTAACGGTTCCTGGTCACGCTCATTCACAGCTTCATCCGCCACTCTACGCACAGCACGCTCCAAGAAGTAAGCGTAGGGAATTAAGTCGCTGATGGTGCCCTCACTGCGGCTCACCAGGTTGGTCACCTCCTCAAACGGCCGCATGAGCCTGCATGCATTTTTCATCAGTGTCCAGTTGTCGGGCCAGAACATCCCCATCTTCCCAGACTGTTTCATTCTACTGTAGTTGTAGAGGTAGTGGGTGACGGCTTTCTTCTGTTCTAGCAGGCGGGAGAACATGAGCAGGGTCGAATTCCAGCGAGTCGGGCTATTGCAAATGAGGCGTCTCACCGGCATGTTGTTTTTCCGCTGAATTTCGGCAAATCGTGCCATGGCTGTGTAAGACCGCCTCAAATGCCCACAGAACTTCCTGGCCTGCTTCAGGACATCCGCTAAGCCAGGGTACTTTGCCACAAATCTTTGAACAACTAGATTCATGACATGTGCCATGCAGGGTATGTGTGTCAGCTTCCCCATATGCAAAGCGGCAAGCAGATTGCTGCCGTTGTCGCACACCACGTTGCCTATCTCCAGGTGGTGCGGGGTCAGCCACTCATCCACCTGTTTCTTAAGAGCAGCCAGGAGAGCTGCTCCAGTGTGACTCTCCGCTTTGAGACAAGACATGTCTAAGATGGCGTGACAGCGTCGTACCTGGCATGCAGCATAGGCCCTGCGGAGCTGGGGCTGTGTAGCTGGAGAGGAGAACTGCCACTCAGCCAAGGAGGAGGAGGACAGCGAAGAGCATGTAGCAGGAGGAGAGGAGGTGGCAGGAGGCCTGCCTGCAAGCCGTGGAGGTGTCACAATTTGGTCCGCTGCGCCCTGCTTGCCATCGTTCACCACCAGGTTCACCCAATGGGTTGTGTACGTAATGTAGCGGCCCTGCCCATGCTTGGCAGACCAGGCATCCATGGTCAGGTGTGCCCTTGACCCAACGCTCTTCGCAAGAGATGACACCACTTGCCTCTCAACTTCACGGTGCAGTTGGGGTATGGCCTTTCTCGAAAAATAAGTGCGGCCTGGCATCTTCTACTGCGGTGTTCCGATGGCCACAAATTTACGGAAGGCCTCAGAGTCCACCAGCTGGTATGGTAACAGCTGCCGAGCTAACAGTTTCGCCACGCCAGCTGTCAGACGCCGGGCAAGGGGGTGACTGGCCGAAATTGGGTTCTTCCGCTCAAACATTTTCTTCACGGACACCTGACTGCTGCTGTGGGCAGAGGAGCAGGAACCGCTCAAGGGCAGAGGCGGAGTGGAGGAGGGTGCCTGTGAAGGTGCAAGGGAGAAAGCGGCAGAAGCAGATGATGCACCTGAAGGAGGAAGAGGAGAAGGAGGGTGACTTTTCTTTTGTGTGCTGCTGCTGCTTTTGCTCAGGTGGCCATCCCATTGCTGTTTGTGCCTTTTCTCCAGGTGCCTTCGTAAGGCACTTGTCCCTACGTGAGTGTTGGCCTTTCCACGGCTCAATTTTTGTTGGCAGAGCAAACAGATGGCTTTGGTCCGATCTGAGGCACACACATTAAAAAATTTCCACACCGCTGAGCCACCCTGGGATGTGGGCACTATGGGGACCTCAGCAGCTGATGCTGAAGGGCAAGTTGGCTGGCTAGTTGGCTGGCTGTACATAGGTGGCGATACATGGTGCCGGACTCTGCCCCCAGCTTCTTTCAGCAACTTCTCTCCTCCTACTACTCTCTGACTCCCCCTCTGAACTGTCCCCCTCTTCATCTCCTCTATTGGGAGCATACAGAGGATCCCTATCATCGTCAGCATCGTAATCATCCTGCCCAGCTTCGCTTGCCTCAGAAAAATCCAAACATGCACCATCAGTAGGTCCATCATCCTCCTTACACGTTAAATCCATAGTGTTGCCGCGTAACACAGACATATGAGCTGGTGAAAATTCATCTGGCTGTAACAACAATGGCTGTGCATCAGTGATTTCACCACTAAATAATTCTTGCGAAGTGTCAAATGCAGCGGAAGTGGTGCTAGTAGTAGCGCTGGTGGCTGAGCAAGATGAGGTGTTCTGTGTCGCTAAATACTCAACCACGTCTTGACAATCTTGGGAGGTGATGGGACGTGCCTTCTTCCGAGCACTGTACTGTGGGCCAGGTCCACACGAAATTACATTTACACTACTTTGCGCAGACCTGCCGGGTGGCCTTCCTCTGGCTCTGGCACTACCTCTTCCTCTACCTGTTTTGTCCATATCGGGTATGCACGGAGTGGTATATCACAATGCGTGCACTCACGTAGGTAGGTGAGTTCACTTAACTGCACAGGTATGCGCACTGATGCGGTGGGTTCACTAAACACAACAGGTATGCAGTGGCGGGTTCAATGAACACAACAGGTATGCAGTGGCGGGTTCACTGAACACAACAGGTATGCAGTGGCGGGTTCACTGAACACAACAGGTATGCAGTGGCGGGTTCACTGAACAGGTATGCAGTGGCGGGTTCACTGAACAGTACAGGTATACAGTGGCGGGTTCACTGAACACAACAGGTATGCAGTGGCAGGTTCACTGAACAGGTATACAGTGGCGGGTTCACTGAACAGAACAGGTATACAGTGGCGGGTTCACAGAACAGGTATGCAGTGGCAGGTTCACTGAACACAACAGGTATGCAGTGGTGGGTTCACTGAACAGGTATACAGTGACGGGTCCACTGAACAGAGCAGGTATGCAGTGGCAGGTTCACTGAACACAACAGGTATGCAGTGGTGGGTTCACTGAACAGGTATGCAGTGGTGGGTTCACTGAACACAACAGGTATGCAGTGGCGGGTTCACTGAACAGTACAGGTATACAGTGGCAGGTTCACTGAACAGAACAGGTATGCAGTGGCGGGTTCACTGAACAGTACAGGTATACAGTGGAGGGTTCACTGAACACAACAGGTATGCAGTGGCGGGTTCACTGAACACAACAGGTATGCAGTGGCGGGTTCACTGAACACAACAGGTATGCAGTGGCGGGTTCACTGAACAGGTATGCAGTGGCGGGTTCACTGAACAGTACAGGTATACAGTGGCGGGTTCACTGAACACAACAGGTATGCAGTGGCGGGTTCACTGAACAGGTATACAGTGGCGGGTTCACTGAACAGAACAGGTATACAGTGGCGGGTTCACAGAACAGGTATGCAGTGGCAGGTTCACTGAACACAACAGGTATGCAGTGGCGGGTTTACTAAACAGGTATACAGTGGCGGGTCCACTGAACAGAACAGGTATGCAGTGGCGGGTTCACTGAACACAACAGGTATGCAGTGGTGGGTTCACTGAACAGGTATGCAGTGGTGGGTTCACAGAACAGGTATGCAGTGGTGGGTTCACAGAACAGGTATGCAGTGGTGGGTTCACAGCACAGGTATGCAGTGGTGGGTTCACAGAACAGGTATGCAGTGGTGGGTTCACAGCACAGGTATACAGTGGCAGGTTCACTGAACAGGTATGCAGTGATGGGTTCACAGCACAGGTATGCAGTGGCAGGTTCACTGAACAGGTATGCAGTGATGGGTTCACAGCACAGGTATGCAGTGGTGGGTTCACAGAACAGGTATGCAGTGGTGGGTTCGCTGAACAGGTATGCAGTGATGGGTTCACAGCACAGGTATGCAGTGGCAGGTTCACTGAACAGGTATGCAGTGATGGGTTCACAGCACAGGTATGCAGTGGTGTGTTCACAGAACAGGTATGCAGTGGTGGGTTCACAGCACAGGTATGCAGTGGCAGGTTCACTGAACAGGTATGCAGTGATGGGTTCACAGAACAGGTATGCAGTGGCAGGTTCACTGAACAGGTATGCAGTGGTGGGTTCACAGTACAGGTATGCAGTGGTGGGTTCACAGAACAGGTATGCAGCCAGCCAGGAACAAGTTAAGCCTAACTAATCTTTCCCTGAGAGACAGTCTGCAGCAGCTCGCCCTACTCTCACTAACGCAGGCAGCACACGAGTGACCGTAATGGCCGCCGCTGCCTGCCTTATATAAGGGGGGGTGGGGCTCCAGGGGCTAGTGTAGCCTAATTGGCTACACTGGGCCTGCTGACTGTGATGTAGAGGGTCAAAGTTGACCCTCAAGGTGCATTATGGGGCGAACCGAACTTCCGCAAAGGTTCGCCAGCGGGACGCGAACGCGAACCACCGAAGTTCGCGTGGAACCGTTCGCCGGCGAACCGTTCGGCCCATCTCTAGTCAGAGCACCTGATCTGCATGCTTGTTCAGGGGCTGTGGCTAAACGTATTAGAGACACAGGATCAGCAGGCGATTCAGGCAACTGGTATTATTTTAAACGGACAAATCCATATCCTTCTCCGTTTAGGTTCCCTTTAAGGATTTGTAGCATAAAAGCCAACTCACATTGGCTGGGATTTGAACCCGGGTCTCACTGTGTGGTGGGCAAGCACCCTAACCACTGTATCACAACAGTACTAACTGAAGCTGGCCTAGCATTTACCATTTATGCTCAATACAAGAGAAAAGTAGACAGTAAGCCAGCACCTATTCAGTAGGAGACCTTAGGCAAGTCTTCCTAACACTGCTACTGCCTAGTGGCTGCAGCTCTGGTGCTTTGAGTCCGCCAGGAGAAAAGCGTGATATAAATGTTATTTGTCTTGTCTTCTTTTTCTCTTGTATTGAGCATAAATGGTAAATGCTAGGCTCTAATATGTTTAGCCACAGCCCCTGAACAGGCATGCAGATCAGGTGCTCTGACTGAAGTCAGACTGGATTAGCTGCATGCTTGTTTCAGGGTGTTCAGCCACTATTGCAGTCACAGAGATCAGCTGGACTGCCAGGCAACTGGTATTGTTTACAGGAAACATCCATATCACTCTCAGTTAAGGTTCCCTTTATGCAACCTAATGTTTCTATTGCATTGAGCATAAATAGTAAATGCTAGGCCAGCTTCAGTTAGTACTGTTGTGGTACAGCGGTTAGGGTGCTTGCCCACCACACAGTGAGACCTGGGTTCGATTCCCAGCTATGGTATGTAAACTGGTTTTTGAAATAGTATAATTCCCTGGCAGATGAGACCCTCCTGGAGGGAATAGGTAGAAGGGTAGAAGGGTAGAAGGGTGGAGGGAGGAGGGAGGAGGGAGGATGGGGGGCCTCCAGGTATTAGAGCTCTTGAAACATGTTTTCTATCATTTTTCCAGCCGGTAGAATTTTTTCAAATTTTCAAAGTTCGCCTCCCCATTGAAGTTTATTGCGGTTCACGAACTTTTTCACGAACTGAACCTTTCGCGGAGGTTCGCGAACAGGGTTCGCGAACCGAAAATCGGAGGTTCGCAACATCTCTACTGGTCAATGCGGCATAAAGGAATAATGTAATAAAAGGGTACAACCCTATAGATTTATTATTCGTTTACTAACCAACAAGTGAGTATTTACATTTTTTGTTTACTTGCAGATATCTTACTTATTTATTTAGAATAAATCACAGAGCCTTGCTTTCTAGATCGTTGTGCATTCCTGCTTGGTTGGTGGCAATCCTGAAAAATTCAATACACTAGCAATAAAATATGTAAATAATAAATGTGTTTTGGTAGTCTACACTGAAACTGACTGCACCCTATTTCTTTCCATCAATTTAGGTTTGGCCTCTATGTCACTCTGGGTCTGGGTGAGGTATTTCCATATTGCCAGGTAAGACATTTCCTTACCTCACAGTTCCCCTCTCCTCCCTCTCTATTCATTCTGGCTTTCTCAGGCTTAAAGGGATTCTCTAGTCTATAAAAGTTACTAAGCAATGTCAACAAGGAAGTTAAGCCTTTTATGAGAGCAGGAATTGGGCCTTCAACTATCAGTGTCCCAATGGAAATCCTTTTAATCTGTGGCTAAAATAGTAACATTTTACATTTTTAAGGATATCCACCACTAAATCAATGTTCCCTTGGTATTACACACTGGCTAGGTTACATAGATATTAACCTATGCTTTCACCCCTCAGTTTTACGGAGTGTGGTAACATGGGTTCCCTAACATGTATTCCTGAAATTCCCAGCTGCGACTAGTTTCTGGGCCGCATGGTGGAAATGAGTTTGCCCCCCTTTTCTACCCGCCAACAGAGATTTCTGTTGGTGGGCTCTGAATGCTGCTGCGAGCTTTTTAATAATATGTTATTTTATTTGTAATAAAAATTGCTATTTTTTATTTATTTTCCCTTCCCCCTCCCTCCCCCCAAGAGCCAATCAGGGCGATCCTCTCTCAAAGGTATCAGCCTATGAAATGGGATGGCGTAGTGAGCTGCTCCAGGGGACAAGCAAGTGACAGGGCTGTCCCCAGTATAGATCACAGCACTGTACAACAAAAACAAACAGCTTTCTTTTTTTTACAGTCTGCCAGCTACGTTTGCTGCTGGCACACTGTTTATGGAGCTCAGCTCCGTCATTCAAGCGGGTATGCGTGTGCATCTGCGTGCGATCCCTGCTGATCTCCTCCTCCAGGACTTGTCGCCTTTTGGTGTCCTGGGGGAGGCAATCTGCGGTAGCCAATTTACGTTAGGTGGTTGAATGGAAGGCATCTGACTTGGATATTGGCCTTGTTAAAAACAGATTAGATATGATTATGCTTGCATAGAAAACCTTGATCGCTGTTATGCTACATGGGCAGAATGGTTAGCCTATAGGGGTTTATACTCCTGATGTTACTCACCAAAAACATGTTATGATTGATATTTTTGACTCCTGGATAGGGATGGTCAGAAATGCCCATTTGCAACCTTGCAGAAAATCTGATTTCGGCCAATGCCAATTTCTAATTTTCCAGATTTGCGATTTTACATTTTTATGCTTTCTCCACAGAGTATTTTATGTCTTTTTTTTTTTTTTTGCATTAGAGAATGCAAATAAATAAATAAATAAATAAAACAAATCGAAAAAAAAGGGAACTCTGAAAAAGGGAAAATAATTCTTGTGATTGATTTAAAATTACTACAGTGTTCCGATTTTTGCAGGAAAACTCTGCATTCTCTGATTGGTACAATGCTTCGGAGTTCCGTGATTGGGCTAAGGTTACCAAGTCATGGTAAATGGAATTTCTGCGGAATTCCGATTTACATTTTCCAATTTCCGATTTACATTCAGAAATAAGGAAAATTCAATTCCGTGGAATTCAAATGAGCATCCCTACTCTTGGATTGCCGACTGTGAATTTTTACTATATGCAACGACCTAGCGTAGCTGCTCAACTGCTTGCCTGGTTTTTGGAACAAATAGTCTCTTGGTTAATTTGTTATTTTTTCTTATTTTTTGAGTTGTACCTTTGTACTATGCTAATTTCACTTTGCATTGTAGGTGTGGACTATTTTCTACTGTCTCAATATATATTTTTTTAATAACATTAACAAAAAAAATGACTACACCAGGCTCCGCTCTGGTTTTGGTAATTGGGCAGGCCATGCTCTTAAGCATATGGGCGCACACCTCCCGTCGCGCTCTCGCACCTGGTAGAGTTCTGTGTCTATGTAGTAGTACTGAGCAGCCGCAGAAAGCTCCTGGGCGCGAGAGCAGGAAAGGGGTGTGCGCGTGCGGCCCAGTATGTGCTGAAGAGGATAACTGGTCAAATTACCGGGCCAAATAGCAACAGAATGGAGTGGGCCCAGGAGGACAACAAGGGAACCCATGAACCTCATGTGGCTGGAGGGAGTTAAGTTTAAATATGCCTATAACCTTGTAAGTTTTCATACCTAGTATCTGGCACCCTTTTCACACATGTGCCTTCTAAGTGGCCTGCTTCTTTTCTCTTACTACTCAAATACCATCCCTCTTTTTTTTCTCCATTCCTCTGCTTAATGCCCATTACAACAACAAACAATACAATTGTTAACTCTTAGTTAGAAAGCGCTCTTCAGCCTGGCTTACTCATACACATATTTTCAGACGTTATCCCAAATTTAACCTCCATTCCACTGCCATCCACTCTAGGCACCTCTTTGTACTTTCCTGTTTCTTCACTTTTCTTGACTCCCCTCCTATAATGTTTTGGGCACTCACCCACTGTTAAAATCCTCAAACATGATCTAATCAGGTGGGCATTTAATTTGACCTCCACCTACTACCTTGTACTTCATATATTTACTTTCCTTAACTTAAGTTTCTACCCCTTATGCCTATTGTCACATGATCCAGGAAACTGAATGGTGGCTGTGTGTATTATTGGGTCACCCGACTTAAAAATAGCATTAAACAGAAACCATAACCAAAAATTACATTTTATCCCAGTCAGTAGCTGATTCCCCCTTTTCCATGAGAAATCTTTACCTTTTCACAAAAGGATTAATGGGGGTTCTGTATGGCTGAGAGAGATGGCTCGAACCGAAAATGCCAACTTCCGCAAAAGTTTGCGAACCTGCAAACTCGGCGAACCGCAATAGACTTCAATGGGCAGGCAAAAGTACAAACACTGTTTCTGGCCACAAAAGTAATGGAAAAGATATTTCAAGGAGTCAAACACCTGGAGGGGGGCATAGGGGAGTGGGATACATGGCAAAAATCCCAGGGAAATTTACGGATTTGACGCAGAGCAGGGTTTTAAGGGTAGAAATCATCACATTGCATTCCTAAATTGGAGGCATAAAGCTTGAAAACATCTTGCGTGTGTAGACATGGATCAGCAGGTAGTGTAAGTAGTGTACTGCTTCACACTGATAGACCAAACTCACTGTGTAACGCACTACAAACAGCTGTTTGTGTAATGATGGCCGTGCTGGACTGGTGCGCACCATGGCGAGAATGCAGGAGATGGCTGTTTTCAAGCCCATATGGTCGGGCTGAGGTAGCTCAATGACAGAACAACAGTGACTGTCCAGCTGATTGAATTTGGTCTGTCCATAATGAAGCAATGACCTTATTATCTTGGGTGTGCCCCCCAACACACTCATATAGGTCATTGCTTCATTGTGATACGCATGCCCCTTCACCGCAGCAAGGTAACGATCACGAAGGGGAATTGTCACATGTACATGCCTTTTGTTTTGTTGCTGCAGCCAGAAAAATTAGGTATGTACACGCACCAGAAACATTATTTTTTTTGCTAAAAATTGTTTCTTCAAAATTCAGGAATCCACCTGGCATCCTGGACCCTGTTGGTGGTGGCGGAGAAGGCAGTCAAGCGGCCTGCAGGCGGAGATGCTGTTTTGGGACTGACTTAGTTCAGGGGCAGGCAGCACTGGCCGGCAGGCAGAGATGCTGTGTGTGGAGACTGACCTAGTCTTCTGGCAGGCAGTAGCCCTCCGGGATCCATGCCTCATTCATTTTGATAAAGGTGAGGTACTGAACACTTTTTTGACCTAGGCGACTTCTCTTCTCACTGACAATGCCTCCAGCTGCGCTGAAGGTCCTTTCTGACAGGACGCTTGAGGCAGGGCAAGCCAGAAGTTGGATGGCAAATTGTGACAGCTCTGGCCACAGGTCAAGCCTGCGCACCCAGTAGACCAGGGGTTCATCGCTGCTCAGAGTGTCTGTATCCGCACTTAAGGCCAGGTAGTCGGCTACCTGCTGGTCGAGGAGTTGGTGGAGGGTGAATCCGGAAGGGCTAAGGCGAGGCGTTGGACTAAAGAATGTCCGCATGTCTGACATCACCATGAGATTGCTAGAGCATCTTGTCCTTGCCTGCGTGGACATGGGAGGATGAGTAACATAACTGGCAGTGGCACCTTTATTCCGTTGTGCTGTGACATCACCCTTAAACGCACTGTAATGCATACATGCCAGCTTGTTGTGCAAGTGCTGCATCCTTTATGCCTTCTGGTAATTTGGTAACATATCCGCCACTTTGTGCCTATACCGAGGGTCTAGTAGCGTTGCTACCCAGTACAGGTCATTCCCCTTGAGTTTTTATATACGGGGGTCCCTCAACACGCTGGACAGCATGAAACACACCATCTGTACAAAGCCAGGTGCCGACCTACTAGCCATCTCCTCTTGCTCTTTCTCAGTGATGTCAGGTAAGTTCTCCTCCTCCCCCCAGCCATGAGCAATACCACTGGAAAGTTGAGCAGCACAAGCCCCCTGTGACGCCTGCTGCAGTTGTTCTTCTGCCTCCTCCTCAAAAAAAATGCCTTCCACATCTGATTTCTCTTCCCCAGATGACTCCTTCTCCTCCCCCCTCCTCTGTGCAGGTGTTGATGAAAAATCTGGTTCTGGTGGTGATGTTTCCAACAACTCTTCCTCCTCTTCCTGTTCACGTTCCACAACAGCTTGATCCACCACTCTACACACGGCACACTCCAGGAAGAAAGCAAATGGGATCAAGTCACTGATGGTGCCTTCACTGCGACTCACCAGGTTTGTCATCTCAAACGGATGCATGAGCCTGAAGGCATTATGCATTAGTGACAGTTTAGATTCAGCACATGTGCCATGCATGGTACATGTGTCAACTCCCAAACTCAAAGCCGACAAGAGATTGTTGCCATTGTCACACACCACGTTGCCGATCTCCAGTTGGTGCGGGGTCAGCCACTGATCCACCTGTTTTTTAAGAGCAGCCAGGAGAGCTGCTCCAGTGTGACTCTCGGTTTTGAGGCAAGACATGTCCAAGATGGTGTGACACCGTTGTATCTGGCATGCAGCATAGGCCCTGGGGAGCTAGGGCTGTGTAGCGGGAGAGGAGATCGCAGTATCAGTAGAGTTGCGCTGCCACTCAGCCGAGGAGGAGGACGACGACAGCAAAGAGGATGTAGCAGAAGGAGTAGGAGGAGAAGTAGAGGAGGTGGCAGCAGGCCTGCCTGCAAGCCGTGGAGGTGTCACAACTAGGTCTGCTGCACAGCCGCGTACTCCCTGCTTACCAGCGGTCACCAGGTTGACCCAATGTGCTATATAAGTAATGTACCCACCTTGACCGTGCTTTGCAGACCAGGCATCCATGGACACATGGACTCTTGACCCAACGCTGTGTGCCAGAGATGACACCACTTGCCTTTCAACATCACCGTACAGTTTGGGTATCGCCTTTTTTGAGAAATAATTGCAGCCTGGTATCTTCCACTGCGGTGTCCCAATCACCACAAATTTTCAGAAGGCCTCAGAGTCCACCAGCTGGTATGGTAACAACTGGTGAGCTAACAGTTCTGCCAAGCCAGCTGTCAGATGCCGGGCAAGGGGGTGACTGGCAGACATTGGCTTCTTCTGCTCAAAGATTCCTTAACGGACACCTGGCTGCTGTGGGCAGAGGAGCAGGAACCGCTCAAGGTGAGAGGCGGTGTGGAGGAGGGTGGATGTGAAGGTGCTGCACCTGAAGGAGGAAGAGGAGGCGAAGGGTGGCTTTGCAATTGTGTGCTGCTTTTCCTCAGGTGGTCATCCCATTGCTGTTTGTGCTTTTTCATCATGTGCCTTCGTAAGGCAGTTGTCCCAATGAGGGTCTTGGTCTTTCCATGTCTCAATTTTTGGTGGCAGAGAGTACAGATAGCATTGCTGTCACCTGAGGCAGACACACAAAAATGTTTTTGGTGGTGGCAGCAGCAGCTGACCTTGAAGGGCATGTTGGCTGGCTGTTCATAGGTGGCGATATATGCCGCCGGATATGCCACAAGTTGTTTCGGACGTTGAACTCCCCTGCTTCTTTCAGCAACTCGCCTCCTCCTCTCTGACTCCCCTCTGAACTGTCCCCCTGTTCATCTTGTCTATTGGGAACCCACATGCCATCCATGGCAGTATCACCATCATCATCATCATAATCATCCTCCACAGCTTTGCTTGTATCAGACACCTCCAAAACTGCACCAACAACAGGTACTTCATCATCCTCTCACCTTGCGTCCATACTGATGCCTAACTCAGACATATGAGGTGGTGTAACATGCTTAGTGCCTTCATCTTGTAACAATAATGGCTGTGAATTAGTTAATTCCCCACCAAATAACTCCTGTAAACTGGGAAAAGGAGCGGATGTAGTGCTAGTAGTAGTAGTGGTGGCTGCCGGCTGAGTGCTAAGTGGGGTGCCAGAATCAGAGCAGGAGGAGGAAGATATGTCACGGTTCCGTGTGGAAGCTGAGGAAGATGAGGTGTTCAGTGTTAGTCAACTACATCCTGACAATCTTGGGAGTTGATGGCACATGCCTTCTGAACGCTGTACTTTGGTCGAGGGCTGCACAAAATCACGTCAGCATGACCTCTAACAGTCCTGCCGGGTGGCCTGCCTCTGGCTCTGCCTCTGCCTGTTGTTTTGCCCATATTGGGGGGATGAAGTGAAAGGTATGCACTGACTTGACTAATACAATTTGCAGTCACAGATGCAGTGAAAGGTATGCACTGACTGCTGGTATAATACAATGTGCAGTCACACAGCTGCAGTGGAAGGTACTGACTGCTGGTATAATACAATTTGCAGTCACAGATGCAGTGAACGGTATACACTGACTGCTGGTATAATACAATGTGCAGTCACACAGATGCAGTAAAAGGTACTGATTGCTGGTATAATACAATGGCGTCAGTTCACCAGAGAGGATTTACTAAGAGAAAAAAGGTAGGTAGTTTATCTCATGAGGTATTTTAACACTCTGGAGTAAATTCACCAGTGTGAGAGGACAGAGAGAAAAGTGTTCGATAGCAGGGGATAATGGAGAGATATGCATGAGGAAAGTGTGAGAAAGCAGAGAGTTAGGTAATCGGTATTAATGATTTACATGGGATACTTTTCCTCTCTGTAAGCTTGAAAGTGAAGCATTGTGGGTAGGAGGCGGAGTTTTACCACTACCTGACCAGAGTATTCCCGCCTTTTACTGCCGGATCATATCATAAATCATATGACGAGTGAGTCTGAACTTCTTCACCACCTGTCTCAGTAAAATTATCAAGAACTGTTCTCTCACGAAAAATACGAGGGGCGATCAAACCGGCCCCTTCTCCTGCGCCTTCGTCTCCTCATAATAGAAGCAAGCTCTAAGGCCTAGTGCACACCAGAGCGGTTGGGCTGCGTTTTGCGATCCGCTTGCGGCTGCGGATACGCTTGGGTAATGTATTTCAATGGGCTGGTGCACACCAGAGCGGGAGGCGTTTTGCAGAAACGCATACTCCCAGGCTGCTGCAGGTTTTGGATTGCGGAGGCGTTTCTGCCTCAATGTTAAGTATAGGAAAAACGCAAACCGCTCTGAAAAGCGGCACTTCAGAGCGGTTTGCCAGGCGTTTTTTGTTACAGTAGCTGCTCAGTAACAGCTTTACTGTAACAATACATGAAATCTACTACACCAAAAACGCTTCACAAAACCGCAAAATGCTAGCTGAAACGCTACAGAAAAATAAGAAAAAGCGTTTCAAAATCTGCTAGCATTTTGCGGATCTGCTAGCGGTTTTTGGTGTGCAACAGGCCTAACAGAGTAAGCTCAAAAGGCTCCATCTTCCACAGCAGCAGCTGCTGTGTGAAAACCACGATATCTCCAGGTTCATTCAGGGGATAAAGAGATGAAAAAATAACGAATGGCCACACCCCCTTTCTTCCCTGGTGAATTGTGATTTGGAGAAAAACTAACTATCACTTATTTATCTCATACTTAGCTCACATTTATCTCTTGCATTTCTCTCTGTCGATATTTTCCCCTATACTTCTGGAGAATTGCTATTTGGAGATATCACAGGAGGTAAATTACCTCCCAAGAGATAAATAGGTTGGTAACCTCTGGTGAATTGATGCCAATGTGTAGTCACACTAATGCAATGAAAGGTATATACTGACTGCTGGTATAATACAATGTGCAGTCACACAGATGCAGTGAAAGATACTGACTGTTGAATAATACAATGTGCAGTCACACAGATGCAGTGAAAGGTACTGACTGCTGGTATAATAAAGATGCAGTGAAAGATATATACTGACTGCTGATATAATACAATGTACAGTCACGCAGATGCAGTGAAAGGTATACACTGACTGTGCTGGACTTTTCACAGTATAGCAATTAGCAAGGGCCAGCTGCGACAGACAGTGCTGTATATGCAGTGTCAGTGGCACACACACAAAAAACACATCACAAGAACATTGGCTCTCAAAAGAGCTTTTTTTGTGGTGCTTTTCAGCAGCAAATATCATCAAGGAGCAAGCTAACAAGACCGAACGCTTTCCCTACCTCTGCAGCAACCTCTCCCTTCTCTCACTAAAGCAGGCAGCAGACAGAGTGAGAAAATGGCTGATGCTGCTGCCTTATATAAGTGGGGGGGGGGGGGCGGGGGTCCAGGAGGGAGTACAGCCTGATTGGCTGTCATGTGTCTGCTGACTGTGATGTAGAGGGTCAAAGTTTAGCCCAATGATGTAGTATAGGGGGCGGGTCGAACTTGCTATGTGTTCGCGTTTAGACACAAACATGAACCCCCAGGGTTCGCCCGCGAACCGTTCGGGCAATCTCTAATGGCTGATATTGTGGTGAAACCCCCTCCCACAGTGTGATCTCAGGCCCATGGTTCTGACATCACACTGTGGGAGCCTTGCTGCATTGTGGGAAATAACATCTGTTTACAGCTGTTTTCAACTGCCAAAAAAACAAGCAGCATCTCTTTCCACTGACATGACTTGTCAGCAGTAAAAATGTCACCATGTGATAAATGTCAGAATGTAAATCAGGGAGAGGAAAGATTTTACAGTGAGCAAACACTGACTAATTAATTTATACATAATTATTATAAAAATGAAGCACTTTTTATTACATTTTTTTCGCTGGAGTGCCTCTTTAAATAGGCTAATATTTGAGCCAAAAGCTATTTTGTTAAATCCTGAAGTTAGAGAGGAGTAATCAATGATGTGATAGAATAAATACAGCAATATATTGACCTATTACAGTATACCGTATATACTCATTTATAAGCCGACCCAAGTATAAGCCGACCCCCAACTTTAACCTAAAAAACCTGGGAAAAATTATTGACTCGTGTATAAGCCGGGGTCGAAAATGCAGTGGCCTTATGGTGCAGAACAAAGCATAGTTTGAAGAAGTCAGTTGATTGGTGAGAGTAGAAGGGGCATATACAGTGAAAACTGACAGTTTTTCAGAACAAGTGCAAGCAAACATTGTGAAATGCAAATTTAAATATCCATGGCAAATGCAGAGCCCTCCCCTCATGCATATGTATACAGTCAGCATCAACAGTAGCACAAATCATCATTATAAAAAGCATACTGTGCCAGGTCACTGTATATGTAAACTAGCATTGGTATGTACCATATGCAGCTACTGTAACACATCACATGCATACCTTCACAGGGGGCCGAGTGTGGATTTAAACAGATTGATGGATGCAATATGCACCATTCTGACATTAATTATGTTGGGAGCACGGGTGTTGCTCTCTCTCTCTCTCCCCCTCAACCCCCCCCCCCCCCCCCGCGAGCTGCAATTTGTGCTGCCTGCTGTGGCAGCCACACTTTCAATGGTGCCTCTCTGTACCCCATCCTGCACGCAATGTGGTGAAACATAGTGATGCCGCGTAAGCCCCGCCCCTCCCTCCGCCGCAATCGCCATGTGATGGGTTTAGCCGGTAACTGTAATCCCCAGTGTGCTGCGTGTTGTGGCAGCCATACCTTTAATGTTGCCAGCTGTCCAATGTCTCCCCGTCGGGATATGCAGGGCAGGAGTGCGTGTGTTTCACTCGCCGGTATGCTCATCTCCCGGCCAGTCGCAGGCTCCTTGTGATGACGCCCTCTAGTGGCGCCTATGCATCACTGGAGAGCGTCATCACAAGAAGCCATTTACAAGGCCAGCCTGGCGACTGGCCGGGAGATGAGCATACTGGCGAGTGAAACACACGCACTCCTGCCCTGCATATTCCGACTGGGAGACAGTGGACAGCTGGTAACATTAAAGGTATGGCTGCCACAACACGCAGCACACTGGGGATTACAGTTACCGGCTAAACCCATCACATGGCGGGGGGCGGGGCTTACGCGTCCGCACTATGTTAGAAGCATGCTTCGGTACAGGATGCTGGCGGGAAGCTGCGGGAGGTGGTGGGTGGGCACACAACAACTACTGACTCGTGTATAGGCCGAGACACCCACTTTTGGGCCATGTTTTTGTCCTAAAAAAATCGGCTTATACACAAGTATATACGGTAACAAGTGTGGCGTCTACTATTATCCTCAAACATCCGACCCTGTGCAAGTAATTTTTTAAGCTTCTATGTTTTTACTGCTATTTTAATGTAAAGGTTTTATTTTCATCATTTTAATTTTCATATAATAAGTTGGTATTTTGTGTATAGTCGAGAAAACTCCATTTATGCTGATAGCTAAAAAGACAAAAATGTTGATTGCACAATAACTTTTTTGTAAGGCGTTTTAGATTAAGTTCTGTATGAGTTATTTTATTAACCTAACAAAAAAATCTTAATATCTGTTATTAGTGAAGCAAAATTGTAATGGATCGCTCAAAGGTTTAACTTCTATCACGTATTCGCTATGCCAGATAAGCCGAATTACTTACAGAGGTAATGTAACAAATTTAACAATAAATCTGTCCTATCTTACATAGATTAATTTCCAAGAGCTTCTCTCCATTCCTTGCACATCATTATGAATAGAGTATGAATAATTCCATGCACAAGTACACATAATGCATGAAAAAAAAAGCTGTAACAAGTTCTTCTTTGTTCACTTATTCACTTTCCCTCCTCAGTAACCCCACTACAGCACTCGGCAAAGCCCTATCATTACAAAATTCATGTTTTTCCTTGTAACTTATAGTGTTGAATAATTAAGGCTCCAATACTTTTGAGCTACAAATACTTTTATTTAAGCTTCCATTGTCTTTCTTTTTCCAAAGCATTTGTTAGTTTTCTTTTATGCAAAATGACAAAACTATTTTATGAATCTATAGCACAAAATAATTATTCTCTTGCAGGGAGTTGATCAGTGTCACCAAGCTCTTATTTGGATATTCACTTAACCTCCTTGACGGTAATACCGAGCGTAGCTCAGGGTAAGAATAAGGAGCTGGGAGCGGTAAGCCAGAGCTACGCTCGGACTAGCTTAGATAGCAGCTCCAGCTGCTTACCTGGGTCACGCGCGCGATCGTTGCTGTCTTTGTTCTCTCCGCTGTGTCACAGGAAATAAATACACCCTGTATGTATTCAGAGAATTTAGCCTGTCTAATTCCCCCTCATTTGTGTCTAATCACAAGTTGTAATTTGATCTCTCCCCTGTGTCACTTGACTTCCATGGCAGAGATGGCAGATAAGCTCATTTGAAAGCACAGGATGCTAACAATATAGCTATTTGGTTCCCAACTGCTTCTGAGCTCAGTGCTTCTGCTGATTTGCCTTACGGTTACCCTTTTTTGCCTTGATTTTGACTACGCTCTGCCTGCCACGTGCACCGACCTATGCTTGGATTTTGAGTACTGTCTGCCTGTGGCCTGCTCCAACCTCTGCCTGGATTTTGACTAATCTCTACCTGCTGTGTAAGATTAATTGCAAAGGGAAAAAAGTATGAAAGGAATCATGCTTCTACTGCCCCGATTGTGATGTCGCCCTCTGTGCCATTCCTTGTTATACCACATGCGGGAGGTGTATTAGGTATATATTTACATACTGTGTAGTCTGGTGCCTTATTTGTACAGTTCCACTATTTTTTAAGTTTATTCATAAATTTAATTACTTAACAATTTTGTGTTCTAGTCTTATACGTTGAATGTCTACCAGACCTTGATGGTGCCCAACTGCCCATACATGGTAAAAAAAAAAAATTCATCCAATCTTACCATTTCTATGTAGTATAAGGGTAAATTAAGTGAATATACTGAAAGGATAATTTAGGTAGTTCCCTTATATAACATCAAAATAGTAAGATTGGATGAAAAAAATTGTACCATGTATGGGCACCATAAGTCTGACATATTTTGGTGAGCTATGACTTAAGAACTGGAGGCCTAAAATTCTTGAAAAAAATATATCGCTTTTAAACCCATAGATCTAGAAAGAAATGAACCGCCAGGGAGGTTAATCAACATTGTTGTTACAAATAGGCACAAATAAGAGTTCTGTTTGAGTAATTGATGTGTGTGGTGTGATTGTGAGGCAAAGGGGTGTGTAAATCAGGGATGGTCGTAGTCAGCCAACTTCGCTATGCTGGAACTACGCGTAGTTTTATGCAATTACGCTTTGCCAAACTACGGCTTCAAAATAAAATATTCGCTTCGTATGCATTTCGTAGACTACGCGTTAAAATACGCAATTACGCGTAGTGCGAAGCGTAGTGTATGCGGATGCTTATGCTCGTATGCAGAAAATTTTACGTATTAATTCCTTTGTAAATGCTTATACCGGGAACTCTTCTATGCGTACATTCCCCATCCCAATGGGTAAATTTGTAAGCATAAAATCGCACACGGAAAAATAGACGCGAGTACCGCATCCGTAGTTCAGTACGCAATACACATGTTAACTACGCATAGTGGGCGTAAGCTATGCGTAGCGGTACTTCGCTACGCGTAAATTCGTAAGTGTAGTTTTGAAACTTCACCTGCGAACTACGATGCGTGGTTGCGAACTACGATGCGTAAATTTGCACTGGCCTAGTTTCTGCTCAACCCTGGTGTAAATGAATGAGGGGTTTCCACAACTAGGACACCCCAACAGATTTTTTTTTCTTTTTCTGGGGAGGTGTATTTAAGTGTTCTCTTTCCTACATCACTATGCATATAAAGCTACCTTAACATCAATAGGAAGCCCTTATTATCCTTATTGGGACAGCAAAGGCATTAAGCTGATTGCCATGATCTCCCTGATCCTGGCAACCAAACTAAGGCTAAGTTTTTCAAAATAGGTATTCCTACAATCAGGGGAGGCCCCTTCCACAATGTTTATGGTACATTTTAAAACTCTGCATAGAAGAAGGTACTATGAACAGAGAATCCTGATTTATCTTTTCTCTGCTACCCGAATTACTGTTACATGGGGCTAGAGATGGCCCAAACTGTTAGCCGGTGAACGGTTCCCGGCAAACTTCCGTAGTTCGCAGAGAACCGCAAACTTTTACGGAAGTTCGATTCACCCCCATAGTGCATCATTAGGGTCAACTTTGACCCTCTACATCACAGTCAGCAGGCACATTGTAGCCAATCAGGCTACACTCCCTCCTGGAGTCCCCCCCCCCTCCTTATAAAAGGCAGGCAGCATCAGGCTTTTCACTCACTCGTGTGCCTGCAGTAATTAGAGAAGGGAGAGCTGCTGTGCAGAGACCTATAGGGAAAGCTTAGGCTCTTGTAGGCTTGTTAGCTTGTTCCTTGCTGATTCTTATTGCTAAAAAAGTACCCCTCAACAGCTCTTTTGAGAGCTAATCTTGTTCTTGTGAACTATTTTTTTTTTTTTGTGGCCCACTTGCATTATATACAGCCCTGTCAGTCAGTCGCAGCTGGCCTTTGGCCCCTTGGTGGTATAATTACTACTGTGCCAGGTGCACATTATAATACCCATCAAGTGAGCACACGCAGTGTCACTGTGCCTGTCTCTTACCTGTCTGTGTGACAGGCGCACATTATAATACCAATCACTGCATATACCTACCTGTTGTTCACAGTGCACCCACCTACCTACTTGAGCGCATGCAGTGTCACTGTGCCTGTCCCTTACCTGTCTGTGTGACAGGCGCACATTGTAATACCCATCACTGCATATACCTACCTGTTGTGTTCAGTGAACCCACCCACCTATGTGAGTGCACGCAGTGTGATATACCCCTCCGTGCATACCTGTTAATTGCACCTGTGTGACTGCACATTGTATTAGTCAATTCAGTGCATACTTTTTACTTCATCCTCCCCAATATGGACAAAACAAAAGGCAGAGGCAGACCACCTGGCAGGTCTGTTCAAGGTCGAGCTGTCGTGATTTCGTGTGGCCCTCGACCAAAGTACAGTGTTCTGAAGAAGGCACGTGCCATCAACCCCAATATTGTCAGGACGTAGTTAACTATTTAACACAGAACACCTCATCTTTCTCAGCTTCCGCATGGAAGCGTGACATATCTTCTTCCTCCTGCTCTGATTCTGGCACCCCACTTAACACTCTGTAGGCCGCCACCACCAAAGTGCCATCACCCCAGGGCTCAGCAGTGTGGACATTTTTTTGTGTGTCTGCCTCAGATGAGAGTAATGCCATCTGTACCCGCTGCCACCGAAAATTGAGCCGTGGAAAGACCAAGACCCGCGTAGGGACAACTACCGTACGAAGGCACATGATTACAAAGCACAAACTGCAATGGGATGACCACCTGAGGAAAAGCAGCACACAAAAGCAAAGCCACACACCGCAGTGGAAGATACCAGGCTGCAATTTTTTCTCAAAAAAGGCAATACCTAAACTGTACTGTGATGTTGAAAGGCAAGTGGTGACATCTCTGGCACACAGCGTTGGGTAAAGGGTCCATCTGACCACAGATGCCTGGTCTGCAAAGCACGCTCAGGCCTGCACGAAGTCTAAGTCACTCCCCACACAGCATCTCTGCCCGCAGGCCACTTGACTGCCTTCTCCGCCACCACCAGGACTACAGGTGGATTCCTGAATTTTTAAGGCAGCTATACTACTTTTTCTGGTGCGTTTACATGCCTGCCTAATTTTTCTGGCTGCACTGCAGCTGCAAAAACAAAACAAAAAGCACATACATGTGCCAATTCCCCTTCGTGATCATTACCCTGCCGTGGTGAAGGGGCTTGCGTATCACAATGACCGCTGGCTATATGAGTGTCTCGGGGGGGGGGATGGGGCACCCACGATAATAAGGTTGTGGCTTCATTGTGGACAGACCAAATTTGATCAGTTGGACAGTCACTGTCCTGTCATTCAGCTACCTAGGCCCGGTGACGATGTGGGCTGGAAAGCCGCCATCACCTGCACTCTCGTCATGGTGTGCACCAGTCCAGCACGGCTGTCACTACACAAACAGCTGTTTGTGGACGGTGTGTTACACAGTGAGTTTGGTGTGTCAGTGTGAAGCAGTACTCTAATTACACTCCCTTATTGATGTATACACATGCAAGCTGTTGTAAAGCACTTTAGGCCTGCAATTTAGCATTCAATATGATTTCTGCCCTTAAAAAGCTGCTTTGCGTCAAATCCAGATTTTTCCCCAGGACTTTTGGCATCTATCCCACTCATCCATGCAAAAACGCAGATGTTAGACCCCTTGAAACATCTTTTCCATCACTTTTGTGGCCAGCATAAGTGTTTCTAGTTTTCAAAGTTCGCCTCCCCATTGAAGTCTATTGCGGTTCGCGAAAGTTTGCGCAAACCGACTTTTGCGGAAGTTCACAAACCGAAAATTGGAGGTTCGGGCCATCTCTACATGGAGCACGCATCATAGCAGTGCTGCTAGGATGGTGCCCAGCTTCGGCGCTAAGCGCCGGGTGCTGAAATAAACTGCTTCGCCCCATACAGTGTCACACCAACACCCGTGTTAGGGCTGGTGCACACCACAAGAGCTTTTTAAATGCTAGAGATTTTTCAATCTCTTGCTAATGCAATGTTATGGGGAATTTTTACAAAATTACATTGCTCCAATGTAAACACATACACACACATTGGATACCATTAGCAGGAGCTTTTAAAATCACAAAGTGCTCAGAAAAGATGGCATGCATCCTCGGGTCCTAAGGGAATTAAGTTCAGTTATAGATAAACCCCTTTATCTTATCTTTTGTGACTCTCTTTCAACTGGCAGAGTCCCAGTGGATTGGCATACAGCCCATGTTCTCATTATTTAAGAAGGGCAAAAAATCAGATCCAAGAAATTAGACCTGTAAGCTTAACATCAGTTGTATGCAAAGTATTTGAGGGGTTACTAAGAGATACTATACATGACTTCATAGTAAAAAATAATCTTATTTCTCAGCATCAACATGAGTTTACTAAAGACAGATCCTGTTTGACTAACATGCTCAGCTTTTATGAGATAGTGAACACTAATGTGGATATAGGGAATGCTGTAGATGTGAAATATTTGGACTTTGCAAAGGCCTTCGACACTGTTCCACACAAAAGTCTGATGCAAAAGTTGAGGATGCAAGGACTGGGGAAGAGTCTGTGTGCATGGATAGGGAACTGGCCAATGGACAGAAAAAGAGTGGTCAATGGATCATGCTCAAAATGGGCGACTGTTAGCAGTGGGGTCCCACAGGGGTCTGTACTGGGTCCAATGCTCTTCAATTTATTTATTAATGACCTAGTAGATGCAGTAGTAAGCAATGTTGCTATTTTTGCAGATGATACAAAATTGTGCAGAATCATCAACTCTCAGGAAGATAGGGACATATTTGTGATGAAGCGCGGAAGAGCCGCCGCCATGAGTCAGCGGCAGGCGGCTCTTTCCGCGCATGGTGGGGCAGAGCACGGGGAGGCAGCCGCCTCCACTCAGTCTGAGGCGGCTGTCCCCGTGCAGGGCATGACGGAGCGCGGAATAACCGCCGCATTGGACGCAGCGGTTAGCGCGCATGGCCCCATTACTGAGGAACCGCAGAGCGGTGCTGGTGTGGCTGGGACACATAGTCCCTCTAGGTTTAGAGTGACGCGCGCGTGCGCACTCAGGCAGGGTAAATATGACGGCCAGAAATGAGTCAGCTGACCAGGCTGGTCAGCTGACTCTGGCTCCACTCCTCATTGGTCCAGCACTTAGGGAGGTGCTGGAGAGATGCATTTGTATATATACTGCTGGCTGCTCAGTTGCTGGTTGTCTGGTGTTGCGAACACATACGTGGGAGCACTCAGACCTGTAGTCAGATCCTTAAGTGTGCCGGGACCAGCTGGAGCTGTAATCCTACACTTAGCTAGATTCTGTTGATAGCTAAAGTACTAGTTTGATTGTGATTATCTGTTATGACTTTTGCCTGCCTGACTATCCTCCTGAACTCTGATCTTGTACCTTGCCATTCTGATACTCTGTTGCCGAACCCCGGCTCGTCCTTAGACTCTGCTCCTGCCTCCTGATCTTGTACCTCGATATTTCTGATACCCTGTTGCCGAACCCTGCCTGTACCTAGACTCCGCCTCTGTCTTCTGAAACTGTACTTTATCTGTCCGTGTGTTTACGACCTGGCTTGTCCGACCTTGAGAACCAACCTTACTATTGGAGGCGGTTCCCAGTCCTGTTAGTGACACTTCCTCCTGGGTGTCACTTTCAGACTATCCTTCCTACTCTCGACCTGACTCCTCCCGCCTCGGAGAGTTCAGGTCTTTGGAAGGAATCCGTACAGTACTCCTTACTGCACTAATGCTTAGTCCTCTAAGTGTTATTGTTGCACCTAACACTACACTCTACTCAGGTGAACAGAGGTTAGCTGGTATATCGGATTATCGGTGATACTGCAGATCACTTATAATCTGGTATATATCTGTATTCCCAGTGATACTGCAGATCACCGGTAATCAGATTATCTCTGTGCTTCACCAAACGTTACAATATTGCAACAGAATCTGGATAGGATGGCTATATGGGCACATAAATGGCAGATGAAATTCAATGTAGAAAAAATGTGAAGGCATGCATTTTGGTCGTACCAATGGTCTAGCACCATACAAAATAAATGGGATACAGTTGGGGACATCAAACTTGGAGAAGGACTTATGAGTAATCATCAACCAACAAGTTAAATAACCATACTCAATGCCAAGCTGCTGCAGCTAAAGCTAATAACATTTTGGGATGCGTTAAAAGGGAAATAAAAACTCGAGATGCTAGCATAATATTGCCCCTGTTTAACTCTCTAGTAAGGCCACATCTGGAATATAGAATTCAGTTCTGGGCACCACATTACAGGAAAGATATTGCAGTTTTAGAGCAGGTGCAGAGACGAGCAACAAAGGTGATACGTGGGATGGAAGGTCTCACTTACCAAGAAAGGTTAGATAAACTGGGTTTATTTAGTCTAGAGAAAAGATGCCTTAGAGGGGATCTAATTAACAAAAAGCTCATCCACCAAGCTTTTATATTGCCCTCTGATATATTTGTACATGTTAAATAGTTCCCCTCTAAGGTGTCTTTTCTCTCGACTAAATAAACCCAGTTTATCTAACCTTTCTTGGTAAGTGAGACCTTCCATCCCACGTATCAATTTTGTTGCTCATCTCTGCACCTGCTCTAAAACTGCAATATCTTTCCTGTAATGTGGTGCCCAGAACTGAATTCCATGTTCCAGATGTGGCCTTACTAGAGAGTTAAACGGGTAATATTATGCTAGCATCTCGAGTTTTTATTTCCCTTTTAATACATCCAAAAATGTTATTAGCTTTAGCTGCAGTGGCTTGGCATTGAATACGATTATTTAACTTGTTGTCGATGAGTACTCCTAAGTCCTTCTCCAAGTTTGATGTCCCCAACTGTATCCAATTTATTTTGTATGGTGCTAGACCATTGGTACGACCAAAATGCATGACTTTACATTTTTCAACATTGAATTTCCGTGCCCATATAGCCATCCTATCCAGATCCTGTTGCAATATGACACTATCTTCCTGAGAGTTGATAATTCTGCACAAATTTGTATCATCTGCAAAAATAGCAACATTGCTTTCTACTGCATCTACTAGGTCATTAATAAATAAATTGAAGAGCACTGGACCCAGTACAGATTCCTGTGGGACCCCACTGCTAACTGTCACCCATTTTGAGTATGATACATTGAGCACAACTCTTTGTTTTCTGTCCATTAGCCAGTCCTCTATCCATGCACACAGACTCTTCCCCAGTCCTTGCATCCTCAACTTTTGTTTGTGGGGAACAGTGTTGCATACAACTGATGTTAGTTTGCATACAACTGATGTTAAGCTTACAGGTCTATAATTTCCTGGAACTGATTTTATGCCCTTCCTAAATAATGGGAAAACGTAGGCTGTACGCTAATCCACTGGGACTCTGCCAATTGAAAGAGAGTCACAAAAGATAAGATAAAGGGGTTTAACTATAACTGAACTTTATTCCCTTAGGACCTGAGGATGCATGCCATCCGGGCCAGGTGCCTTGTCTATTTTTACTTCATTTAGTCTTGCCTTCACTTCTTCCTGCGTTAAGTATTTAATATTACAATTGGAAGATTGAGACTCTTCTGCATCTGTAATTTTGCAACAGTGATGTTTCCCTTGTGAAGACAGAAGCAAAGAAAGCATTTAATAACTCTGCCTTGCCTTGGTCATCCACCATTGAGTTCCCACCATCATACTTCAGGAGTCCAATACAGTCAACTTTTTTTTTTTTTTTTTTTTTTTTTAGAGTTGATGTACTTGTAAAACCTATTTGGGTTAGATTTGATATCCCTAGCAATTTGATTTTCAGCTTCAATCTTTGCCAGCCTAATTTCTTTTTTACAACATTTATTGCACTCTGTAATGTTTGCAGAGTCATTTTCGCGGTCAGCGCACAAGATGCGCACTGACACAACGAAAACCCTCCACAAGCGTATAATTAGGTGAACCCAGGCTAGGTGCAATGCACCAGCAGAGGGCAATTCCCACCGGCAGATGGCGCTGTGGAGAGCAGACGAGCACAGCCTCTGCAAAGCCACAAATGCCAGATGGGAATTGTACAGATCTAAGACAATGCGGGGCTGAACAGCCCTTCAAGAGAAAGAGCACAGATACAGGATGAATGTGTGTTCATCAATCTAGTCGCGACCCTGCGACGGTGAACACACATCAGCAGAAACAAAAGCAAGAACGCGATCGCGAGAAAGGCGATCACCAGAAGTGACAAGACAGATCAGAACAGAACACGAGAGGAGCAAAGGCACAGCAAACAACAATGAGAAAACAACGAAAACAACAAACGCTAACTAAACGCAAACACCGCACTGATTCGCAACAGCGAACGCGTTTACTGCGCGATCTCCGCACATTAAGCGCAACAGAGACAAGCACGGCTTACTAACCACCGACAGACAAACACGAAACAGAGGACGTGAGCGCTTACTTAACGGTTACCTCACCGAGCCTACAGCAAGCGTTCGTATCAGACAAAACAGACAAACGGAAAACAGGAATAAGAAAGGAGAGATCCACTGCTCTTTCTGTCAGAGCGAGTGCGATCTGGGTTCAGGGACAAGAAAGGGAAAGGGAAGATCCACTGCTCTTTTCGCCAGAGCGAGTGCGATCCAGGTACAGAAACAAGATTGCAGATCAGAAGGATCCACAGCCGCTACCGCTAGAGGCTAGTGCGATCCAAGCAAGACAGACAGATGAGATAGCTGGTAGCAACCGCTGCTCCAGCTATACTCCAAGAAAGCAGATCAGAAGAATCCACAGCCGCTACCGCTACAGGCTAGTGCGATCCAAGCAAGACAGATGAACAGAAGGGGCTACCAGTAGTAACCGCTGCTCTGGTTAGCACCCCCAGACAGAACGATTTCCTGACAACCACTGTAGGCGACAGGACAATCGCAACAGAGAGGCAATACAGACAAAACAGATAACAATCTAACTGCACTAGGGAAACTGCCTAGTGCAGTCCCAAGAATTACTCTAAGATAACTTTGACAAGAAATAGCATGGCTGACACTCTAGGAGTGTCTCAACAAACCCAGCAGGGATGACCAGCAAAGGACTCTGGGAAAACATAGCTTTTTATACTGCCAGCCTACAAAGGAAGCAGCTAGATGATTTGCATAACCAATGTATGCAAATTCCTCAGCAGCAGAGCAGATCTGGAACCTGCAAAGAAAAGACAGGTCTCTCTTCCAGAGACCTGCAGCCCACAGACTAGAGGAATGGTCAAACAGCTGTCTGCCTGTGCAGCCAGCTGAGCGGATCATTACACACTCCTTATAATTGCTTATGCAGCCTCAGTCCCCTGCTGTTTTAGGACCTTATAGGCATTTTTTTCCCTTCATTTTATCTCTAACCTTTCTATTCATCCATAGAGGCATTTTTTTTATTCCTAGACGTTTTGTTTCCATATGGGATATACCTACTACAATAATGATTGAGAATAAGTTTAAAAGCTTTCCATTTCCCTTCAGTGTTCTCCCCTTGTAGTACATTATCCCAGTTCACCAAACTTAGTGCCAGCCTGAGTTGATTGAACTTTGCGTTTCTAAAATTCATAGTTTTAGTAGTCCGCTGTCCTGCGGCCTATCAGTCACCAGATCAAACGTTATCATGTTGTGATCACTATTTCCCAAATGTTCTTGAACCTGCACATTAGTTACATTATCTGGTCTATTCGAAATGATCAAATCCAGTAACGCATTCCCCCTAGTTGGTTCCATTACCATTTGAGTCAGTTAACTGTCCTGTAGTGATGCCAGAAATCTGATGCATTTACCAGAATGGGTAGCCTTAATACTCCAATCAATGTCTGGAAAGTTGAAGTCACCCATAACTATGACCTCATTTTTACTTGCAGCTTTTTCAATCTGCTGTAGTAATCGCAGTTCTGCAGCTTCATTAATATGAGGTGGTCTGTAGCATACCCCAATAAGCAATTGGCAGCCTTTATTTCCACCATGAATATTTACCCAAATGGACTCCACATCTTCATCCATCTCATCATTTAGGACTGCTGTAAAAGAGTTCTTAACAAAGAGACAAACCCCTCTACCTTTTTCCCTGTTCTATTCTTCCTAAACACATTGTATCCCTCTAAATGCGCTATCCAGTCATGGCTTTCATCCATCCATGTCTCGGTAATTCCCACAATGTCATAGCCTTTGTCATTCAGAATGGACTCTAGTTGGTCCATTTTATTTGCAAGACTCCTAGCATTGGTTACCATGCACTTTATATTTTTACCTCCACATTTTCCCGTTATGGTTACCTGAATGGGCTATTTGAAGTTTTACCAACCTCCTTACTCTTTACACTGTCCCCACCCCCCTCTCCACCCTCCATAATTTTAGGCTCCCACTGTCTTTTTACCTTATCTTGCCTACATATTGAAACGTTACCCTCTCGCCTCCCCCAAGATCCTAGTTTAAAATCTCCTCCAACCATTTAGCCACTTCTCCCCCAATGCAGCTGCTCCCTTCCCATTAAGGTGCAACCCATCTCTGCTGTAGAACCTGTAGCCGACTGCAAAGTCTGCCCAGTTCTCCAGGAACCCAAACCCCTCCTTCCTACACCAATTTCTCAGCCACTTCTTTAACTCCCTAAGCTCCCTCTGTCTCTCAGATGTAGCACGGGACACTGGCACCACCTTGGCGGTCCGTGCTTTAAGTTTATCTCCAGGTACCTGAAAATAATTTTTGAGGACCTTCCATCTCCCACTAACTTTGTCATTGGTGCCAATGTGTACCACTACTACTGTCCTTTCTGTGGTGACTTCTGTAGCTGTTTAGGCAGACCACTGCATGAGGCTTTTGTTTTTGTACTTGCAGTTAGGGATAGATGAATACGTTCACCAGCGAATGCTCTCACACTTGCAAGTAACACAAACTATACAGGCAGTTCTTGCCTTCACCCTGAAGTCAGGTGGGACAAGATGGCCAATCAGACATGATCACCAATTCAGGCCACTCCCTCCCCCCATAAAAGACAATACCGGTGGTCAGTGCAGATAGAGGTGCTGTTGCTGCAGATAGAGGGAAAGTGGGAGATAGGCTGTTTGTGTAATATTGTGCTGTGTAGCTGCTTCCTTGAAGCTCTGCTTCTTGCAGTTCACCCCCCCAAATCTCCCCCCCCCCAACCATAGTCCCTTTTAGGACTCATTCTGACCATAAAAGTCCTTTTGAGGACTGGCAAACTCTGTTGTACTGATTTGTTGTTGTTGCTTTCTGTGGTGTGGTGTATTGTAACAACACACCACCACCCATATACAATGTAGTGTGTGGCTGCGTCACAGTTATAGCCCACCATCATTGTGCTAAAGTGATTGAGTGTGTGCCATTTTTGACAACGCATGCTGTGTTACCCCCCCCCCCCCCCCCCCAAACAAGTACATATTTTTCAAGCACCGGGCAGTTGGGCGCAGGGCGAGTCAAATGATGGCTCTGCCTGCTGTCGCCAAACTTCCCAGGATCATGAAATACTATTGCCCCTCTGTGTTGTAGCAAATCGGAGGGAGGCGTAATTTGGATCCCTGAATTACTGTTACATGGGGTGCGCAGCATGACATTGCTGCTATGATGGCGCCCAGCTTTGGCGCTAAGCGCTGAAATAAACTGCTTTGCCCCACACAGCATCACACCAACACCCGTGTGACCAATCATACTGGGTTTTATCAGTTATATCAGCGTGTCTCCCAAAAAATAAAGTGTCACAGAAATTTGTGATAATATATCTCTTTGATATCACTGCCTGCTGTGTGTTCAATGTGTACTGTTTCAATGTAACATCAACATCTGTGTCCCTGTAGTGTGTGTTATAGGTGATCTAATTGTATCAAAAACAAAATATAAGACAGTGTCAAACACATTTGGGACAATAACCATTGGCTGGTCACTACCTGCTGTGTGATCAGTGTGTACTGTTACAGTGTTCACTATAGAAAAGGAAGTAAACAAGTATATAAACAATAAAATACCATTTATTAATAATCACAAATATAAAATTCAATAGTGTCCACTTAAAAATCCAGAGCCCGGATTCCACACCACAAAGGGACAAAACCTTGACCAATATAGCATATGCACAGTCTATCATGTTCACGAGTGCTGGAGCTCGCAGCAAAAAATGTGGACCACGAGCAGTTTGATATTCCTGAAAGGAAAAGTTCACAGACAATTGAAGTTCCTAGAGATCAGTCCAATGTGATAGCAAATAGAAAATCACTGTTCTTGCATAGCAAACCAAGCAGTTGTAGATGCATACAAAGTTCCCCCATATATTAGGAGGTCCTGGTAGGTGATCACCAAGTCATAAACCCAAAGTTTCACCTTAATTCACAGTTCAACAGTAAAGTTTAAGAGGTAAGACATCCATCAAACATACGGTTTACGTGACTTTATCATTAATGATGAATTCAGTAAGGATTTGATCAGAGAAATTACTGTGCTTTAATTTGTCAACCTTCAAACAGGATTGTACCCAGATGGGCAGTTGTACAGTAACAAGTACGCCAGGGATAACTCCCTTATGCAGGCCTCCGATCTGTTCTTTGTCATGTGATGGTAGTCAAAGGTGATGTGGACCTTACGGTGGGTTATCACTTTGCAATATGTGCTGCACTAGGCTGAAGTTTATATATAGTTGTGACTCAGTTTGCAGTTATATCATAGTGTGTAAAGTGCATAGGAATACTCATTCGTCCTGTGTGGCATCCTTTGGCCAATATTGTGGAGCAGGGCATCTAACAGGCAATGAGCCCTGGTTTGCCGACCGGTTTCTCTGGCAAAGTTGCCAGCATCATCAGGGCATGCTCATCGGAGGTCCCTCTGTGTGCGAACGCCGGCCCCAGACCCGCCCCACGCTGCTGCGTGCCCAGACGTCAGGAGCAAGTCCGAGATGGCATCAACAGTCCAATCTGGGTACAATCCTGTTTGAAGGTTGACAAATTAAAGCACAGTAATTTCTCTGATCGAATCCTCACTGAATTCATCATTAATGATAAAGTCACGTAAACAGTATGTTTGATGGATGTCTTACTTTACTAAACTTTCCTGATGAACTGTGAATTAAGGTGAAACTTTGGGCTTATGACTTGGTGATCACTCTACCTACCAGGACATCCTGATATATGGTGGAACTTTGTATGCATCTACAACTGCTTGCTTTGCAATGCAAGAACAGTAATTTTCTATTTGCTGTCACATTGGACTGATCTCTAGGAACTTCAATTGTCTGTGAACTTTTCCTTTCAGGAATATCAAACTGCTTGTGGTCCACATTTTTTGCTGCGAGCTCCAGCACTTTTTCAATCAGTGAACGTGATAGGGTGTGTATGCCATATTGGTCAAGGTTTTGTCCCCTTGTGGTGTGGAATCATGACCCTGGATTTTTAAGTGGACACTGTTGAATTTTATATTTGTGATTATTAATAAATGTTATTTTATTGTTTAAATACCTGTTTCCTTCTTTTTCTATAGTGAGCAGTTTACAATTTAATGAGTCTCAGACTCAAAGGAAGTACCTTGGTTTAGAAATTTGAGACCCAGCGGGCTTGATTCACAAAAGAGTGCTAACTGATAGCACGGCCGTTTTCGCGTGAATTTTCGCGTTGCGTGCGATCGCGAATTTTCACGGGAAACGATAATGTTTTCACGTGCAAACGCAAATTTTTGTGCGAAACCGATATCGTTTGTGTACAAAAATTCGCGTTTGCGCGCAAAAACTTGCTATCGCGTGCAACTCGAAAATTCGTGCGAAAACGGCCGTGCTATCAGTTAGCACTCTTTTGTGAATCAAGCCCATAGGGCTTGATTCACAAAGCGGTGCTAACCTAGTTAGCACGCCTAAAGACTTTTGGGCGTGATAAGCATTGCACTAAGTAGGTTAGCACCGCTTTGAGGGAAAAACTCGTTCGCAAAGTCCGGTGCACGTGAAACGTTGCATAGGGTTTAATGGCGTTAAAAACTTTGCGCGTGAGTTTATTTTATCACGCCTAAACTGAATTTAGGCGTGATAATGGGCTTTTCACCAGCGTGCTAACAGTTAGCACGGCTTTGTGAATCAAGCCCATAGTGTGAAAATCTGTACTGTTACAGTGTTACATCAACATCTCTGTGAACAAACATAACAGGCAGAGTCAGACCAAAGCACAGAGGTAGTAAGAATGGTGGTGGTGTCATCCCATGGTAATAACATTTGAGATTTTCTGCAAAAGAAATCTATTACTGTATTTCCGGAATATAAGACACACCTAGTTTTAGAGGGCAAAAATAAGGAAAAAAACCTAAACCTAGGTGTGTCTACAGTGCAGGGGGGTTATATGGACCTTTCCCCTCTAAACTGTCTGTCTATGCTACATTGCCCTTCTACACTACAATTCACTGTGTCATACTGTGTTGCATATGTTCTGCCTGTAATCAAAAAGCCATACTGGACCTGCACTGCTGTCTGCTTTGCAGACACAGGCTGATGAGTGGCTCACCCCACAAAACCTCAGTGTTGGAAAAGTTGTCTGTGACATGGGTAAAGATCAGTTGTTTGAGCTGAAAATGGGCAAATTGATTATTGTTTTTATTATTATTGTATAATTGATATTAAATCTAATTGTGCATTGTTTCCTGGACAAGTACCCCAGTTTCCAGGATGTCCTGAAGCAGGCCAGGAAAGTGGCTGACCATTTCTGACTTTCCTACACGGCCATGGTTTGCCTTACTGAGATTCAGTGACAATACAAAATGCCTGTGAGATGCCTAATTTGTGACAGCCCCACTAGAATAAGTTCAATAATGCTTATGATGGATCGGCTGTACCAGCAGAAAAGCGCAGTGAATGAGTACCTCAGTGAACTGGCTATTAGAATAGTCTCTGGGGAGATGGGTTATTTTTTTTTATTTTTACTTGATGCAATGGGGGCTCATATGTGAGGCCTGCAGAATGATGCTTCCTTTCAAGGAGACCACTAATTTTGTCAGTCGCAGTAAAGGCACCATCAGTGACATTGGCCTCAATTCACTAAGCTTATCTCCTGTCTTTAATAACTCTTCTAGAGTTGTTACCATGGTGATAAGGCATGTAGTATTCAGGAAACATTTTACCTCAGGCAAGCCTAAAGTTAACTCTTCTGTCTTTAAGTTAACTCTCCAATCCTTAAAATAACTCCAGAGGCTGTTAATTAACTGCATGTGAAAATAACTACAGAGGAGGTAAATTAACTACAGAGGAGGTAAATTAACTACAGAGGTGGTAAATTAACTACAGAGGAGGTAAATTAACTACAGAGGAGGTAAATTAACTACAGAGGAGGTAACTTAAGGAATGAAGAGATAAGATAACTCTCTCACTGTGTGGAGGTAAGTTTTCTCTTGCCTTATCTCCAGCATGATCTTAGTGAATTGAGGCCAAAATGTTGTATATATCATTCTTTCTGGAGCATGAGTAGGAACATGAACAGGAGAAAGAGTTTACGTTGTTGCAAATTGAAGAGTAGTCAGAGGAGGTAGATGGTGGCTGTGAGGAAAAGCAAGAGGAGCAATCCAGGGGGATTATCACTTTTTGGGGGATTATGGTCTTGTCTGTTGCTGGGGGAAACAAACCATGATGGATGATGTTGCCCTAAATGAAGAACAGGAACTGGAGTCCTCTGCCTCAAACCTCATTAGAATGGGGAGTTCATGCAGACATGACTGAGGAAGGATCCCCATATCAAAACCATGAAGGACACAAACCTGTTACTGGATAGCAAGCTTGTTAGACCCCTGGTACAAACAGAAAATGGCAGAGATGCTACCATAATCACAGAGGGTGGCCAAAATATAGCACTTCCATACCAAGCTGAGACAAATGCTGTATTATGATTTTGGGTGGTGGTTCAGGAAGAGCCATTACCAGCCAAAGAAGTACAAATAGTAACACTCCCCTGCCTTCAACAGGGCAAATTTTGGTTATGGTGATGAAGTGGCAATCATGTCCGATGTAAGGTCCTTCTTCTGTACACTACCTCAAAAGGTTGCTTTTGGATCCAGCCTCAGGGAATGCCTCCACCATCCAACTACCTTGGGTAAACAGGGTGTGCAGGCTTGAGCTCTTGCCATTGCTGTCACAATTTGCCATGATGCTTTTGGCTTGCCCTGTATCAAGTGTCCTATCTGAACGGACGTTCAGTGCAGCTGGAGGGCTTGTGACAGACAAGCTAAGTTGCCTAGCACACAGCAGTGTTCTCAGATAAGCTCATCTGCCAAGATTTTGTATTGCCCTCTGATGTATCTATACATGTTAATTGGGTTACCTCTCAGTTGCCTTTTTTTCTAAGCTAAATAAGCCCAGTTTGTCCAACCTTTCTTGTTAAGTGAGATCTTCCAGATCTTCTCAAACAGATCATCAGGGGGCTCGGTATGGCTAATATTGTGGTGAAATCCCTCCCACAATGTGATGTCAACACCCAACAGTTTAGCTATGAAACGTGCATTAGAATGCACATCGTCCTGTTTGCATTGACAGGAATTTATAGTTTTTGTGTTCTATGTATTTGACTTTTTAAGATGTAAAATAAATGTTACTTTGTATACTGTTGATCTGTTGAGATCTACACTGGGCCAACAAACCCCATCTATTTTTATTTTCTCTATTTATAAAGTGGAATTTCCCTTTTACATAAACTAGGTTTAAAAAAATTAATCTGAAAATGCTGTTGCACTTTTTGAGCATTAGAGCGCAGGTTGGCTTGTACTTAGTGGGTGGGTGTTAATGTGGCCCCAGGGACAATGATCACATCCTGTGCTCACTACCAGACTATAAGAGACTGTACTCTAGTGAGGAGACTGGTGTAAAAGAAGCTGGGTGGGGAGTTGTTACACCTCTAGCCTGCCCATCTAACTCCAGACTGCTCCTATGTACAAGCTTGTTTAGTGTTAAGTGGGCAAGAGGGGCTTGGAAGCCATTGCAAGTGTAGGGGTACACACTTGCAATGGCTGCCAAATACAGACCAGGAAGTACAGGCTGCAGCAGGACTCGTAACACCTCTCTGAAGTATTTTTTTCAATATAAACACTATATAATATTTAGTCTCTTTGCTCTTGAGACCATATTCATAACAGTTTGGTAAAGCTCTCTGTGCACACACAACAAGGTAGTGTGCATGCGTACGTACAAAAAGGGCGCCTGGACAAAAAGGGCGCGGGGTGTAAACTCTAAATAATAATTAATCATTAATAGGGTTTATAAATATAGTGTGCTATATTTCGTTTACAAATAATGTTTAACAAAATTATAAATCATTAAATAATGTTTATGAAATCGGAAATTGTGAAAACGTTAATCTTCCCTGTTTCAAAAGTTAAACTTATAATTACGTTTATAAAAAAACCAATAATATATGTTTAATTGTTATAATTGTATATTATTGTGAATAACCGTCATTTATGGTTTGTTGTTATAATAAAATTTGAAAATATTGTTTATAAAGATGATATAAATATAACTACGTTCGTAATAAATGTTGTAATACATTAGTAATTATTACTAAAATTTTACTAAAACTATACCTAAGCCTACTCTTACACAGAACCCTACCTGTACCTATCCCTAACCCCTAGACTCCCCTGTTGGTGCCTAAACCTAAGACCCCCCTGTTGGTGCCTAAACCTAAGACCCCCCTGTTGGTGCCTAAACCTAAGACCCCCCTGTTGGTGCCTAAACCTAAGACCCCCCTGTTGGTGCCTAAACCTAAGACCCTCCTGTTGGTGCCTAAACCTAAGACCCCCCTGTTGGTGCCTAAACCTAAGACCCCCCTGTTGGTGCCTAAACCTAAGACCCCCCTGTTGGTGCCTAAACCTAAGACCCCCCCTGTTGGTGCCTAAGTAACCCTCCCTGTACCTACCCCTAACCCCTAGACCCCCCTATTGGTGCCTAAACCTAAGACCCCCCTGTTGGTGCCTAAACCTAAGACCCCCCTGTTGGTGCCTAAACCTAAGACCCCCCTGTTAATGCCTAAACCTAAAACCCCCCTGTTGGTGCCTAAACCTAAGACCCCCCTGTTAGTGCCTAAACCTAAGACCCCCCCCTGTTGTTGCCTAAGTACCCCTCCCTGTACCTACCCCTAACCCCTAGACCCCCCTATTGGTGCCTAAACCTAAGACCCCCCTGTTGGTGCCTAAACCTAAGACCCCCCTTTATTATGTGGATAATAATGTTTTACTAATTGTGGATTCAAAAAAAATTTTGCAATTTACGTTACGTACTGATCGCTTTATTTTGTGAATAATAATGTTTTACAAACAGTAAGAGATAAAACTTTAAATAATGTTTTAATTATTTAAATAAGATAAATATGTTTATTATTTTCATAAACGTTATTCGGCACGGGTGCATTTTATAAACGTAAATCACCACAAGTTCAGTTATAAATCATTAAACATCGCCGGGCGCCGTTTGTAAACTTTATTTAGCTCCTGGCGCCGTTTATAAACTTTATTTAGCTCCGGCGCCCTTTTTTCCTACTCGGCGCCCATTAAACGCTATTTATTATGGGAGTGAATGGCGGCGCCCTTTTTGTCCACTAGCGGCATGCGCCCTTTTTTCCCAGCTCCAGTGTGCATTGTACAATTAATGTGACGTGTTTAGGTATCATGAGTGTTATGAAAGTAACAGGTGCCATCCAAGTATAATGATACACGTTACCCTTGTAACACTCATAATGCCTAGGTAATGTGGGCCGAGCTAATTTTTAACAAATTGCTCTTTTTTTGTTTAATATACAGTACCTACCCAATTTTGGAAATGGTTATTAGGGATAAAAAGAACTGTATTTAAGCATTATGGTTTGAATAAAAACTGTTTTTGTATATAACAAGGATGAGGAAAAAACATCTGAAAATGTATAACAAAAATACACTTTAGCAGTGAGGGTGATGTCAACCCTGTTCATTTTCACAGTGGGTGGTTTCAGTGTAGGCTTTGTGTTATAATTTAGGGTATTTTTTTTGTTCTTGCTTTCAGAGGTGGGAAAGTGGAAGGCTAAATTTTGAGTAGAGTGTGAGTGTGTGCGTGTTGGTGGTAGTGGTGGTAACTGGAGACTACATTTAGGAGAGGGTTTGCTTGGGGTTAAGATTTAATTCTGCTTTTGAGGAAGTTATGTTAGTGGGATTGCTTGGAGGGATAAGGGTTATTTTCCAGGGAGCAATTGGGCCCTTTTTATAGGAAAATAAGCAGGGATGGTCGTAGTCAGCCAACTTCGCTACGCTGGAAATACGCGTAGTTTTACACAATTACGCTTCGCCAAACTATGGCTTCCAAAACAAATATTCGGTTTGTATGCATTTCGTAGAATACGTGTTAAAATACGCAATTACGCGTAGTGCGAAGCGTAGTGTATGCGGACACTTATGCCCGTAGGCAGAAAATTGTATGCATTAATTTCTTTCTAAATGCATATACTGGGAACCCTTCTATGCGTACATTCCCCTTTCCAATGTGTAAATTTGTATGCATACAATCGCATGCGGAAAATTAGACGCGAGTAACGCATTCGTAGTTCACTATGCAATACACATGTTAACTACGCATAGTGGACGTAAGCTACGTGTAACGGTACTTCGCTACGCGTAATTTCATAAGCAAAGTTTTGAAACTTCGCCTATGAACTATGATGCGTAGATGCGAACTATGATGCGTAAATTCGCACTGGCGTAGTTTCTGCTTATCCCTGAAAATAAGTGGAGATGGCCGTACCAGGGAGGCATACAACTTCTACTACAAGGAATACAGAACTAATGGGGTACTTGGCAGTATATAGTAGACATGGTGATACTGGGAAACAAGGCTATTTTAAAGGACGACTGAAGTGAAAGGTTTATGGATGCTACCATATTTCTTTCCATTTAAGCAATACCAGTTGCCTGTCTGTCCTGCTGTTCCTCTGCCTCTATTACTTTTAGCCATAGACCCTGAACAAGCATGCAGCAGATCAGGTGTTTCTGACATTATTGTCAGATCTGACAAGATTAGCTTTATGCTTGTTTCTGGTGTGATTCAGACACTACTTCAGCCAAATAATCAGCAGGGCTGCCAGGCAACTGGCATTGTTTAATAGAAAATAAATATCCTCAATATTCTCACTACTGTTGTCCTTTAAGAACATGGTTATTCTGTGGGAGTTGTGGCTATTGTTAATGGGAGAGGTAAAAGTCTCATGGTGGCTGTTTTTGTTAGGGGGTGGGGTCATATTTTCTGCACTGTTATAGAGGAGTCATGGTATCTGCGGTTGTTATATAACCCCTGACAGCTTCCACTCTTGCTTTGGACCAACCAACAGTGGACACACAATACACATAGCCTTGAAATTTCCAACAACCCAACGCTGTCAGATCATATGGATTTTTTTTCCTGAATTCCACTTACAACATTGTATGATAACTAATTTCACTGTAAGTTGTTAGGTAAATATTGAGATATATTGTCTATTTGCTTCAAAGGATGTGGTATATTGGTCTGTCAACTGTTCATCAGTCTCACTTATTATGGAATTTTGTACTGATGTTTGGACTGTCACAGTTATGAAACCTTGGTTTCCTCCTCTGCATTGGCTCAGTTTCTAAGTTCTAACTATTCCATCAATTTAGAATATTGTTAGTAAACTTGCAATTATGTTCAAAAATACTGATCAGTGCTGCTTTATTGTGCATTATACTTGCTCTTGTGGATGTATAAAAGTTTTCCTTGATGCATGGCAGTCTGGTGCAGGCTTTTGTAAAATGTTGTAGAAAACTGCATTCAAGGACGTTTCATTGCATATTCAAATTCACTATGGTGCAGTTCTCCTTCCTTATATTTCTGAAAAATAGAGTGTCAGCGACTCACCTGCACACTACTGCGGCGAGATGCCACTTCCACTTCCGCATTTATGCGTGCAGCTCCTAGCAATACTGGCGTCCTTCTCGACGGGGCTGCGTGCGCCGCTCCTGGCAGCTTGTGTTCCAGCGCTGAAAGGGGACGGACGTTCTAGAGTAGATGTCCGTCCTATTCATTGAGGCATTTAGTGTCAGTTGACAGCTTTAGTCAGCTGTCACTTAGGCAGGCTTTTGTAACCTTGTGTCAGCTGATCTGTTAGTCAGCTGACACTCAGGCAGGGCTGCTGCTATGTGTGATTGGTTGCTGTGTTGTGAAACCGACTATTCTCTCTGATTGCTGCCTGTATTGACCCTTGCCTGGAAACCAATTACTCTCTGATTGCTGCCTGTACCTACCCTTTGCCTGGAACCTGATTATTTTTTGATCTCTGCCTAAACCGACCTTGTATTGCCTGACTCTGGTATTGCCTGCTCCCTGTGTACTTCGATATCTCTGATCTTACGTGTATGAACTCGGATTGTTACTGGACTTTGCTCTTTATCTTCTGTTTGGCTCTGGTGAGTTATCTAGTTCACTCTACGTTCAGCTCCTATACCTTGCACCTACAAAGCCTGGGTGTAACAGAAGTCGGGCAGGTGTTGTTTCCCTACCTCCTGTTCAAGCGAGGACATGCCACATAAGGTGAAGAAGGTGTTGTTAGATTGGGGCATAGGAGCTGAGCTGTGAACTGATATCTTGCCAGGACTGATATAGAGATAACTGACTTCCAAAGGAAGGAAACAAGTTGTTTCACAAAATGTGTTATTTTATTTTATAAACCCCTTGCTCATTGTCTTATTTACTGTATATGTATATAAATATATACACCGTGCTTTAAGAGCCCCTCACTGACTCACGATAGATGCTGGACTGTTTAGCAAGATGACACCATAATGATTCGGTTTAGGTGACCATAAGCTATTTTTATTAGAAGTGGGCTAGAGACTTGCTCTCATACAAAACAAAATACTTAAGCTAGAGTGTTCATTCTCATTGCCTCTTCAGATAATGCATTTTTGACCAAATGGGAGAGGCTTGTAAGCCACAAGAAAAATGTTGAATGGTCAGATTTAGTGTGTCACAGTTTCAAGGATAGAAAATATGACGATCTGTTATACCATGGAAACCTAATTAAAACATAAAATGTCAGCGAGTTTCTCTGCAGTAATTCTTTTTTTCCTAATTTTTTTTTGTATAAAGAACTTCCAGCACCAGAGTTCTGAAGTGAGTGAATTGAGTATCAGAGTCTTGTGTGATTTCTAAAGGAAACATACATTTTAAAAGAATGGTGACATTGTAAGAAAACAGATTAAGGCACTTCAACTAAATCTCATTTGACAGAATATTTAAAACTGAAGACAGATTTTTAAGGATAAGCATACTTATAGTGCAGTCACAGTTTCTGTCTTTAAAGAGGCACTATGGCGAAAAATTGTAAAATATTTGCAAACAGACAAATAAGAAGTATGCTTTTTCCAGAGTAAAATGAGCCATAAATTACTTTTGTCCTATGTTGCTGTCACTTACAGTAGGTAGTAGTAGTCTGACAGAAGTGACAGGTTTTAGGCTAATCCATCTCTTCATAGGAGATTCTCAGCAAGGCTTTTATTCTTTATAAATAGATTTGTAATAAATATGGAGGAAGCAGCTGCAGGTAGTCTGGCGTCCTCCGCAGCTGCCTCCATTCCTCTGCCTAGCGTGTCACCCGTGCCTCCGGCGTCTAGCATGCCGAGGACGGGTTTGACAGCCGCACATAGGGTCGCATTGTCGCGTGCGCGCGTGCACAGACAGGACCTTTATGCGAGAAGGAGGCGCGTCAGCTGACCAGTCGGTCGGCTGACGTCAGAAGTGACGTTCGCAGCTCCTCATTGGCTCAGAGGAGTGGGCGTGCCAATTGGGTCTCCTCTCGTTCTTAAGCCTCTCGGCTTCACTCGCAATCTGTCTGCTGTTGTGAATACTTCGTGTTAGCGCACAGACCTTAGATAGATCCAGTGTGCTTTGATCCGGGAGGAAACCAGGGATTGCACACTAGATAGGATATTGTTGTTTATATTACTCTCTATTTGATACCTGTGTATGACTCTGGCTTGCCTCTGACCTCTCTCTCGTTTACTCTGTACTTCTGCCCATCTGATCCTGTTGCCGACTTTGCCTGTATAATCCCCTCCCTATTGCTATCCGATTCTGTACTGCTATTACCTGTTTGTTGCTAACCTTGCCTGTCTAATCTCGCCTCCCCACCAGAGAGCCCTGATCTCTGGTGAGGGCCTCTGTACTAATAGTACCCACCAGCTCCTCTGGTGAGGTTAGGTATAGCTAAACCTATCAGTACTTACTGTTTGCACCAATCACTATACTCTGTGCAATAAAGTGTGACTAAGGTCACGTTACTTCCTGTGTGTTGCTATCACATCAGCTGTATTGTATACTTGTATTATTGGTGATTCTGCAGATCACCATATAATCAGGTATATATCTGCATTATAGGTGATACTGCAGATCACCTAATAATCAGAACTCTGTTCTTGCTGACACAATCGTTACAATATTCCCTAAAAATGATTTAAACAATGATGCTGGCCAGCTTCCCTGCGTGCTACATAGTTTTTGGGCAGTTGGACAAAGCAACTGCCATTCACTAAGTGCTTTTGAAAATAAATAATTTCCTGAGAATCACCTATGTCAGATTTCTACTACCTACTGTAAGTGACAGCAACATAGGAGAAAAATCACTTTACTCTGGAAAAAACGTACTTCTTATTTGTATATGTTTGCACATATTTTAAATTTTAATTTTTTTTTTGCCATAGTGCCCCTTTAAAGTGACTATAAAGCCTAAAATAAACACAACATGTACTGTGTTCTCTTTAAAAGTTATAAGTACTTCACAGGGTTTGTTTGTTTGATTCACCCTCCGAGATCCCATTTGTGCCAACTTCTGGTGCTTAGCCTTGCCCCCTTACAGATGAGTGCCTTGCTAATCTCTGTATGGGGAGATGGAGAAGGCCAATGAAGCACCACAGCACGCCCCTGTAAAGGGCAGAGATAAGCCCTGGAAGTCAGCACATATGGGGTCCCAGAAGGGGAGTTACAAAATTCCTCAAAGTCATAACTTCTTAAGAGTACACAGTACATGCTGTGTTTATTGTAGCCGTTGTAGTTGCTTTAACAATCATTCTAGATGGTCAACATGTGTCTAGAGAGAGAGAGAGGTATATAGAAGATGACATTTCTTTCCTTTTAAAACAATACCAGTTGCCTGGCAGTCCTGGAGTGTCTGAATCACACACTTGGAAAAAGCATGCAGCTAATCTTATTAGATTTTTGTCAGAAACATCTAATCTGCATGCATGTTCAGGTTCTATGGCTCAAAGTATTGGAGGCAGAGGATCAGCAAGATGCCAGGCAACTAATATTGTTCAAAAGGAAATTGTGAGAATCCGCTCAGCTGCCTGCGCAGGCAGGCAGCCTTTTGACCATTGTTTAGGTTTGCTTGCTGCAGGACTCTGGAAAGGAGACCTTCTGTCAGTTGTGCAGCTTGTGTTGCTGAGGGATTTGCATACATTAGTCATGCAAATCCGTTACCTGCCTTCTTTTGATGACTGGCACTATAAAAGCATTCTGCTCCCAGAATGCTTTGCTGGACATTTCCCTTCCATGGTCTGTTCCTGATGGACACTGCTGGAGTGTCAGCCATAGCTATCTAGTATAGTTAATTCCTGGGGGTTGCTTTAGGCTCCCCTTCTAGCCCAGTCAGGTTGTATTATCTGTTTTGCCTGTTCCGTCTGTCTTGTGTTTGGATCGCACAAGCCCTAGCGTTAGCGGCTGTGGATCCTTCTGATTGAGTCTGGAGTGTAGGTTGGAACAGCGGTTGTTTCTGCCTACCTCATCTGTTCTGTCTCCTGGGATCGTGCTAGCTACTTTTCGCTAGCGCTGGGGATCCTTCTGTTCTGTCTTCTGGGATCGCGCTAGCTACTTTTCGCTAGCGCTGGGGATCCTTCTGTTCTGTCTTCTGGGATCGCGCTAGCTACTTTTCGCTAGCGCTGGGGATCCTTCTGTTCTGTCTTCTGGGATCGCGCTAGCTACTTTTCGCTAGCGCTGGGGATCCTTCTGTTCTGTCTTCTAGGATCGCGCTAGCCACTTTTCGCTAGCGCTGGGGATCCTTCTGTTCTGCTACTCTGTAACTGGATCGCGCTAGCCACTTTTCGCTAGTGCTGTGGATCCTATCTCTCGCTTGTCCCTGTTTTCGTGTGTCTGTCTTGTCTGATTCGAAACGCTTGCTGTAGGCTCGGTGAGGTAACCGTTAAGCAAGCGCTCGCGTTCTCTGTTTCGTGTTTGTCTGTCTTTGGTTAGTTAGGCGTGCTTGTCTCTGTTGTGCGTAACACGCGGAGACCGCGCAGGAACGCGTGCACTGTTGCGAATGAGTGCGGTGTTCGCGTTCAGCTAGCATTTGTTATTTTCTTTATCTTTCTCTTTGTATGATTTGCTGTGCCTTTGCTACCCTTGTGCTCTGTCCTGCTCAGTCTTGTGTCGCTTTTGGCAATCGCCATTCTTGCGATTTCGTTTCCGCCGTTGTGTGTTCGCCGTCGCTGGGTGGCGACTAATTTGGTGGGCACACATTGGTTCTGTCCTTTTGCTCTGTTCCCTGTGGGCTATCCAGCCCTGCCTGATTGTACCTTGTCCCGGATCTGTACAATTCCCATTTGGCATCTGTGTCTGTGCAGCGGCTGTGTTTGCCTGCACTCCACAGCGCCATCTGCCGGTGGGAATTGCCCTCTGCGGGTGCATAGCACCTAGCCTGGGTGTCCACAATAATACGCTTGTGGAGGAAATCCGCCGCGTCAGTGCACGTCTGGTGCGCTGACCACTGAGACGATTCCACAATCGTTACAGAATGTCCAGCCAAACCAAAATTCCCAGGGCAGAGGGAACCTTCGATTTTGTTCAGATGTCATTGCCTGAGGCAAAGGATCACACACTACATTAAAGCAGTTAAAAAGTCTGTCCTCGTTCCTGACCCCAACCCATATGGAGATTACCTAGATACTGGGTTGTTTGAACCGCCATTTGCCTCATGGGAGATTGGGGCCTTGTTGGAAGAGTTTGATTTCGATTGGAAAGCCTTTTGCGATTTTTATATCGCAAAGAGCGCGGATGACCTGAATGATTGTCTCGACTCCATGTACCTTTTGATCGATTCTGATGAATGTGATGAGTGTGATGTGGATCTGGTGATTTATGTGTGGCAGACTATTTTGGACGAATTGCACACACACCAACCAATTATTTCCAATAAAGAGACACCATTGTCACATGATTATTCCTGTCTTTCTGGGGTAAAGCAAGTGAGTTTGGACACTGTGCGACCTGAAATGAATGGGTGTGCCTCGACTGTGGACACCTGCGTGAATTCTGATGGAGTTTCTCCCGTTTGTTTAGAGGTTAAATCTGTGCGATCTGATGCCGGTTTCTCAGATGTTCCTGTCGATTGTGATCGGTGTGAGTGTGTCAGGTTTGTCAATGATTTGTGTGATCCCTTGTCATGTAAAAACAGATCTTCTTCTCTCAGTACTACTTTAAGATCCTCCATCTATGATCTTGCTATGGGGAAAATTCCCAAACTATGCAGTTTCAAGAGTAAAATTAATATGATTCCTCATGTTGTTGTCACAACTTCCCCTAACATGGTTCAGTATGAATGCTCAGACCTAGTCAGGTGTGAATGGGAGCCCCCGTTCCAGAAAAAACAGCTAGAAGCGTTGGCGTATGAATTGGAGAACGATTCAGAGTCGTTTTGTGAGTACTACATTGCCAGAAGTGAATCTGTCTTGAGAGCATGTATAAGTTATGCTTCCGCCTTAAGAGAAAAAAAGGGGTGTGAATTTGACTTTGTGAGTCCGCTGATTTGTATGTGGAAAATGATTCTGAATGAATTACGTGTACGTCATTCAGGTGACGTTTGTAAAGGTACATTGTCAGCTGGCGTTTCTGAGATCCAGCAATCCAGCCTGGAGACCTCAGAATCCCTGTCTTTGGAGTGTTCGGTTTCGCAACCTAAAGCGATTGTGGATTCGCAAATTTTGCGTTCTGTCTCCTCGGATTCAACATAGTTAGCCGAGTCTAAGAATGAGACAGCACTTTGGTTTTGTGAACCTGATACTGAAGCACCTTTGCTCTGTCCAGAGAAGATGGCTCTGAGCCTGCCCTGTATCATGAATAAAGACATTATGTCCACTCGCATTGACATTTGCGAGTCTGATTCTGAAGTAAGTACTGACTCTCCACCCAGTAATCTGGATGAGCCAATATTACCTTGTTTAAAATCTCCTGCAGTGTCCCTAGAGGCTCGTCTAGGTATTGCAACCATTGTTACCGGTTTCTCTGCTATTTTGGAATTGCAGTCTGGTTTGACTGCTATGGAGGAATTTCCCTGCAGTGAAACGAAACTCAGAAAGCCAGAGTTAGTTTCACTAGATATTTCTGTGTATCCCTGTCCTGATGATGAAATTCAGTCTCAGTTTATGGTGGAACCTTCCCTGGGACATCTGCCCGGTTCACAAAATAAAGTTCAAGCCTTGCCCTGTAACATGGATAGTTCAGAATCCTTCTTAGGAAACTTGAAAAAGGATGTTCCTGAGGTCCTGTCTGACCTCCTGGAGATCTCCGAGTTCCTCCCAAAGGGTGCAGAACTTGTAGGAGACGTCTCCTGCCCCCCAAGTCCTTCTGAGGTGTTGCCCACTTCAGTAGGCATTGCTGCCTTGCTGGCAACCTTTTCAGCTCTGATGGAGCTTCACGCCTGTGTAGTTAATGATGATATTATTGTCACAGAAATTTCTGAATTTGTATCCGAGTCTTCTTTTGAAAGTCCAGTGCCTGTGACCTCCACTCATGATGTTTCTCTGCCCGGTACTGGTTTTGGTCTTGACATGACGGACTCTGAGGTTGGCAGTTCCCCGACATGTCCTGAGGTTTCTCCTGTGCTGGTGTACCCCAGTGTGCTCTGTGACCCAGAAAGCCCAAGTGTGCCTCGGTTACCAGCGTACTTAGATGCTTCCTCGGTGGAGACATGCTCTGATATGGCCGGCCTGCTTGCATGCCCAGAAGTGGTCCCTGAAAGTCTTGATCTTAATGGGTGTCCTCGTAATTTTGAATCCGGAATTGTCATTGGTTCCATGGGGGTTCTTGGTAATTCTCCATGTGAGCCTGGTGATTGTTCTACCCTCTTGGGATCTCTGTGGAGTTTCAAAAGGTTCTGGGAGATTCCGGGAGAGATTTTGCTTGGTACCCTGGATAAGATCAACGGTGGCTTTTGTGTAGTAAGGGACACTTCGAACAGGTATTGTGGCAGGTTTGGTATTTTTGGACGCTCCTTGGAAGGTGGTGGGTATTGTCTGGAGGGTGTTGATGGCTTGTTCTCTGGCGTTCACAGTCCTGATGGGTGTTATACTGAGACTGGTAGTACTGATGGGCATGTTTCTGGGATCGTGCTAGCCACTTTCCGCTAGCGCTGGGGATCCTTCTGTTCTGCTACTCTGTAACTGGATCGCGCTAGCCACTTTTCGCTAGTGCTGTGGATCCTATCTCTCGCTTGTCCCTGTTTTCGTGTGTCTGTCTTGTCTGATTCGAAACGCTTGCTGTAGGCTCGGTGAGGTAACCGTTAAGCAAGCGCTCGCGTTCTCTGTTTCGTGTTTGTCTGTCTTTGGTTAGTTAGGCGTGCTTGTCTCTGTTGTGCGTAACACGCGGAGACCGCGCAGGAACGCGTGCACTGTTGCGAATGAGTGCGGTGTTCGCGTTCAGCTAGCATTTGTTATTTTCTTTATCTTTCTCTTTGTATGATTTGCTGTGCCTTTGCTACCCTTGTGCTCTGTCCTGCTCAGTCTTGTGTCGCTATTGGCAATCGCCATTCTTGCGATTGCGTTTCCTACTTCGTTTCCGCCGTTGTGTGTTCGCCGTCGCTGGGTGGCGACTAATTTGGTGGGCACACATTGGTTCTGTCCTTTTGCTCTGTTCCCTGTGGGCTATCCAGCCCTGCCTGATTGTACCTTGTCCCGGATCTGTACAATTCCCATTTGGCATCTGTGTCTGTGCAGCGGCTGTGTTCGCCTGCACTCCACAGCGCCATCTGCCGGTGGGAATTGCCCTCTGCGGGTGCATAGCACCTAGCCTGGGTGTCCACAATAATACGCTTGTGGAGGAAATCCGCCGCGTCAGCGCACGTCTGGTGCGCTGACCACGGAGACGATTCCACAATCGTTACAGAAATAAAGATGGCAGCCTCTGTATACATCTCACTTCAGATTTCCCTTCATATGCATGGCTAATTTTTGTCAGTGGCTAAAGTGTGTTCAGGATCTCTGTCAGTCACCGTGTAGCCAGGGTCTATGTCAAGAATTTAAGTTATCTCCGAGTCTGTTAGTGGACTGGTCTGGTTTAGAGAGCAGTTACAGTCTCTGTCAGTAGTCAATGGGTAAATGTAGTCATAATCTTTGGCATTGATCAAAGGAAGTCAGAGTTTTCAAAAAGTGGTTATCAATGCTCGTTCAGATTCCAGGGAAATGAAATATCTGCATTTCTGATTGGAAATAAGCATTTATGATAGGAACTCAGAAATCGGAAAACGGAATATTAATTTCTGTGGAAATACCACATTACCGTAACTCTGTAATTTGAGCCCAATCACAGAACTTGGAAGCCTTCAATCAGTGAATGCAGAGTTAACTCAGAAGTATTTAGCCAATCAGAGAATGCAAAAAAATGACCAAAAGAGAGACTTGTCGATAATTGGAAATCGGAAATCTGTTGAATCAGAAATCGTCATTGGCGGAAATTGGAATTTCCAAGGAATCAGAAATTGGCATTTCCGACCATTATAGTAAAGCAATAAGAGGACACTGTAAAGATGACCCATAAGCAAGTGCACTAAAATGTTCAGTATTCAAAATGAGAGGTGACAGACAAGTAGGACACAATACAAAGAAACAAAAGGGAAAAGTGTGTCTTCCTGGAACTTTCACTTCTTTGTGTCATTTGTTCAGTGCTTCTCTAGATGGCTGTGCAAATCATGGAGAACCATTTATCTTAGTTGGTGACAGTTTACTGTAATGACTCATTCATTAAATGAGGGAAAAATGTTTTTATATACCATGATGCTGAAGACAGACTATATTCTGTATACACTAGTAACTCCCACTCCACACTTCTTGCTGGAAAGATATCGAAGTGCATTGCATGGTAAGCTTGCAAGCACAGCAGGTACATCTATGTAATACAAAGTGTTAAATTGCTTGAAATGTATGTATGTATCTGATCTGACGAGGACCCTTTTTTGTTAGCAAATCACTTCAAAAATATATCTGTGAAACTACTGGTTGTTTTGGTATGTAGTTTTCTCTGCATGTAACACATACATGTTTCGATCATATGCTTACTTGTATTGTCTGAGTTGATGACAGGTGTGCTTTAAAATAACAGTTGCTTTGGAAACAGAGAGAAATGCAGCATGAGCGTGTCAGTGTAACTAACCACCTTTATGTTTACCAAGTCATTTAAGTGACAAAATTGATCTGCAGTTGAAACAGTAAATTTGATATATTACTGTCAGTTTATGCAGCTATTTAAAGTGCAATGTGTGTCTTCTAAGTAAAGTATGAATGCTATAACAATGTTTGTATTTATTACTATAAACTAATTTCATTTTAAATATAAATATCACCATCAAGTGAAACACAGTGTTTATAAATGTCATGCACCAAACCATATTATTGCTATATATTAAGATTTTATACATTTTCTTTGCATTAATTTAATCCAAAACCCATCAACTTTAGAGTTCAACTATTCCCTTTAAATCATTATTCACTGCTGCACTGAAATTGCATTTACATGCCTGATGTGAAAATGTTTTAGGACTGCATCAGCATTCATTTCTAATAGTACTGACACTGCTGAAGAGCGCTGGACATGTACTACACAAAGCAATACAATTCTCCAGAAGGCTGTGATTTAATAGCATGCTGCTTTTTTGTTTTTGTTTTTTTTTAAAGGGGCCACTATGGATTTTTGCAGCATCCCATGTCTGAAAAAATAAATAAATATATCTATTTTAAAACCTTAGATTAAGAGTAACTTGGTGTAAGAGCGCTTTGCAAGACAAGCAAAACATTTTATGAAGCAAACAGCATCTTGATATACAAGCACAGATCATTTACACGTGCCCCATCATCACAACCGAGCCAATGGTTCCTTTCCCTTTGATGCTACAGGATTGTACTTCAGGGAAAAAAAGAAAAATAGTAAACTTAAAGTGAACCTCCGGACTAAAAATCTACTCAGTAGAACTGAAAAGGCTTGGTGTTTCTTTAACAGTTTCACAGCATCAGTTTCAAAGCATCATTTTTAGCTGCATTTTTAGCTAAGCTCCACCCATCAAATAAAACTGCCCAGGCTTTTTTCCCTGATGCTGTACAAAGCATGATGGGATTTCCTATATGGTTATTCACGTTGCCTAGCAACTGGGAGTTGTGATCAGCACACAGGACAGTTGGAACTTTGTCTCACGCTCCCTGTCACCTCCTTTCAACCAAAAATATGGCTGCCCTCATGAAATCAAACATTTGCCTGTTCTTTTAAAACAGGGTGGGTAAGAGATTATATTACCTATCTATTTTAATTAACATAACTAATGTAACGTAATGACAGTATGTTTGTTTAGGCTGAAGTTCCTCTTCAAGTGTGTCTGTAGTTCAGGGGCACCTTATGGACCTTAACTCTGGACCTTGTCTCTAAGCTAGCCTATGTAAGCTACACTGACCAGCTGTAGTACACTAACCCCTGCTGCCCCTACTAGTTTCAATGCACTACACTAGACTAGACACTACACTAGGGGGGGAGGGGGGGGGGAGGTCCACGTCCACAAGATGCCACTGCATCATAGGCGCAACAGGTTTAGTATACTTTTTTCTCCCTGATTTCTGTCCTCTAAACCTAGGTGCATCTCATGATCGGAAGCGTCATCTAGTCAGAAAATTATACATATATTCTACTAGTCATTATTTCCTTAAGAGATCACTTATGTGCATAATCATGATGAACAAAGAATTTTTATAATCATGATTCATCTCTTGGCTTATTAGGGTCGTATTTTGGTTGCTTGGGCCCTATTCCTTGTCACAGCACTATTTGGCAATTCCCATTTGAACCCGGGTTCTACAACGGCTGTTGGCTCTTACTCAGCAACACAGGTGGTTTTATAGACATATTACCCATATATGTACCTATTGCTCTGCATATTCCTATATATGACCTTATATGACGTATAGGATGTGATATTTTTTGGCATTGTGTGGAAAGGTGTCATTTTAGATGTTTTTATTATGCTTGGTAATGAATTACATATTTAATGTTTGATATGATAATAAAATGTTTATACTTTCTTCAAACATGGTGTAGTGCTATTGATGGGCTTTCAAAGTTGGTTCTTTGTTCATCAGAAATTGTTCTAAGCCCTAGCACACATTTATTGCTGTGTGCAGGTATATATCCTATGTGCATAATCATAGTCATAGTCCTTCACTCTTGGCAGATATCCCTTGAGCTTTTTGACTTTCCCAATATTAATCTCATCACCAAAACTCTTAGGCATTAGTGTCCTTTATTTATTCAAATTATTTAATAAATCAAATTTTAATAACCGAGGACATACAGAACATCTTTAAGTGTACATTAACTACTTGCCGGTGGGCGTGGCTGCTGCGGCAGCCCTAGGACTGCCTTCCACTGATCAGCGTAAGGTCCTGTGGGCCTGTTTTGCAGGAGATTGTGCATGCTGATGTGCGTGCATCTCCGCTTGGTAGGTGGAGCTCCGCCATGCCTTCAGTCTCCTGGCAGTGATCGCTGCTAGGAGACTGTTAGATGGAGAAACCTCCATATTTTCACTGCGTACAGCACTGTGATCTAAGGCAGCGCTGTACTGTGGACAGCCTTAAAGCTGCAGTGGCCAATTTAATGAAAAATGGTCTGGTCTTTAGGGGAGTTTAACACTGCGGTCCTCAAGTGGTTAAAATAATCAACAGTCTTTGCATCTCTCTTAATATAGTCTCCAGTGTCTGAATTGGAAAAAAAAAAGGTAACAGAGAAATACCAGGAGCCAATACGTGTAGTAGTAGAGGGAATATTTCACTGTAGAAAAGACTACTACTTGCATAGTTCTGTTGCTCCAGTTAACTAGGAAGAGAGCACTAGCTCGCCCATACCGCCAGGATGGTTAAGGATATGGTTTTTGGTCTCCCAATGTTTCCAATTACAGTGAAATATGTAAATCAACCATTGTTGCCCTTAGAAGCTAAACACACCTCCAGATCAGCTGGAATGCAATGATCTGGTCCGCTTGTTTATTATACAGAGCCAAAATAATCCAACATGCATACAGACTGTTTCAAACTCATTGATCCTCATCAGTGCATGACAGGGATTAATATGGCTCTATGTCTATGGAGTAGGACTTGAAACACCCAGAGGTACAGACTAACCAGCAAGCTAATGATGAATCAAACTAGAACTCATTGGCATGTGTAAGGGGCTACAATGGTCCAAAAAGCCCCCTTACTAAAATGCTATGGAAAACAAAAGTTTGCTTTCTTAAAACAGAAAGAATTTGTGATAATTCAGGTTGGAGTGAGCTTGAGATATCTCCCAGTGCATCACTGCTGAATATATGCAAATCAACCATTGTTGCTTTCTTAAAACAACGTATTTGCAATAATTTAAACTTTGTTTTATTTTAAAACTATATTAGCAGAAAAGTGAGAAATATATGTTTTTCCTTATTCACTTTAAAATGCACATAAAATATTTTTTAGCAAAAGATACCAACCAAAGAAAGCCTAATTTGTGATGAAAAAAACAAACAAACAAAAAAACGACAATGTATAGATTATTTCAGTGTGATAAGTTATTAGCGAATAAATGTATGCAGCGCTAAAATGTGATAATTGCTCTGGTGTTTAAGGGAAAAAAAACCCTTAGAGGGAGAAGTGGTTAATAGGCACCATTGTTACAGTTACCACAAATAACTACTTCTAAATAGAGATGGCCCGAACCGGGTTCACGAACTTCCGCAAAAGTTCGGTTTGAGCGAACTTTCTCGAACCGCAATAGACTTCAATGGGGAGGCGAATTTTGAAAACTGGAAACACTTATGCTGGCCAGAAAGATGATGGAAAAGATGTTTCAAGGGGTCTAACACCTGGAGGGGGGCATGGCGGAGAGGGATAGATGCCAAAAGTCCCGAGGAAATATCCGGAATTGACACAAAGCAGCATTTTAAGGGCAGAAATCACTTTGAATGCTAAATTGCAGGCCTAAGGTGCTTTAAAACATCTTGCATGTTTATACATCAATCAGGGAGTGTAATTAGACTACTTCTTCACATTGACACACCAAACTCACTGTGTAACGCGACGCAAACAGCTGTTCATGTTGTGACGGCCTTGCTGGAATGGTGCGCACCATGGTGAGAGTGCAGGCCGTAATGGTTTTCAAGCCCATATGGTCGTCGGGCTGTGGTAGCTCAATGATAGAACGACCTTATTGTGGGTGTGCCCCCCCCCTGTGGGTGTGCCCACCCCCCTGGGTGTGCCCCCCCCCCAACCAGCAGAGGTGCTGTGTGGGGAGCGACTTAGTCTTGAGGCAGACAGTCACACAGCGTGCAGGCAGAGATGTTGTGTGCGGGGACTGACTTAGTCTTCGGGCGGACAGTAGCCCTCCGGGATCCATGCCTCATTCATTTTGATAAAGGTGAGGTACTGAACACTTTTTTGACTTAGGCGACTTGAAGCAGTACTCTAATTACACTCCCTGATTGATGTATACACATGCAAGATGTTTTAAAGCACTTTTGGCCTGCAATTTAGCATTTAACCTCCTTGCCGGTTTTCCTGACCTGAGCTCGGGGTAGAAAAAATAAGCTATTAGCGGTGATCCCGAGCTCAGGTCGGAGTAGGCATTGCAGAGCTTTACCTGTAGTTTTGGAGTCCCGCGCGCGATCTCGCTGCGCAGCGGGACTCCAGCCTCTCTCCCCGGCAGTGTGGTGGTCTTTCCCTGGCCGCCGGGATCCCCCATGTCCCCGCTATTCTTCCGGGGACCCGGCAGCCAGTTGGAGCAGCGCAGCCGTGGTGGCGGCAGCAGAGCGGTGGTGGCAGCGTGACGTCATCGGGGGCGGGGCTAATATTGAAAACGAACTTCTCTATATTAGAGAAATATAGAGAAGTTCGTTTATATGTATATTAGCGCCATCTTGTGGGCAAAGAGAAAACTGCAACACAGGAGCCCAGGAAGGTACATTTTTTTTTTTTTTGCTGCAGATCTCCCTGCCAGAATGATTTTTTTCAGGTTTTAGGGTCTGAAAGAGTGGAAAAAAATTGCACCGCTTTTAGACCCTAAAATCTGGAAAGAATCAGACCGCCAAGGAGGTTAATGTGATTTCTGCCCTTAAAACGCTGCTTTGCGTCAATTCCAGATTTTTCCCCGGGACTTTTGGCGTGTATCCCACTCCGCCATGCCCCCCGCCTCCAGGTGTTAGACCCCTTGAAACATCTTTTCAGTCACTTTTCTGGCCAGCATAAATGTTTCTAGTTTTCAAAGTTTGCCTCCCCATTGAAGTCTATTGCGGTTTGCGAAGGTTCGCGCAAACCAAACTTTTGCGGTAGTTCGCAAACCCGGTTCGCGAACCGAAAATCAGAGGTTTGGGCTATCTCTATTCCTCAGTCCACCATGACAAATTGTCTATAAATGCAGAAAGTTCAGCACTGCTGCTACTCCCCTGTAAAGATGAACTGCAAGAGCACAGCACTAATTGATAAAATTAACCTTCTAGCACATTTACAAGCAAAACAATCACTCAAAGTAAGTTGTTCCTGATTAACTTTGTTTCAATATTACTTTTCCTCCCTAATTATATTATATTTTTGCTCTTTGGGAGCTTAAAAATGTAACATAGATAAGAGGAAAACAGGTGAAAAAGCTTTGTGAATCATGCACTGTGTGTGGAGAAAGAGGCAGAGCACACCAACATCAAATCCTGAATCCAACTGTGAAGTGTAACGATCGGTGTAACACAGAGAGGATCTGATTACCGGTGATCTGCAGTATCACCGAGAATACAGATATACACCGATTATTGATGATCTGCAGTATCACCGATAATCAGATATATCTCTAACCCCTGGACACCTGAGTAATATGAGTGTTTGGTGCAACAGTAATACTTTGAGGAGAGCCCCCGTAAAGGGGGTACAAGGCAGTATGGGATACTGCCCAAAGAACAGGCTCCTTCCAAGGCCTGAAGCTCCCCAAGGGGAGGAGACAGGCTGAGAGTGGGAAGGACCAGAGTGTGAGTGACACCAATGGTGGAGTGTCACTGACAGATCTGTGAACTATCTCTAAACAGAGGAGATAGTTCTCGAGGTCGGACTAGCCAGGTCGGCAACAGACAGACAGACAGATAAGGCGCAAAGACAGAAGGCTGATTCGGTATCCAAGACAGGCAGGGTTTGGTAACGTGATATCAGATATGCGTGGTACCGAATCAGAAAGCAGAGGGATGGTCAGGAAAGCAGAAGGTCATAACAGATAATATACAATGCCTAGTCTCGGTGTGAGCTCCGTTATTATCAACACCCTGGAACTAGTCTGAAGAATAACAGAATGATAATACAAGTCCCTAATCTGGGTGTGAGGTCCGTGATCGTCAACACCCTGGAACTAGTCTGACTTATAACAGGTTGGTAACACAAGTCTCTAATCTGGGTGTGAGCTCCTTGATCATCAACACCCTGGAACTAGTCTGAAGTATAACAGGTTTGATAACACAAGTCCCTAAACTGGGTGTGAGGTCCTTGATCATCAACACCCTGGAACTAGTCTGAAGTATAACAGAGATATAACAGAGAATCTGACAAAAGGTCTGAGTGCTTCCACGTAGTGATCGCAACGTCAGACAACCAGAGAATGACCAGCACCCAGTATATATAGCAAAGCGCTCCCCAGCGCCTCCCCTAAGTGCTGGACCAATAGGAACTGGTTGAATCGTCATCTGACCGGCTTGGTCAGCTGACTCCCTTCTGGCTGTCATAAAAGTTCTGCCTCTCTGCGTGCGCGCGTCCTTCTGAACCTGTGTGGACTATCAGTCCCAGCCACACCAGACGTGTTGCAAATCACCCTCCGTGCTGGACGCGGAAACCGCTATCAAGGCATGCGGCGGTTCCTCCGCGTTCGGCCATCTTACTGGATGTAGGCCTATACGTGCAAACCGCCGCGTTGGAAGCGGGATCAGCCACCCCGTTCTGAGTACACGTGGTGGCTTTTCCGTGTTTCCTCACATGAAGCATGGTGGTGGTGGGGCAATAATGGTTTGGGGCTGCTTTACTGCATCAGGGCCTGGACAGATTGCTATCATCAAAGGAAAAATGAATTCCCATGTTTATCAAGACATTTTGAAGGAGAACTTAAGGCCATCTGTCCACCAGTTGAAACTCAGCAGAAGATGGGTGTTGCAACAGAACAATGACCCAAAGCATGGAAGTAAATGAACAATAGAATGGCTTAAACATAAGAAAATACGCCTTCTGGAGTGGCCCAGTCAGAGTCCTGACCTCAACCCGATTGAGATGCTGTGGTATGACCTCAAGAAAGTGATTCACACTAGACATCCCAAGAATATTACTCAACTGAAACAGTTCTGTAACGAGGAATGGTCAAAAATGACTCCTGACTGTTGGGCACATCTGATCTGACTGCAACTACAGGAAATGTTTGGTGGACGTTATTGCTGCCAAAGGAGGTTCAACCAGTTATTAAATCCAACCATTCACATACCTTTTCCACCTGCACTGTGAATGTTTACATGGTGTGTTCAATAAAAACATGGAAACATTTAATTATTTGTGTGGTATAGTTTAAACAGATTGTGATTGTCTATTGTTGTGACTTAGATGAAGATCAGATTACATTTTATGATCAGTTTGTGCAGAAACCCTTATAATTCCAAATGGTTCACATACATTTTATTGCATTATATATTTATACACACATATATCTCTTCTTTTGCAAGATTCAAACAGAGCACAAATTATAGTGTATAAAATGTGTAACTGGGGATATCAGTTTGCTTGTTTGAGAGAACTGTATAGTGCCAACATGGGCTGTGAGTCACTTAATGTTTCATATTTGCAAGTTCCTTGAGTAATGAGCTCCAGTGCAACAGTGTTAAACATTCTTCAAGCACTCTTTCTATTTTTTTTTTCATTATTGGGTTGATGTGGCTTCTTTTTGCATCATGCACAGATGGGTCATCTCTCTTCCCTTATATGAGCATTTGAAACACGGGTGTAGGGTCCTGGCTCACACATACCTTGTTCTTCCCCCATTTCCCCTCCTTTTATTCCTCCCTTTCCTCATGCTTACCTTATCATGGACACTCTCCCTATTACTTGTCCCTAGCCCATACCCCCTCCCTCTCCCCATCCACACCCCCTGGACTAGTCACTCCATGTCTATGCGATGTGCCACGAAGTTTTGCAATAACTGCCTGCTGTTTTAATTTTATTCCTAGAAAGCAGTCTATTATCTAAATAATGAATTGAGTCAAGTGATACTCTTGAAGAAGTCTCTACTTGACATATGTCCACGAAACACATCAAGGGCTTGATTCACAAAGCTGTGCTAACTGTTAGCACGCCTGTGAAAACCTTCTTAGCACGTCTAAACGAGCTTTTTGCGTGCTAATTTGCATGTGAACCGCATTGCACGCAAAGTTATGCGCGCAAAACAGAGCGCAGGGTGCTCCGCGCGAAGTGCCCATTAAAGCCTATGGGTCTTAGCGCGCGCAAAGTCCTATGCGCGCGCAAAACTTTGTGCGCGGTACTTAGCGCGCAATCTGATTGAGAAAACCGGTGCTAACCTACTTAGCACCCTGGTTAGCGCGCCTAAAGACTTAAGACTTGCTAAGTAGGTTAGCACCGCACCGCATAGTGAATCAAGCCCCAAGAAGCAAAACTGACTTGGCATTCAACTAAAAAATGTGATATGTAAAGTACTGCTGGGCATTATGCTGTATTAGGGTTTGGTACTAAATTGATTAAGGTTTGGCCCTAGATTAAGAAAATCATCTTGCTTATGTTGCGTTCAATGTAAAAGGACCTCTAACCATTGGTTGACAATTTGTGTAATGTTGGGTATACTAACCTACTGTATGTGTACTCAAAAATACTTTGTATGTGTATGTATACATTATTAACATGTGTCAATTTTGTTAAATAAAAATTGTTTTTAATGAATAGATGACCTAACTGACAAATCCACATATTTTCCATTTACTTAATTGTCTATCTTTCCCGGTTAAGAATGCCAATAGCCCTGGTAAAAAAAATTGATAACTTTCATGGAATGTGGGGAAATAACTTACTTACTGAATCAATATTGACCTCTGGTAGTTTATTAAATTAAGAGGGCTTTGCCTTTGAGTGCCTCCTTATTGAAGTATGTTTTAAGGTGGATGATCCTATATACTGAGTGGTATATATTTACTCCTATGTGCACAGGAGGAGCGATCTGGATAGGTGGTGTGAATTTGTAGAGAAAACAATTGTATGATGGTGGCGTGGTGCGGCTCTATGTTGACCACTCACTGTGGTTAGTAGAATATCTGTGTAGACAGGGATGGGGTAGGGACAAGACAAAAGGGGAAGAGCACACTCAATTTCAAAACAATATAGATGACAAGCCTCTCCGTGGAATTTTCTCACCTCTATAAGTTGCTGACTCGCCCGTATGGGTTGGTCAGGTGTTAGCGCTTTTGTCCCTTTGTAGGCCAGGGACATAGGCTCTGGATACAGTGTTGCCGATCGCCTGCTGTCTCCTTTTGATCGCAGGATAACTCCGCCTTAGTACTTCCAAGTGTGGTCTCCAGGCTGGCTGGTACTTGCAGTCCTCCCGGTTTGGGGATAGGTGGTGGTGTAGTGTGCGGAGTAATGAAGCAGAGAGGTGAAGAGGAGGGAATGGATAGTCATGCGGCACAGGTGACTAAGCGCCCAGTGCCCCTTGTAGCCAGGTATATGCAGCCTCACCTGTCTGCCAGTTCATGGAATAAATATCCCCCTGTGCCAATGGACAATTTTAAGCTTGAATGGAGAGGTTCAGTCTTAACTTGTCAGGAAACATTTTGTTATCTTTTAAAGCAAACTAAAGTTGTTTTTGTTTTCTTTGCCCTTTCCTGAATCACGCTTGTGATGTGCAGTAGGGTTTGTATTTTTTTTTTAGGTGGAATTTAATGGATCCATTTTCATAAACTTGATATATGACAAACTTCTTCTTTATAGCTTGTAGACTTAAGGTTGGCCATTTCCTCCAGTTATAATAAATCAGTTGCTATATTTAGCAGCACACCAGCAAAGGTAGACTTTTACTCTAATTGTATTGGAAAGTCAAGCAAGCTTTGATGTGCTTTCAATTTCTGAGAGTAAAATAATGGCTTCACACACAGGATGACAAGGTGTGATAATTTAACCCACAATATTTTACTGTCATAATAAAGTAAAACCATAGAGATCTTTGATCGGCGCCGGTGTTAACAGACCTCAAGAAGTTATTGATCATGAAAATATTTACAACTTTGGGAGAACAAGCCATAATATTTATGGTTTGCTTTTATAATGTGGATCATGATTAAGATAACATTTCATAACACAACATATCAATTTAAATAGGTCACGGTGAATAAGATTGTCATTTCAAGCAGTAATTTCAAGTCACATTTTATACAAATATGTGACAGCATATAATACATACATATTGGCATGTCACGTGACAATATTAGCCTGACATCATAATGTAGTATAAATATACTACTTTGTAATAAAAAGCAGCATGTACAGGTCATGAATCCTGCCGCATTATTTAATATGATTAGAGACCATGTTGAGGTTTGTGAGCAGGGGGAGACCCCCCCAAGGCTCTTAATCAACATTATCAATAGGCATCCTGGACAACAACCCCCCTTCCCACACCCTCTCTATGGGTATAGTCCACTAAAACCTTCAATATCCACTACCACCCAACCTTGCAGAGTAGCACATGGGCAGTTTAATACTTACTTGTTCAACACTGTGTCTAGTCTTTTCTTCCTTACAGCAGACGCTCGCTCTATGCTGCATATTTGGCTCCTGATCACATGACATTCATTGGAAGCCCGAGGATGGAAGCAGAGAGCATGGTGTCCAGGAGGAAGAGGAGACTTGATTCATTGCAGAAAAGGTGAATATTACACTTCTTCTGTGGGTTGGAAGAGTGATGGTTTGAAGCTTTACAATCACTATGTATGAGAGGGGGTGTTGGGGGTCGGGGGGGGAGAGGCTGTTATGCCCCTGCTCATAAGGCTCAACTTATTATGACAAACTCTGCAAGAGGGGAGGGAGAAGGTTTCCCCCTCCCCCATGGTTCTTACCTTAGTGCTTGTGAGCAATCATCCATATAGATATAGGACTTAGTCCAAATCAAGGAGAAAATATTGTTTTAGTTTTACATAATGCTATACAGCGTTAAACACATTTTTTGTTTTGCTAATGTTCTAGAAAGGTGAAATTTCCTATGTACTGGACAAAAATTGGCTTGTAAAAACCCACTTTTAACTTGTAAGGTTTTAAATTGGTACAGAGTGTCTTTTGGCTTCTGCTGTGCTGGTGTATTATGTAGGTGCATTTTTCACTGTAGCAGAGAAGTTAGATGTACACTACCATGTGGGCGGCTTTGGAAGCTTACAGCCTGGTGAATTGAACAAAGGAACATTCAGTCCCTCAGTGCTTCATTTTATATCATGTTATGCCTAACTATCCCACCAGTACTCCATTTTACACAATACAAGGACTAAATATCCCACTATGGGTGCCAGCCTACAGCCTTCACGATGCTGGGATTTCAGTATATATCATTATCACCTGATTACTGTGCTATTTTCTGCAATATATCCATTTTTTCAACATCATCAGCCAATGCTGTGACTTGTTTTAAAGCTATGCAATACATCTACAGTTAATAAAATAAGTTATATTCTTTTGTTTTTTGTTTTTTTAAAGAGGAAATAAAGTGTTATCCAAGAGGATATGTAATTGGATTTCTTATTGTCCTGTACCCCATGTGTAGGAATTCCTGCCAAGAGAAGAAATGGTTGAAACTCCCCAGAGAGTGACGGTACAAGCAAAATCTAGAAAACTTTGCAGAGTGGGGATACATAAGCATCTTATAGTGCTTTAATACAAAAAATGCTGTTCTTTGCAGTACACAAACATAATTCAGAGATTTAATTTAAATAAATATAATTAAAGAGATCCTTTTATTTTGCATGACTTTCTTTAATTTTGATTAGTTTAGCTTCAAAGCTGTATGGTGTGGCACGAGTTTTAATTTCCTCCCAGTGATGGTCAATGGGAAAATTGAGGGTCTTAAGTCATATCAAGAATCAGAATCAGAATCCATTTATTTCTCCGAGCATGACAGGGTCCTGCCTGGAACTGGATTTGGCACAGATTCAAAGCTCAATGTAGAGGATAGAGGTAGATAGAGTCAGAATACTCAGAATGCAGTTAATGAATCAAAGACAAAACAAGCATCATAAACACACACACAAAAAAAAACATAACCAACTTCATAAACATCCCCACACATTTCCAAAAGTTTACTGGTTGATCCAGTTCTGTTGGGGGGGCGGGGGTGGATGATTGTGGAGGAAGTTTAGGAGGCTGACAGTTGAAGGCAGTGGCGTAGCTAAAGAGCTGTGGGCCCCGATGCAAGTTTTACAATGGGGCCCCCCAAGCACTCTAAACATAACAATTGATACGGCGCACCAAAACCTGCCAATGGCAACTACAGTGTCAGAGGTGCAAGAAGGGGATGGGGAACAGTGTGTTAATGATTACTACTATTCAAAGTATCTAAAGACGTGATTATTATGAGTACAGGACCAATAGAGAGATAATACTGTAGTTGAGGAGGGCCCTTCGGGGCCCCTCTGGCCCAAGGGCCTCGATGCGGTGGCTACCTCTGCACCCCCTATTGCTATGCCCCTGGTTGAAGGAACGAAAGAGTTCTTGTTTCTAGAGGTCCTGGTGGAGATGGCCTGAACTGGCCTCCGGCCTGATTTAAGTGGGCTGAAGAAGCAGTGGCCTGAATGGGAGGTGTCATTTGTGATCCTCAGCGCTCTATAACGTCTGGTTTTGTACAGGAGGGCAAGTGAGGGGACGGGTCTGCCAATGATTCTCTCTGCCAACCTGATAACCCTCTCAAGCGAATGTCTGCTGCTGGTGGTGGAGCCAGCATATCAGACCAAGATGAAAGAGCAGAGGTTCAATTCAATGGTGGTGGAATAGAAACTTGTCAGAATCCCTTGGGCCATGCCAAACTTCCTAAGTTGGTGGAGGAAGAAGAGTCTCTGCTGGGCTTTCTGCTGAGTTGCAGCAATGTTGGACTTCCAGCTGAAATAACTGGAGATGGTAGTGCCCAGGAGGTGGTCACAGGTTACCCTAGTCAGCTCAGTGCCATGGATATGGATTGGAGGAGGGGTTTAGGCAGACTTCTTAAATTTGATGATCAACTCAACGGTTTGGCAGTGTTGAGCACCAGTTTTGGTTTTATTTTGTTTGCACCAGAGGCATATTCTCTCCACCTGCGGACAGTAAGCCTAATGTTACCCTTTGTGACAAAGCTGATGATGGTGGTGTCATCTGCTAACTTGATGACCTTGACAGAGTCTGCTGTAGATCTGCAGTTATTCATGTAGAGGGAGAACAGCAGCAGAGGGACGCAGCCTTGGAGGGCTCCCATGTTGGTGGTCATTTCCCATGAGTGGATGTCCCCAGCTCGATGACATGGGACCTGTTGGTGAGAAAGTCCATGATCCACAGACGTAGGGTGGGATGGACCCCAAGTGCAACCAGCTTTTCCTGGAGGATGCATGGACAGATGGTGTTAAACGCCGAGCTGAAGTCTAGTAGTAGTATTCTGGTGTATTCGCCTGGGCTGTCAATGCGGTCGTTGATGAACTCAAGGCAGAAATTTATGGCATCGTCGGTAGACCTGTTTGCCCTGTAGGCAAACCGGAAGGGGTCCAGAAGGGAGTGGAGAGCTTGAAGATGGTTAAGACTGCTCTCTCCAGGGTCTTAATGATGACCGACTTCAGGGTCACAGGCCTAAAGTTGTTCAGGTCAGATATTCCCAGTTTCTTGGGGACAGGTATGATGGTGGACCTCTTGAAGCATACTGGGACTTTGCCCTCCGCCAAAAGTTGGTGGATAGGATTGCTTAAAAAATACAAGCCACATACAACGCTATAGGAAAAAGAGGCACACACACACACACACACTAGGCCCATTTAGGACCATTTATGCAGCCCTGCGCATGCATGGCCAAGCTTGTGTCACCACTTGTCCCCTTCATGCCACAATGTGGCCCTGCGCAGTATGGTCACAGCACACATGGACGCAGGTGGATACTGACACCTGTACTTTTATTTGGTAGGATGAATATATAGTTACTAGTGTTACTAGTATATAGTTACTAGGTCTGTCAGTGACTGTCACAAATCCGCCGTACACATGCGCGCCCACGCGTCGCGCGCCCGTGCCTTTTGGCCCCGTCCTCCTACAGCTCTTGGAAGTAGGGACACTTGGAAATTATATATAGAGATACAGGAGCACACACACAAATGCCCGACTTATGTATAACCTGCCGATATGAAGGGCTCAGAAAGTCAAAAAATGTTTTCAAAAAGACCTTGTAGTTTCTGAGAAAAAAAAGTTTTTAAAAACTATTTTTTTTAAACTGGGTAAAATGACATTTTCCTGGGAGCAAGTGAGTTACTTAACTGCTGGCACAGATAGAAATAGACCTGCATCGAGGATGAGGAAATGGTACACCTTGCTTCTATTCAGATAATTTACAATTTATTCATATTATTGAATCAATACAATTGAGGAGATGAAAATAAAGAAATTAATATAAAGAGATGAATCAGTTATGTAGGAAGCTATACAGAAAAATAGATCCATATGTCATAATTTAAAAGAAACCGATCTATACATCACCAACTGGGAAACGGGCTTTATTAATAAAATACTCCAATGTGGAGAAACAGATCAATGTGTCATCATTTGGGAAGCTAGCTATACAAATACATAACCAACTGTGGTCACTATATATATGATAGATAGATAGATAGATAGATAGATAGATAGATAGATAGATAGATAGATAGATAGATAGATAGATAGATAGATAGATAGATAGATAGATAGATATTACAATGAAAACTGTTGTCTCTTCACACTTTCTCTGAGAAGCCATGTTACCTGGTAAGGAGATCACTAGGATTCACATGCAATGTTTCCACTCATAGGTGATACCTAACCCCCAACTAACAGAGCTCTGGCTTAGTGGCTTAAAGAGGACTCAATGTCAACACACAAGCACAACATACTATAAAAAGTCTTTATTCCACATATAGCAAATTGCAATAGACTTCAATGGGGAGTTGAACTTTAAAAACTAGAAAAATTTATGCTGGCCACAAAAGTGATAGAAAAGATGTTTCAAGAGGTCTAACACCTGGAGGGAGGGCATGGCGGAGTGAGATACACGCCAAAAGTCCCGGGGGAAAATCTGGATTGGACACAAAGCAGCATTTTAAGGGCAGAAATTACATTGAATGCTAAATTGCAGGCCTAAAGTGCTTTAAAACATCTTGTATGTGTATACATCAATCAGGAAGTGTAATTAGAGTACTGCCTCACACTGACATACCAAACTCACTGTGTAACGCACCGCAAAAAGCTGTTTGTGTAGTGAAGGCCGTGCTGGACCGGTGCGCACAATGGCGAGAGTGCAGGCCGTGGCAGTTTTCAAGCCCATACTGTCACCGGGCTGTGGTAGCTAAATGATAGAACAACAGTGACTGTCCAGCTGATCAAATTTGGTCTGTCCACAATGAAGCAACAACCTTATCTTTGGTGGACTACCCCGAGACACTCATATAGCCAGCGGTCATTGCTACATTGTGATACGCAAGCCCCTTCACCGCGACAAGGTAATGATCACGAAGGGGAATGGGCACATGTACATGCCTTTTGTTTTGTTGTTGCAGCTGCGCTGCAGCCAGAACAATTAGGCAGGTATGAACACGCACCAGAAAAAATATGCTAGCAGCGGCCTTAAAAATTCAGGAATCCGCCTGGAGTCCTGGACCCTGTTGGTGGTGGCGGAGAAGGCAGTCAAGCGGCCTACGGGCAGAGATGCTGTGTGGGAAGTGACTTAGTCTTGGGGCAGGCAGCCAGTCACACGGCGTGCAGGCAGAGATGCTGTGTGTGGGGACTGATTTAGTCTTCGGGCGGGCAGAAGGTGAGGTACTAAACACTTTTGTGACTTAGGCGTCTTCTCATCTCAGTGACAATGCCTCCAGCTGTGCTAAAGGTCATTTCTGACAGGACGCTTGAGGCAGGGCAAGACAGAAGTTGGATGGCAAATTGTGACAGCTCTGGCCACAGGTCAAGCCTGCGCACTCAGTAATCCAAGGGTTTATCGCTACTCACAGTCTCTACATCCACACTTAAGGCCAGGTAGTCGGCTACCTGCCGGTCCAGGCGTTGGTGGAGGGTTGATCCGGAAGGGCTAAGGCGAGGCGTTGGACTAAAGAATGTCCGCATGTCCGACATCACCATGAGATCGCTGGAGCGTCCTGTCCTTGCCTACGTGGACATGGGAGAAGGATTACTGGCAGTGGTACCTTTATTGTGTTGCGCTGTGACATCACCCTTAAATGCATTGTAAAGCATACTTGCCAGCTTGTTCTGCATGTGCTGCATCCTTTCTGCCTTCTGGTGAGTTGGTAAATAAGTTGTCAGGATCCGCACTGTCTAAAATCTTCTTTCATTTTAGCTCTTTAAAATATCATAACAGGCACAAAAGTATGTGTATCACACTGCCATGACACACTGCGTTTCAGAATAGCTCTTTCCTCAGATGGCGTCAGGTATACACTCAGATAACAAACAGAAAAGCCTCACTTATATAGTCCCAAGATGGACCTGATGGAAGACTTCATTTCAATTTGTGGAACAGCTGCATGTGGCATGTCAATTAAGTTAACCCTTACCAGTAGTGTGGATAGGGTGAGTTTCTTGGATACGTGGGTCATTAAGCAGAATGGGAGTTTGACCACAGATTTATTTGTAAAACCAACAGATAGAAACTCCATTTTGCATTTTGATAGTTTTCATGTTCCCCATATTAAGAGTAACATATCTAAGGGGCAGTACAAAAGAATAGAGCGTATTGTAAGCAATCTAGAGGTGAGAAAGACTAGGTTAGAAGAGATGAAATACATTTTTGGCTAGAAATTATCCTTTAAGATGTTTGGATTATGAAGGCAAGGTGAGGATAGGTGCAGGAGGGAGGAAAGAGGGATTGAGAAGGAAGGGAAAGAAGGGCAGTTTGAATAACAGAATCCCATGTGTCACCATGTACAATGTTTTTGTCTGAAAAACTTGGAGGAGTTATTAATACATTTTGGCCAATGTTACGAGAAGGTTTACCACTGAATGTGCTGGGCCTGGCACTGGCACACACACTGTATGAATTATCAAAGGCTGTCTATGCAACACAAGTGTCAGTGGGATACACAAAAAAAAATGGATCACAAGAACAAGATTAGCTCTCAAAAGAGCTGTTGTGGGGTGCTATTTTAGCAATAAGAATCAGCAAGGAGCAAGCTAAGAAGGCTACAAGAGCCTAACTAATCTTTCCCTATGAGAGTCTGCAGCAGTAGCAGCAGCAGCTGTCCCTTCTCTATTTACTGCAGGCTCACAAGTGAGTAAAATGGCCGGCGATGCCTGCCTTTTATATGGGGGCGTACCGAAGTTCACAGTTCTTCGCAATCGCAAACCCCCAGAAGTTTGCCAGGAACCGTTCGCTGGCGAACCATTCGGACCATCTCTACTAGGCAGTTCAAAGTCTCTAATTGGGTATTTTCGGAAATTGTGAATAGAATGCAGGAGCGCTCTGCTAAGGCAGCTCTCCATACAATAAAAAATAAGGCTTAACCCTCTCAGTGCTCCCTGCAAAAGTGGAACCAAGTAAAAACATGTGTAGGATTTCCATTTTAATAAAAAATGTTGTTCTTCCCATAACAAATAGTATGATCTGTCTAATCTTTTAGAGCTAAGAGGAAGTTCAAGTTCAATTAACTGATATGTTGACAAATAGAAGATTAATTTGTACATTACTCAAATATGTTCCATTAATTTGCCAGTTGCAATTATCTGAAGCTATCAATATATACTTTTAAACTTCATTCCTTTATCTGTTGATCAAAAGTGGTTTGTGAAATTCCAGCTAAAGAAATGAATGTTGAATTAGCCCTGGACCAACAAGTCCAATCAATACATTAGCTCTCACAAAAAAACTATTACTAAACTTCAACAATGTGTTTGACAAACAGACAAATATAACTCACAAAGATTGTTTGACAGCTTATATGAGCTCTCGCAAAAACCATTACCAAACTTTCAAGTGTGTTCTACACAAATACATAAGGTCAGTTATGTAAAGTATATTTGTTAAGGGTGGCAAACAAGGTCAATCCATTTGGAGTATGTTTGACATAAGCAATCAGTCATTTTTTTAAAAGTGTTTGTTAAAAGTAAGCAACTCCAATCGATATATACACAAGCAAAAGCTACAATTTCCATTGAAAGTGGGTTTGCTACAAGCAACCCATATTAGATAAGCATGTATTTTCTTTTAATGTCACATTTATATCACACAAAGGGGCACATGTAGAAAAGAACATGAAATGTATATACTCATGTCAATTTTAACAGACAATATGCAACTTTTGTAACTTTTGTAGTGTAAACTGCATAACTCGAGTTATACAAATATGTACATTGCTTGTGTAAAGTGTATCGCATAAATTGCACAATGTCCATTAAAATATAAACGCACTGTTTAGAGATGTAAATTTTAATGTTCTTTTGTGAGTGTGCATCAGGAGAATAACTTGAATGTATTACTTATTTGCATGAAGTGATGAGTATTATAGATTCCAATTTTACTGTACCTTTTTTGTGAAAATGCAGCAGTGATGCACTGGGGGACATCTCAGAACTCACTCCAACCTGAATAATTGTAAATACTTCCTGTTTCAAGAAGGCAAACTTGTTTTTTGTGAAAAAGCACCTGCAAATGAATAACTACAAAGATCTAAGCCTGAAAAAAGGCTTTAAAGGGACTCCGAGCACTTCTCATGGGCATGCCTTTAGGACTCCATCCAGAACTGCAAAGTACTTAAAGATACATACCTTTCTGTAGCGTGTGCTCTCCTCTTTCATTTGATGCTTGAATCGCCATGCTACACCATAAAGTTTTCATTCGATTTCAATTTAAAAATCATGGCTGCCATCTTGGCTATGTTACAACTTCCGGGTCACCCCTGTCTTCTCTGTTAGAGAAATGCATCACTGAATGAAGCAGGAGGAGGAAGTGACATGCATGGCCATTGCATGAGGCTCCTCCAGAGGGGTCATAGCATGACTTTGTTGGAAGTCGTCTGGCTTAAAGGCATGCCCATGATAGGTGCTCGGAGTCCCTTTAAAGGGTGCCTAAAGTGTCATGTGGCATGTGGCATGATATGATAGATGTTTATGTTAAGTTCCAAGCCTGAATAGTACTAAGCTGAGTCAAGGGAATACATAAAAAGTTCAGTAGTTCAATATGGCAGTTGTTAAACATTGAAAACTATCATCATTTAGCTGAGACAAAAACTTTTATGTGTTTAGCCTTTAAAGGGGAACTGAAGAGAGGTATATGGAGGCTGCCACATTTATTTCCTTTTAAGCAATACCAGTTGCTTGGCAGCCCTGCTGATCCTCTGCCTCTAATACTATTAGCCATAGCCCCTGAACAAGCAAGCAGCAGATCAGATGTTTCAGACTTTAAAGTCAGATCTGACAAGACTAGCTGCATGCTTGTTTCTGGTGTTATTCAGATACTACTGAAGAGAAATAGACCAGCACGGCTGCCAGGCAACTGGTATTGATTAAAAGGAAATAAATATGGCAGCCTCCGTATACCTCTTACTTCAGTTCCCCTTTAAGAGACCCTGAGCAGATGCCGTGAGTATGCATATAAGCATACCCACATCTAATTGGTAAAGAGGATACACTTACTGGTCCCTTATTTAAAGCTCTCCTGCTCCCGGACTGGCCACTATAAATTACATTGGGATCGTCGACTCCAAAATAAAGTTGTGCTGTGACCCAGAACAGGATGACTGCGGGTCCTCTCTGAGCATGCGTAGGCTTACAGGCTTCTTCCCCCTCCCTCTGCCGTGTGTCACATTGCCGTTCATGCGCAGAGGGGAGGTAAAAGCCAGGAAGCCTGTGCATGCGCAGAGAGGACCCACAGTTTTCCTGTTCTGGATCAAAGTGCAAGTTTATTTCGGAGTTGACAATCCAATGTTATTTACAGTGGCCAGCCTGGGAGCAGCAGAGATTAGATAAGGGCCGGTGAGTGTATCCTTTTTACCAAATAGCCGTGGGTATGCGGATATGCATACCCACCGCATCTGCTCAGGGTCCCTTTAAACACAAAAACACACACACAAAAACATGGGATTCCAAAAAAATCCAATTTTGGAACAGGACTAAAATTGTTTATCTAATTTTGTTTTCAATTTAAGTTGCTTTAATGGTTTTAAACATGGAGCACGACAAATGTGATGCAGAATACATTTTTAAAGAAGGGATGAACCTTATGAGTTGTTTTTATGAGAGAGCATGTAGAGGTGACCTTGGTGAAGGCAAAGAGAATTTCATGTGCAGAGTGGTGGTTGAATCTGGCACATAGGCCTCAGTTCACTAAGGGAAGTTCAGTAAAATAATTTAGGGTGGTAAAATACAGCATTCAGTATTTTACACTTTTTTTTCCAAATTCAGTAAGATTTCCCACATGCGGTAGAAGTTAGGTAATATACTGAAAAAGCATACTTCAATTCACTAAGCCCTGCTCAGTAAATCTCACCAGCTGTGGAGCAGGTCAGGCAGGAAGCTGGGAGTCTATCGACAAGTAGTGTGCATGAGTTGGGGTTTTTGTGTCCAGTGCATCCCCAGCATCCTTTTAGACGTGCTGCAGGCACTAGAGGGAGCTCTTCTGTATACCAGTATATACTGTAGATAAGCACATCTAAAGCGATACAGAAAAGCCTTTTTAAATGTCTCCTACTCCTGCTCTGCCATTTTGAAATCACAACCTCCAGAGTGTTGGATCAAATGGGGTGAGAAGCAGGGTTGTGGGGATCTCCCTATTGGCTGCTTGGCTCTCTCCTCTGGCCGTCTGCTACATCTGTCAATACTGGAGATAAATACTTAACACTTTTTACTTGATTTACCAAATGCTTTAATCTTTGTGAATAGCAATTTTTTTGACATCTGAGGTATATACTGCACAAGTTGGTAATTAACTTCACTAGTCCATAATTTTACTTTTCAATGCAGTAATAGGTTTAATGAATTGGCATTTGGCAAGGTGTTTGGTAATATCAGCTGTTTTCTGCATTACCGAGTGTGGTAATGTTTAGTGAATTGAGGCCATAGTCTAAAAAATGTTTGGAGGGGACACATTAGGCTCTATTCACAACATTCTCATAAATGGTTGATAACCTAATTGATAAAAATTACCTTTCAACACATTTACCAGCAAAATAATCACTCAAAGTAAATTGTTCCTGATTAACTTAATTTCAATAATACCTTTCTTGCCTTTATTATGTTATATTTTTTGCTCTTTGGGAGCTTAAAAATGTAACCTAGATAAGGTGAAAACAAAGGAAACCTGGTGAAAAAGCTTTGTGAATCATACCCAATATGGAGAGCTTCCCAAGGCTTGGGAGCTTAATCTGAACTCCAAAATTCTCAGGATCAGTGCAGGTCCCCGTAGGGATTGCTACAGAGAGGCAGCATATGCCAATATATTGGACTCTATTCACAAAGCATTACCACATTCGGTAATGCTGAAAACAGCTGATTTTACCCATCACCTTCCCTTCACTAAACCTATTACCACAGTAAAAATTAACATTACCGACTAGTGAGGTAAATTACTGACTTGTGCGGTAATTGCCTCAGGAAATGTTTTAGGAAATTACAATTCACAAAGATTTCCGCATTCGGTTTACCGGATAAAAGTGTTTGGTATTTTTCTCCATTTCATTGCAGCTGATAACTCGCTCTCTGCATGCTGTCTCTGTGCGGTAGATTTGACAGACAGCCCTTAGGGAGAACCAGGCAGACAATAGGGAGAGCCACACAGCCCTGCTTCTCAATTTGATGCGATGGGGTATCGGGTGGGTCTTTTACTGTATTCCTTTAGATGTGGAAATCTGTATTCTGGCATACAGAAGAGCTCCCCCTGGTGGCTGCAGCATATCTAATGGGATGACAGAATACACTGCACAGATTCATACAAACAGCTCCCTGTATGCCCGCTGACCTGCTACACGGCTGGTAAGTGACACTTACTGAGCAGGGCTTAGTGAATTGAGGCATGTTTGTTTGGTAAATTACCAAACTCCTGCCTCATGTTAAATATCAGGTATGTAAGTGGCTGACTCAGTCCCGACTCAGACAGGAAGTGACTACAGTGTGACCCTCACTGATAAGAAATTACAACTATAAAACACTTTCCTAGCAGAAAATTGCTTCTGAGAGCAGTGAAGAGATAAATAGGGTCAGTAGTTCATAGATTTTAGATCTGGCATAGTTCAATGAATTTGTCACTGAGCAAAAACAATAAAACAGTTAAAACTTAAAAAGTAGATTTAAACATAACATAAAACTGTGAAATATCTTAAAAAGTAATTTTTAGGAGAAGGAAGATGGATACAATTGTTTATTTCATTATTTTATTTTCACTCCGGGTGTCCTTTAACGACGTGTTTAACAATTTATTTTATTTGCAGGATCGGGGAACGGCAATGGGGTCCAAAGTGGCCCCGTCCTACACAAACATATACATGAATCAGTATGAATAATCTTTTGTTTACAGTAACACATTATTTTAAAAAAATATGCCATTTGTTAGCTACGCTATATTGATGATGTGTTTTGCATGTGCACTGGGCCATATTGCACCCTTGACCAATTTGTGGGTGAATTACATGTTCAGGGTGAACCCATCAGACTAACATCCCATTGTGATGCTCATCAGATTAAATTTTTGGATACCATGGTCACCACATTGCACACTGACCTATATGCAAAACCCACTGACAGAAATGCTATTCTGTCCTACAAAAGCTTTCAACCTACCAATACCATTTGATATATTCCTAGATCCCAGTTCAAGAGGGTGGGCCAAATAGTGGGTGATAGCACTGTACGAGTAATTTGATTTAATGAAATGACAAAAAAGTTTTGGGATAGACAATATCCTAATGACTTGGTCGTAGAGGCATGCAAAATGGCAGGAATCACAACTACTCTTAGGGAGAAACTCACTCGTGCCAAAATGAGTACTCTTGTTAGGCCTCCAGAGGAGTATAGGAGAGGTATGTATACCTGTCTCAATTGCGTGCACTGTAACTCAGTCATTAGAAGTAACTATTTTACACATCCCAGGTTAGGTCCTCGATTTGATATTAAGGGTATATACAACTGTGACTCACAGTATGTAATTTACCTTTTGAAATACCCGTGTGGCCTCATCTATGTAGGAGAGACTACACAAAAATTTAAAGTTAGATTGTCTGCACACAAACATGCGATCCGTGAGCGTCTGGTGGAACAATCAGTGGCCTGTCACTTCGCCTCATTTAAACATAATGTGAGCCAGTTGCGCTGTCAGATAATCGACAGTGTTCCTCCTTTAAAATGGGGAGACCATAGGCACAGACTACTGCTGTACCGAGAGGCGCACTGGATCCGTACATTAGACACTATAGCTGGGGGCTGCACCAGTGATGTGAGGATGTTATACTGACAGACATATCCCGCAGATGAGTCACTCATTTTCATTGGTTCTCACAGTCACTACAACAGTTCCCCATCAGGTCTGCTTATACACAGCGACAGGGGATTGGCTGATAGTGTTACATAGCCAGTGATTGGTCTATTTAAATGTGTGGTGTGGTATTTAAACTGCTGTTTCATGTGATAAATAATATGAGGCTGTCATAGCTTGACAAAGGAGCATGTCCAACACTCCGAAACGTTGCTTGAATTGTATGACAGTCTACAAATAAAACTGTAAAAGAGCATTGGGTGGTGCCGGCTTAATTCTTCTGGTTTTACAAATGGGACTGGAATACAGCTTCTGTTTTTCCTTTTTTCAGGAGAGCAAAACTACAAAAACCCGGGGGCCACACTGCACCACCAAAAACATGTCCACGGCATAAGCTCACCAAAATTGCATGAGCTGGACAGGTCTTGTCTAGGCAACATGCTTAGTTGTCATGAAGTGATGACTATAAAGGTAGATATGTAAGCTTGAAAAAAGTTAACATAAAAACACAGTAACTTACTAAACAATCCCTACAGGCAGAAAACAATGATGTGGAGGCATTATTATTGGATTCAGATATCTATAATGTGCAAAGAATACCACCAACAAGTACATATCAATGCCCTTTAGATTAGAGGCCTGCGCGGATCTAATTTTTCAGACCCGCACCCGTAACCCGCTTTCTGATGAATCTGATACCCGGACCTCGACCCGAAGGCCCCCATACCCGCAACCCAACCCGTGACCTGCTTTTTCCATTGTATTATAAAATATACATTGGTAGTGTCACTGGAAAGCTGTAAAGTTATTGGAACCTATTTTTACACACAAACCAAAGCCAAAGAAGTATTTAAGATCTTTTTTATTTTTACTTTTGACTAGTATGACAAAATTATCTCATACTTGCTTGCTTTCACTACCCTCACACGCAGGCTGCTACCTGCAACCTCTTTAGAAACAAATCCGGTACCTGAACCCGACCCGCAATTCCAGTTACGGGTAACCTGCAGGTACCCGACCCGATGCAGGCCTCTACTTCAGACATTACCAATGACAGGTAGATAATTTTATTAATAGGCACATATTAGTAGTGGCAGGCAGGTTGCTATATGTAGTTTCTAGTGGCAAAAGGGTAGTGACAAGTAGACGCTCTGTCTCTGAGGAGGTTAAAAGTTCCCGCCTATGTTTGAACGGAAGCATCACTACCCAGGTAGTACTACAAAAGAGGTCAGCGCTCACAGTTTACTCAAAAGACCCCCGTCACCTGTTCGCCTCCTCTTAAGAGATAAAAAATGGCTGCTGCTCCTGAGAAAATGTATGTGAAGAAATTGCTTTCTATATTTCATATGCTGATATCAGTTAGGTTAACATGTTTTTTATGCGAAATAGGTTTTAGGTACCATGAACTTGGACTCTAAACTGAATAGGATAGCCCAAGCATTTTTATGTTCTATAGTCCAGTTTGCACAGGAATATACTGGATGTTAAATGTATGTGGTGGACCCTATAACTATTAAGTCTGGTCTTTTGTACTTGGCCCTTTGCATTTCAATGTTATCCCTGATCTGATGGTTCTAGTATTTTTATGGTAATTTATCTCAAAGGGTGAATTAATCAATTTTTTGCAGGAGGGTGAGTTAAGTGAACACCGTGAGCGCTACCTCTTGTGGCACACTACCCAGGTAGTGATATTTACAATTGCATAAGGGGAAAATAACTCTGTTATCGCTGGCGAGTTTGTGAATTGCACAGGGCCCATGGTGTCAGATTGCTGAATAAACCTGCAAAATCATATGTAAGGTCTTACCTAAATCAACATTTGCTGGTTTGATGTTTGCATATCTGCTCCTAAACTAATCAGTTAAAGGGATTCCGAGCACCTCTCATGGGTAAGACTACCACCAATACTGCAAAGTACTTAAAGACGCATAGCTTTCTGTAGCTTGGGCTCTCCTCTTTCATTTGAAGCCTGAATTGCCGTTCTACACCAAATAGTTTTTGTTCGATTTCAATTTAAAAATCGCGGCTGTCATCTTGGCTATGTTATATCTTCCGGGTCACCCCTGTCTTCTCTGTTAGAGGAGTGCATCACTGAATAGCAGGAAGAGGAAGTGACACGCATGGCCATTGCAATAGGCTCCTCCAGAGGGGTCATAGCACGACTTTGTTGGAAGTTGTCTGGCTTAAAGGCATGCCCATGAGAGGTGCTCAGAGTCCCTTAAACTTAAAATGCCCAGAGTCAATTTAAGTCAAACCCATGCATAGACTAGCATGATGCAGTAATTGAAGAGCAATAAAAATATTGAACAAAAACTGAGCAATTAACATTAGATAAGATTTCCTTAAAGTTTTAGGTGGAAATATGCATATGGCCCAACTGTTGCAGACATAGGACTTGTGTTAAAGTTGTAGCCCTGAATAAAACATTTGTAAACCTTATTCTTTTTCTGGATGCATTGTGATCTTAACATTCTGTGAAGTTTTGTGTCATCGTATCTACTTGTAGTTTGGAAGGAAAATGTCTCACATGAAGCATTTGAAATATGAATCACTGAAAAGAAACTTTGAAAGGAAAAACAGTGTATTTTGTGAGAGGAAAGCTATTTCAGGAGACGTTTTGATACAGTCAGGAAAAGAACCATGATATGGTCATGAAAAAAGGAAACAGTGTTAATTTTAGGTTATTTAAACCTGCATGATGAGCCCAAATTACCTAAACTTGTCGCAAGCCATGCAGAACATAAAGGTAAACAAGGGAAGACTTTATTAATGTTGGATGTATGAAAAATGTACTACATTGCTCCTGCAGAAAGGGATGCATACTGGAGAACAAACAGATTTCTGACTTCCTCCATGGATTTGAACCCAACTATCCCCAGTCCCACTTTAGATACATTTTAAAAACACCAGAAAAATATCTAAACAAAAAAAAAATGAGTTTTGGGGTTGCGTGGTCAACTGTGATTGAGTGAGAACATGCATTTTTCCTCTGGTTTCCCAAGTTTGAGCAAATCCATCTCCATCTTTGCTATTTGCGGCACTCTTTTGGCACAAAGGTGATCGTGGTTCTTTCCCAGAGTTTGGTTATCCAATCTACTATTGTGTAATGAATAAATATGGCCCAAATAAGCTATCCAGACCCACAGAAACACTGTCACGCTTCATGAATGGTGCAAAACAAGAAGGTGGGGGAGGTATGCAGTCTGAGGAGGAGAGAAAATCCCAGGCAGAGAGCTCAATCATGTTCCCCCTAAACCTAGATTGTCTAGCAGGAGGAGGGGATAGTAAGGCACAAGAGCAACCCTCAGCAGAGGAGGTAGAGGACACTGGGCTTACTAGAGCATAGATCAGAGATCATGGAAAACATTAAAAGCATGCAGCTCTCACTCACCACTAGAGTATCTCTCACTCACCACTAAAGCAACAGCTATATTATTGGCCAAATATTTCAGTGCATCAGGGAGGTGCGTGTAGATTTGAATGGACCCTATGTTATCATTAATTGCATGATAGAGGGCAAACATCTCCCTCTATTTTTCTCTACCCTTTTTCCTCTGCATTCTTAGACTCCGTGCCTCTTTTTCAGTTCATGTCTGAGATACCATTTTATCTTCTGTTTTAAAATAACTTTTCAGCACCCAGCAATTGAAACAATACCCAACATGTTTACAAATTGCTTTTTTGGCAGTTGGAAACAGCTGTAAACAGCTATTTCCCACAATGCAATGAGGTTCACAGACAGGAAACTGTCAGGGACCATGGTCCTGACATCCCACTGTGTGAGGGTTTTCACCACAATATCAGCCATACAGACTCCCCGATGATCCCTTTGAGAAAAGGAAAAGATTTCTCATGGGAAGGGGGGTATTAGCTACCGATTGGGATGACGTTCAATTATTGGTTAAGGTTTCTCTTTAAAGCAACGCTGAAATGAGTAAGTGAGAAAAAAACCTACCTATGGAGAGGAAAGACTCTGGATAACGTAAAACCTTTCTGGTCCTTGCTTTGTTCTCTTGTTGAACCACTATCCCTTATTCAACTTTTGTGCCTTTGGGATTTATCAGAACGCTTCAGATGCACTTGTGAGTACCAAATCTTACATACATGGCCACATCTGGACTGTGCATGTGTGAGCCCAAACTTGTGAGTGCATAATATATTTATCTGCTCATATTCAGAAAGATTTGGGGATGCAAGTACTGGTGTTCAGAAGAGGTATTGAACCTGATGGTTAAATAACTTCAGCGGTGGGACAGCAATGGAACAAGGGCATGGGGAGATGACAGGGAAAGCTTTATGGCAGTGTTCCCCAACCCTGTACTCAAGGCTCACCAACAGTGCATGGTTGTAGAAATCCACAGAGGTAATACACAGAGGTAGTTAAACAGCTCATCACCCTATCTGTGCTTGTGGTTTTCTGCAAAACAAGTAATGATCGTGGGCCTTGAGGACACGGTTGGGGAACTCTGCTCTATGGGATCCAGAGCCTTTCCTCTACATAGGTGAATAACTTTTTATTTTCTCTTGCTGCAGGTTGCTTTAAACAGTTGGAAAAAAAATAAATAAATCAAATCCTTCAAAATGTTTACATTTTATTGTTTTGCCACCTAAAATGGAGATTCAAGTCAGTTTTCTTCCAGCTGTATTTCAGCTTCCAGTTTCTTTCAGCTGTATTTACTCAGGCTAGGTTCAAAGTAGGATGCTGCGCAGTGATGCAACGTTAAAATCGCAATGCAGCATTACAATGTAACAAAAAAGTGGTAACACATTAACGCTGCATTACCGTTGCATTAAGTAGGTACAGTGAAGCATACAGGCAATGAAAAGTATGCTTTCCTGTACCTGGTAAAGTGCATTTAAAGGTAACGCACTGCAGCAGTGCATTACCATAATGCAACACGTTACACTGCAACGCTAACGTCGCACTGTGAACTAAGCATAGACTTTTTATTGCAGTGCGGTAAGCTATAAGACTTTATTACACAGCACCGCAACATCCTACTGTGAACCTAGCCTCAATATGTCTGTCTTGCAAGCTTCCAAGCAACAACATGTGAGTATTTTGAATGGGGTGCATGTTTTATAGTGACTATGCCTCCATTGGTTAAAATAGTCAAGTAGGTATAAGCACAAACCTAGGTAGATATACCCATGCAAATATACCTTTTCAGCTGAAACAAAAATGTATATCTCTGGTTCAAAGTTTGTGCCAAAACATCTGCAGGAACTGAAGCTGCACACGGCAAGAAGTACTACTAGTGAAACACTGGCATCGTTAATTATTAATTTTGCATGTTACCTATATAAAGTGAGAGAGGTAAATTTTTAAAAAAATGGTATTTCATTACTAAAATAAATACATGTTTTTATATAGTCACATAGAAAGGATGGAATCTTATAAAATATGACAAGTCCATGACAGAAAAAGAAAAACAAAAAGAAAAAAAATTGATAAAATGTACAGGAACATTTTTGTAAACAAAAAAACATGCAAGATTCTCAAGTTCTTTGAAATAATGTGCATAGACAGCTGTTTGTAAATACAATAAAGCATTCAGATCTGTAGTAATGTAACAAAATAGTCTATTAGACAAAAAGGAAACACAGCATTGTGCTTATTGGGATAAATTGTGGCATGAACAGTATAATTGTCTCTTGTCCAAACCCATATACTGAGATTTCAGACATTTTGATTTACAAGTTAGTCTTTGAGCTTTTTAAGAGCTGCCAAACAACCTAAGAAACAATTACTTCGTCTATAGTCACTAATTTTTTCATTGGATTGCTAGGTTTCAATTCTCTCTATTTGTCAGTCTTCTTGTTGTAATAGACTTTGAAACCAAAAGCTCATGTTGTACATCTGCCCCTTGCACGCTTTTTAATCTTCATTGCTGTCACTAAGTAATCCAACCAATTTACTCTTCAGATACAACTAGGTTGTGTAAAATGGGAAAGTGAATTGAATAGCAAAGTGACAAATTTAGTGAAATTCCTTGATAAACGTGTAGCCCTTTGTCCTTATTTCATTGTCTAAACTATTTATATAAGATTAGAATAAAATGTATTCAATGGCAGATTCATCAAACTAGATTTTTTTCAAATATATTTCTCATTACATGCTTGTGAGTTTAAATGAAAGGGATCCTAACATTGTCCGCAAATTAATTTAAATACTTTCCTTTCCCTATAGAATGAACAAAACAGTGCATATCCTCAGAATGGATAGCAAGACATGATTTAGCAGACATGATTTAGCAAACCTAAGGTCTATTTGAAGTAAGTATCACATTCAACGGATAAGACCGGCACCATCAGGTAAGTATCAGCTCTTTTATTCAATTGACAGCCATTATAGCAACGTTTCAGGGCAACCACCCCTTTATCAAGCTAAGCTGTCTTGCAATAGAACACACATCTCTTGTATAGGCGCTTTATATACACAGCATGATATGCAACAGCCAATCAAATTCATATATCTACTGCACCAATCATATGGTCCATCCTCACAGCGGACCTGATAGGAAACTACACTGATCGGCTCCAATAGGTCCGTTTGAACATATCCCCACCTCCCTCCTACACTCACCATCAGCCCGGAAGACAGTGACAGGCTACGTTGCCAAGGACGCACCGCTGTCACTCCCACCAGCCCGCCTAACCGGCGGACCTGATGGGGAACTTGCATGCGTGACGTGTGCGGAGGCGGCACCAGCCGCCTCCGCCTACGTATCCCAGGCAACGGCAGACGCATGCGGCGAACATCGCCGCTCTGCACTGCAGATGACGTGTAGCCCGTCATAATCCGCCGGACCAATGGGAGACCTAAATATAGAATCTCTATTGCTCTATAGAGAGGCCTATTGGATCAAAAAACTTGATACAATGGAACCCCGGGGTCTAAACCGGGAATTGGATCTATTACCATTTATATAAATAATTTTAATTATGGGTTTTTGGTCTTATTGCCTCTCTATCATGAGATGATTAGAGTAGGGCCGAACCTCCGATTTTCGGTTCGCGAACCGGGTTCGCGAACTTCCGCGGAAGGCTCGGTTCGCGTAAAAGTTCGCGAACCGCAATAGACTTCAATGGGGATGCGAACTTTGAAAAAAAAAATTATGCTGGCCACAAAAGTGATGGAAAAGATGTTTCAAGGGGTCTAACACCTGGACCCCCAGGTGGAGGAGTGGGATACATGCCAAAAGTCCCCGGGAAAAATCTGGATTTGATGCAAAGCAGCGTTTTAAGGGCAGAAATCACATTGAATGCTAAATGACAGGCCTAAAGTGCTTTAAAACATCTTGCACGTGTATACATCAATCAGGTAGTGTAATTAAGGTACTGCTTCACACTGACACACCAAACTCACCGTGTAACGCACCGCAAACAGCTGTTTGTGTAGTGACGGCCGTGCTGGACTGGTGCGCACCATGGCGAGAGTGCAGGTTTTGGTGGCTTTACAGCCCATATGGGTTCACAGAACAGGTATGCAGTGGCGGGTTCACAGAACAGAACAGGTATACAGTGGCGGGTTCACTGAACACAACAGGTATGCAGTGGCGGGTTAACTGAACAGGTATACAGTGGCGGGTTCACTGAACAGAACAGGTATACAGTGGCAGGTTCACTGAACAGAACAGGTATGCAGTGGCGGGTTCACTGAACAGAACAGGTATGTAGTGGTGGGTTCACAGAACAGGTATGCAGTGGCAGGTTCACAGAACAGGTATACAGTGGCGGGTTCACTGAACAGAACAGGTATACAGTGGCGGGTTCACTGAACAGAACAGGTATGCAGTGGCAGGTTCACTGAACAGGTATACAGTGGCGGGTTCACTGAACAGAACAGGTATACAGTGGCAGGTTCACTGAACAGAACAGGTATGCAGTGGCAGGTTCACTGAACAGTACAGGTATGCAGTGGCAGGTTCACTGAACAGTACAGGTATGCAGTGGCAGGTTCACTGAACAGGTATGCAGTGGCAGGTTCACTGAACAGGTATACAGTGGCGGGTTCACTGAACAGAACAGGTATGCAGTGGCAGGTTCACTGAACAGAACAGGTATACAGTGGCGGGTTCACTGAACAGAACAGGTATGCAGTGGCGGGTTCACTAGACAGTACAGGTATGCATTGGCAGGTTCACTGAACAGGTATGCAGTGGTGGGTTCACTGAACAGGTATGCAGTGGTGGGTTCACAGAACAGGTATGCAGTGGTGGGTTCACAGAACAGGTATGCAGTGGCGGGTTCACTGAACAGGTATGCAGTGGTAGGTTCACTGAACAGGTATGCAGTGGTGGGTTCACTAAACAGGTATGCAGTGGTGGGTTCACAGTACAGGTATGCAGTGGTGGGTTCACAGAACAGGTATGCAGTGGTGGGTTCACAGTACAGGTATGCAGTGGTGGGTTCACAGAACAGGTATGCAGCCAGGAACAAGCTAAGCCTAACTAATCTTTCCCTATGAGAGACAGTCTGCAGCAGCTCGCCCTACTCTCACTAACGCAGGCACACGAGTGAGCTTAATGGCCGCCGCTGCCTGCCTTTTATTAGGGGGGGGAGTGGCTCCAGGGGCTAGTGTAGCCTAATTGGCTACACTGGGCCTGCTGACTGTGATGTAGAGGGTCAAAGTTGACCCTCATGGTGCATTTTGGGGCGAACCGAACTTCCGCAAAACTTTGCCTGCGGGACGCGAACGCGAACCACTGAAGTTCGCATGGAACCATTCGCAGGCGAACCGTTCGGCCCAACTCTAGAGATGATATACTGCCTATAGATAGGTTGCCATAATGCTCATTAGGATATTGGTATATATCTAGTATCTTATATATCTTTAATAGATAGGTGACTACCCCTTTAAGAGTTTAATAACTTCTGGATACAATGTGTTTTTTCCCCTCAAGATCGCAATTAGCGATATAATGTAACCTCTATTTGGGTGATAGGTGCCTATATAATAGATATCGGGGGATATAGGACGATATATGGCTTTTCCTAACCTGACTGTTTCTCTTTAGGCCTGTCTGCAAGTGGTCCGTATGTAGATATACTACAGAGTATTTGTTTTTCTATATTTAGGTCTCCCATTGGTCCGGCGGATTATGACGTGCTACACGTCATCTGCAGTGCAGAGCAGCGATGTTCGCCGCATGCGTCTGCCGTTGCCTGGGATACGTAGGCGGAGGCGGCTAGTGCCACCTCCGCACACGTCACGCATGCAAGTTCCCCATCAGGTCCGCCGGTTCGGCGGCCTGGTGGGAGTGACAGCGATGCGTCCTTGGCAACGTAGCCTGTCACTGTCTTCCGGGCTGATGGTGAGTGTAGGAGGGAGGTGGGGATATCTTCAAACGGACCTATTGGAGCCGATCAGTGTAGTTTCCCATCAGGTCCGCTGTGAGGATGGACCATATGATTGGTGCAATAGATGTATGAATTTGATTGGCTGTTGCATATGATGCTGTGTATATAAAGCACCTGTACAAGAGATGTGTGTTCTATTGCAAGACAGCTTAGCTTGATAAAGGGGTGGTTGCCCTGAAACGTTGCTATAATGGCTGTCAATTGAATAAAAGAGCTGATACTTATCTGATGGTGCCGGTCTTATCCGTTGGAACTACTATAGAGCTGACGTGTGGCCAGCCTGACTGTGGCACATCACATTGGATCAACTAAGAGGAGTGCTCCACTACAGCTACTAAGTAAGTATCACATAAAATGTTATACCGATTTTTAGTTTTTACTATTTATTACCATATAAATATGATTATTTATGTCTAGCTGCCCATTCTATGAAATGTAAAATGTATATTTAAACATGTTACTATCCTTTTACAATTAAATTCAATATACAAACATTTATGATGGAAGAGTAAATTACATTTTTTTTTATTAATTTAAATGTAATTATTTTAAAATAGGCTGTGTACAAAATGAACAGTGCGTGTATATGGTCTCTTTAGTAAAACGTGATTAAATGTTTCATGTGATTAATTATTTAGTTGATTTTCAGGAGAGATTATTATTTGTAGAATTCCTTACCTGAGTTACTAGCAATAGTAAAGTAATATGCATTTTTGGGCTTTTCAAGGTTTTTGTGGCTTGTACAGTAAGGGAAAGTAGTATTGGACCCATTCTGATATCTAAAGATGACTTAGTACTTGGTGGCAAAACCCTTGTTGGCAATCCCAGAGGTCAGATGTTTCTTGTAGTTTGCCTTCAGGCATGCACACATCTCGGAAGCGATTTTGGCCTACTCCTCTTTGCAGATCCTCTTCAACTCAGTAAAGTTTTTAGTCAGACTTAACTCAAACCTACAGCTCCTTCCACATATTTTTTATTGAATTAAGGTCTGTTGTCTGGCTAGGCCACTCCAGGAGATACATATGCTTCTTCTTGAGCCACTCATTTGTTGCCTTGGCCATGTGTTAAGGGTCATTGTAAAGCTGGAACACCAATTTATGACCCATTTTTAATGCCCTGGTAGAAGGAAGGAGGTGCTCACCCAAGATGTGATGGCACATGGCCCTGTCCATTGCCCCTTCTATGCTGTGAAGGTGTCCTGTTTCCTTAGCAGAATAACACCCCCAAAACATAATGTGTCCACCTCATATTTGGTGGTGGGGATGGTATTCTTGGGGTTATAGGCAGCATTCTTCCTCCTCCAAACATGTCAAGTTGAGCTGATGCCAAAGAGCTCCATTTAGGTTTCATCTGACAACAACAAAAAAATAACATTTGTAAAGCGCATTTCTCCTGTAGGACTTAAAGTGCATAAGCATGGCACAGACCAATTATTGGTTCATTGGTACATTGTAATACAGAGGAAGAACTCTATAAGTCTGGAAATGCCAGGCTAAACAGGTGGCTTTTAAGTCTTGATTTGAATAACTCCAGGGAAGGGGCTGTCTTTACTGGGTGTGGTGGGGAGTTCCAAAGGGTAGGGGCAGCATGGCAGAAATCTCTGGCTCCAAAGGTCTTGAGGTGCACTCTGGGGGTGACCAAGTTTATGGAACCTGCTGATTTGAATTTGTGAGGGGTGTGGTGCAGCTTCAGCAATTCCTTCATGTATCCAGGCCCCAAGTTGTTTAGGGATTTGAATGTCAACAGTCCAATCTTTAAGAGTATTCTCCATTTTACTGGTAGCCAGTGCAGTGGGAGAGGGATCGGTGTAATGTGACAGTGGCGAGGCTGGTTTGTTAGTAATCTGGCAGCAGAATGGTGCACTAATTGCAGGCGGTACAGGTCCTTTTTTCTGAGGCCTACATAAAGGACATTGCAGTAGTCCAGCCATGATGTGATGAAGGCATGAACTAGGGTTGGGAGATCTTCTGGGGGAATCAGATGTCTAATTTTTGCAATGTTCTTCAGATGGAAATAGGAAGATTTGACTACTGCCGAAATTTTGTTTCTGAAGCTCTATTTCCCATCGATTAGCACACCAAGGCTGTGCACAAGGTTGGAGCTGTTTATGTCTGAATTCCCAATCCTGATTGGTGCTGATTTGGGATAGAACTGTTTTGATGCCAAGCGCTGGCTTTGGACAAAAAAGGACCTTGGTTTTGTCAGCATTCAATTTTAACCAGTTGTCATTCATCCAAACCTGTAGCTCAGCTAAGCAAGAATTTATTTTTGGAATACGATCTGTTCCACCAGGTTTGAAGGACAGGTATAGCTGCATGTCATCGGCATAGCAGTGGTACGACAGGACATGTTTTCGCCTGTCGGATAATTGTACCAAGTGGTAACATGTAGATTGCAAACAGCAGAGGGGATAGGATTGATCCTTCTGGCACTCCAAATTTTAGAGGTGCAGGGTTGGACATGGCAGGTCCTAGGGATATTCTCTGTGTTCTGTCAGTCAGGGATGATCTGAACCACTGGAGGACTGAGCCATTGATGCCACAGTACTCCTGCAGTCTGTAAAATTTCATGGTCAACGTTATCAAAAGCTGCTGAGAGAGCCAACAGGATTAGGATGGAACATTCTCCTTTGTCCCTTGCCATAAGCAGATTGTTGCAGACTTGGATGAGGGTTGTTTCACAGCTGTGGTGTTTCTTAAAGCCAGATTGTAGAGGGTCCAGGATGTTGTTTGCTGAAAGCCTGGCTTCAAGTTGCAGATATACAGCCTTTTCAATAACTTTACCTAAGAAGGGGAGGTTGGAGACAGGTCTGTAGCTGCTCATTGCATCTGGATCCATTGAAAGTTTTTAAAAAAGGGGCTTTAGGAGTCCTTTTAGAGAAGTGGGAAACCTCCCTACACAACACTTTAACCCAGGTTTCTTTTTGGATAATTCATATGTACATTGTTATACTGCAAACAGCCTGTACATGTGCTGTCTGCAGCAGGGGGACCTTGTGGGCAGGGTTGCTCGGGTAGTACTTTTTAATACCCACCCGGATCCGGATACCCAGATATCTGGATCTGATTCGGGTACCCGGACCCGACCTTGCGGATACCCGAGTATCTGGATAGAAAAACTGGAAGTGCCCTTTAAATATCTTTAAAAAGGGTTTTTAGGGTAAATGATGCATGTAGCATCATGTTTTTTTTAAAGGAAAACACTAATTTAATATTTGGTGGACATAAAATGAAAAAAACAAAAAAAAAAAGCTGTCAATTAACATCAGGTCTAGGTTCCAGACAGCGGTCGTGCAGCCCACATTGTGTCCAAAGTCCAAACGCACAACTGGGACATGACAGTTTTCAGCCCAGACACCTCCAAAAAATGACACTGCAATTGTGTTTTGGGTTGAATATAGGTGGTGGTATCAGTAGCAGTGGCCCGTGGCACCGTGCTTCAGCCTCTTGAACTCCTCATGCTCAACAACATGTTTTTTGGCCAGATGGGTGATGAAGCTGGAGGTGCCATACTTGTAGGGGTCACAAACTCTGTTCATCTGTAGTTTGCACACATTGCATATGGAAAACGTGCTGTTCAATGATGGTAGAGTGAAAAACCGCCAGATTGGGGAGGTGAAGATTCCCCTGCGGCCTGAATGGGATGCTGCGGCTTTTCTCCCTGTGGCGGTTGGGGGTTTAGTGGTGTGGCTGGTGGTAGTGACAGAAAGATGTGGTGGGTCCTGCATTCCATGGCCACTTTATGCAATGCTGATCCTCCGTGCCAAACCCACCGAGCTGACATCCCCATCCTGTGGATGGTAGTCACGGTCCTTCATCCCATCATCAACATCATACCTCCCCTCCTCAAAACCCAGAACATCCTCCTCAAACTCCTTGCGGCTAACAACCCTGAGTTCAATCGTGGCGCCACGAGCGAAAAGCTCGCTGACTGAGGGTAGGCTGCCCGCTGGGGTTGACACTGACAAGGCAGACCTTCTGAGGGTGGCTGTAATGTTGCTCCCTGTCCTCTTGCTCTTGCTGCCCCTCCCCCGGCTGCTGGTGCCAGCAGACATAGTACAACTTATACGTGATGATGTCACCAGATGATGTGGGGTACTTTTACTTTCATGAAATCGGGGTTGGACTTTAAATCAAATCAGCACGGAGTGACAGACCGCAGAGCAGAGGACAGACAGTGCACACTATCTGTCTAACTGTCACACTGACAATGCTCAGCACAGCAGCACTGCAGTAATCTGTAGTAAGCTAACACAGTACTACTCTCTTTAACAACTAACTTCAGTACTAACTAACTATATAATACAATACAGTAACACAGTAATCCTATTCCCTAACCTATACTGTCCTGCTGGCCTGCGCAGCACACACAGACACAGACAGGACCTAACTGAGTGAATGAAATCAAACAATTACACTAGCTAGCTAAAAAAACAATTGAACAATAGTGTAGTGAAGTTGTTTAGCACTCAAAGCTTTAAGTTTACACTGTATACAGGCAGCACTTGCTAAGCCAACAGCACTGGAGCAAGTCTGTCAGTGACCAGCCAGCCAGCCAGCTGCACAAGCAAGGACTATCTGTCTCATCATGCCAGCCCTCCTTACTACACAGGGGGGGCTGGCCAGGGTTCCCTTCTGTGATTGGGTGCCAGGGCTTAGGCTGGGAGCCCTCTGATTGGCTCAATTACATCATCTCCCTTGTTACAGTACCCAGATCTGGATATTCGTCGGATATCCGTGGGTACCCGCGGGTATCCGGATTATGCGGCCAGATATCCGCATAGCGCTATCCAGATATTGGCCCAGGTATCTGGATCCAACCTGGATAGCGTAAAAATGGTCGGGTACCCGGATTTACCCAGGTACCCGGATCTGGATGAGCATCCCTGCTTGTGGGCTCTGTAAGTTTTAAGTCCTTCACAGTGTAGTGCATTCCCAATTGTTTTCTTGGTGATTATGGTCCCAGCTGCCCAGACATCTTTGACAAGTTCCTCCTTGTAATTTCCAGCAGCTTTGTCACCATTCTCATGATCATCGCAACTGCATGAGGTGAGATCTTGCATGGAGACCAAGATGAAGGGAGATTGAGTTGTTTGTTTCTTCCATTTTCAAAATATTGCGCCAACTGTTGTCACTTTCTCACCCAGCTGCTTGGTGATAGTCTTGAAGTCCAGTCCAGCCTTGTACAATCTTTGGTCTTGATTACTTGATTGTTTTTATGGACAGATGTATTTTATACAGGTGCTGTTACAAACTGGGATTAGGAGCATTCCCTACACAAAGGTAAACATGAGCTGGAGGAGGGCGCGTCATTGCTCTGAAGAGGAGGTGTAGAGGAAGATTTATTATGATAATAAAACTTTCTCTACGGCTCTCTTCAGAGCAATGACGCGCCTTCCTCCAGCTCAGGTTTACCTTTGTGTAGATACAACTGATTACACAGCTCAGAACAGGGAAGTCTACTTCAGTCTAGCAGCAAGAGAGGGCTCCTCAGTAACTTTATGAGCCGATCTGTGCTGCAAAAGTCGCTCTGCTGTGTGAGGAGCATCGCAATAGAATAAAGCAAGAGGATCCCCAAGCAAGAGGATGCAGCAAGAGGATCCCCCTCTTGAATAATGAACTGCCCCAATTCCCCTTCGCCGTCAGTCTTCTCAGGGGACACAGACAGTAAGTTAAATAAAGACAGAAGAAGCTGCACAGCAAAAATATAGGCTTTAATCATTCTTACTGTTGTTGGCAAAATGATTTATAATGCGTACAGAAATAGTGAAAGTATTGTGCTATCCACGTGATGATTCCTGTGAATTTTATAAAGGAAAAGTAGAAAATCCTATTCTAGGCAGTGGCCATCTTGTCAAGCTAATGCTGACATCATATCCTCCCTGACTCTTGTTTTCCCCCCTCCCTTCTCTTGCTCATTGTGTATTCATTAGCTGCCCTCCTCCCAGAGTCTTCAGACACTCCCACTGAGGTGTATACTAACAACTGCACTGTCTTTTTTTTATTTACACATCCAATCACTGAGTCACCTCAGCCTTGCTTGTAAACACAAGTGTCACGGACGGTTGTGGGGCCGCAGGCGCGTCCTGTAACCGCCCGTGAAGAAAAAGCGATCGCACTCGATTCCCTGCATCGATTGCGCTTCAGATCGATAGAATCTGGGTTGAGTGTGTAGGAGGTCTGCAGTCTTTTCTCAGCAGAGAGAGAGCACCAGCCCAAATGCTGGATGGCTCTTTTGATATGCTAATGAGCCTGAGCCTAATCTGCCCCGGAGAGTCCCTGGCTTCAAGCTGTGCTGATGGCCCATCCATCAGGTATAAGGTGACAAGCACCATGGCAGAAGCAATCTAGTTGGGGGAAAACCAGACCCGCTGGCTCCCTCCCAGCAGGGGAGGTGACACCTAGCTGGCTGCCCCAAACTTCAAAGAGCCTTTGCCTGGGAATAACCTGAGTCTCATAGCATATCCATAACTTCCCAGATCTGTCATATTTCTGGGGTTCCTGAGATGGCAGCTTCACCAAACGTGGGGGAAGTGTAGCATGAGCCCCGGTGCTGGTTCTGAGGAAGTTTCAGAACATTCTGAGGTAAGGACTTCCAGTTAGGCAGTTTGAAAGTGCCCTGATGATACCGCAGGGGTCCCACCCCTCATGTCTGGTATCAGGGCGCTGGGTAAATCGAGACAGACCTGAAAATGTTAATAAATCTGCCCTGACCTGTACGGTTCTGTGAGATAGAGCCCATATTTGGGTAGATATGATTTCTAGTCCCCAGGACAAGGGGAGGGCTCATCTCATCTTCTAAGGGGGTGTGTGGCTCCCCGCCCTCACTCCCTCCTACTGAATCAGGGGCATAAGAATGGCAGAGAACCCAAACTCAGTGTCCTCCACCCTGAAAACATCTTGAACTCATCGGTGCCAGCTTGAGGATATGCTGGCATCCACCTGGTCTGAACTCTGAACTTTGATTGAAACCCAGAACTCTGTTTTTCCCACAAAAAGGACATCTTTCCAGGAACTAAGTATTTTTCTCCCTTCTTTTATTTTTTTTATTCTGGCTATTACTGTTTGAATAATTGTTGATTTTAATAATTGTCTGTATATATTAATTATTTATATTGTGTGAATAAACGACTTTCTCCAAGTCATTCACTGTCCGCTACCCTGCTTATCAGCACACACAGAACTGATCCCGGGTCTCTGAAGATACGCTACTGTTTGTTTGTTGTTGGCTAGACAGAATACCGTGTGTTTAACCGTTTTATTCGCAGGACTAGTCAGTCAGTTAGTGGGCTCCATGGTCCCATGGTAACCGCGGTGGTGGCAGTTTACTCTGAACCAGTGGGTGAAGTTGTAATCACCCGTGTCTCACAGGCTCCCTTCTGAGTTGTCTGCGGCTAATTCTTAACGGTTCCTGCGCATTGACTGCGACCAGAGTTCGCACGATCTGTGCGCTGGCACCGTTTAGAAGGCTAAGTGCGGTCAGCCACTAGGGCTCCTGTGACAACAAGTAATCAGAGGGTGTTTCTGATAAGCAGCTAGGCAGGGAAATAAATGGAAGAGGAGGAATATATTAGAGATAAAAAAGAACTCCCAGCATTCAACTCTTTGGCACTAGGGCCAGTGCTCCTATATATAATGTGATAACTACAAACCATAACCGCAGAAAAAGTTTTGCAAGTTTTGAATGCAGGATTAGCATCTTTATCACTTAATACACTCTCAGATCAGTTGCTGTTGAAATTTGATTTTTATGGTGACAATACCGCTTTAAGAGAAGATGTACATAATCTTAGCTGCATACAATGAAGACACCTGGGAGACGGAGATCTTGATCTTTTGATAGTGGATTAAATGCCTTTTAACGCTTTACAATGCACATCAAGCTCTGACTTTTGGGTTTAGGGTTTTAAAGGGTTCTTTAGTTGTTATTCTTTCTTTCACAGCTACAATTAAGCTACTATTGCAATTAAGGGCTTTCTATTTTTTGGTCAGAGGGCAAACAAGTGAAAAAATACTTCTTCCCCTCACTGTATTAGGCTATTTTATAGAAAGGTCTAAATACCTTTTTTTCAGCCCTGATGAAGCAGGACAAGCGAAGCATGGCTAGAGCCATACGGTTAGTTCTTTTCTTTAAATAAAAGTGTTAACAGCAATGCAGGATTCAACAGAACTCCATCATACAAGGTTTATATTATATACAGGTTTGAATAATCTCTTACAGAAAGGAGTTTATTTACTAAAGTTACTGAACATAGAGAACATTGAAAAGTGAAAAGTTTTAATAAAACATTTTTTTAATACTTTTTTTAAATTTCCCTCAACCCCCAACCCAAATTGGCCCTGACTGTGATCCATACAGTACACTACTCGCTTGTAGGCATCAGCCTATGAGAGGGATTAGATTGCGAGCCTCTCCTGGGGACAGTTAAGTGACAGGGCTGCTCCCTGTGCAGCGTTGCGCTAGATCACAGAACCCCGCTGTTGTTGTGCAGGGAACGCTTGAGCAAGCGCATGTTCCCTGCTAATCCCGCCCACTGACACCAGCATTTGGCGGTCCCCAGCCAGCCACTCTCCCACCACCCATTGGCATTAGGTGGTCTGGGAAGTGGTTAAAATTGTGGCTGTGGGACTGGGCTCATGTGCACGCCCTTTCATTTTTTTATTATATTTAAATGTAGGTAGTCTTAAATTTCATAATAGATGAGTACTGTGAGTAGGCAAATGCAATCCTGAAATGGATTGTTGATTTTTTTTTTTTTTTGCTGAATTAGAATTTGTGCATACGTTTGCCACCTAATAGCAGACACTCCAGTCCTGACAGTCTAGACGTGCTGGATCACTTATGAACTCCACTGTCCCTCAAGTTCTCTAGCTCAGCCTCAATATTAACAGCAGTTTTTAGTTTCCATAGCTTCAGTGTAAAAAAACATAAAAATAGTGATAGCAATTGAATCCTCATTATACTCAGGAATGGATCAATGTCTTTCCACAACAAAGTGCTTTGTGAGCATAAACATTAGCTCTTTGGAGACAAAATTCAGTGTTTAATACTGCCATATACACTTTAAGGTGACCCCCCCCCCCCCCCACACACACACACACACTATAGAGCACACTGCCTGCCACATACAATAGAAAGTACTCACACAGGGTCGGATTTGTAATTTCCATCACCCAAGGCCTGCTGCCATCAATTGCCCCCTCCCCCCTATTTTGTTCAGCACCCTGACTAGTAATCATTGGTTTGAATGGGCTCTCCAGCAATTTAGCACTTAGGGCAAGGCAATGAAGATCTTAAAGTGAACCGAGCATCATTTTTAACACCCAGTGCAGCTCTATAGCAAATTAAATATGCATTCTAAAAATGTGGTTTATTATTAAAAAAACCTTTTGTTTTACCTCATCTTTTTACATTTAAGGGTTAAAATACACACTTCTTGCATCCGTCAAAGGACCTGAGGACGGAGATCAACAGATGATGGAAGGCTGATAAGAAATCACCTCATTAGACTTAATTGACCACAAACAAACCCTGAGCCTTCCCCATTGTACTTCAAACAGAAAACATAAGACGCACTTGATTAATTTCACACCTAGCCTGGATAAGACATTGTAAAAGCAGCAGGAGTTTTTGAACTCCTGAAACATGGCGGCCCTTTCAGCTATTTGAAGCCAGGAGCTGCTTAGATCACTTTAAAATGTCAGCAGGAAGTTTTGAAACAGAATGATACCGTTTATTGGCTAGCTTAAAAGAAAAACAGCGAGCCTTTGACTAATGAGCCTTCTTCATGCTGGTTACACACTATGAAATGTTATGGTCAATTTACTGTCAAATCGATTATTTCCAACATGTCCGATTTGCTTTCTGATCAATTTCCGAGCATTTTCTGAATGATTTCCATTCACTTTAATAGGAAATTGATCGGAAAATGCTCAGAAATCAATCGGAAGGCAAATCGGACATGTTGGAAATAATCGATCTGACAGTAAATCGACCATAAAATCTCATAGTGTGTGCCCAGCATTAGACTTTGTTCCTGACTTTGTTCCCGACAACATATTAAAGCACACAGCTATATAAACACTCAGCAGCAGCAGGAGATACATAGCTTGTTTTGCAATTCAACCGGTCCCAGGTCTTTAACAGCTAACCAGTAATAAACTAACAGCAGCCGGGGGGGGGAGGAAACATAGCAGAGCTGATAATTACATGAATGTGAATGCATGCATGAAAACAACCTCACCAAACTCAAGAGTTCTGCTATTGTAAACTCCTGGCACTTTTCACAGCAGCTTGTATGTCCCCACTCATCATACAGAGGGTGGGATTATCAGGTGACAGCAGATGCTGACTGTTATCAAACACACCAGTAAGTGAGAGAGATGCAGAGATTTTGAGAACTCAGGCAAAACAGAGCAAAGCAAGAGAAATGATTTACGTTGACATGTGTCCTCTTATCTCTCCAAACCCAGCACCCTTATGTTTTTTATCGCCCGATAGCCTTTGTGGCCAATCGCCCAATAGCCTTTGTGGCCTTCCCAGAAATCTGACCCTACACACACACACACACACACTATAGAGCAAGAGCACACTGCCTGCCATACACTGTACGCACAAACAATATAGAGCACACTGCCTGCCACACATAGTACACATAAACATGCACGCACTTGCTCATTCACTAGCAAACAAAGTTATCGGAAGTGCACCTCCTATGTGGTCTGCTCCATCAGTAGCAGATCCTCAGGCTGACCTCGTAGTAGGAGGAAGTGGTGGCCAGGGCTGAGCCTGTTCTGTGCAAGGAACACAGCTATGCCGCAGGAGGAGGAAGCATTAGAAGGGGGCATGTACTAAAGGCCTGCATCGGGTCAGGTACCCGCAAATACCCATGGGTTACCCTAAATGTGGGTTGGGTTTTCATTTTGGGTCGGATGCAGGTTGGGTTGGAGGCCATGAACTGCAGGTGCAGGTCGGATTGAGGGTAGAGTGGATGACAAGGAGCTGTTAGAATTACCTGTCCAGATGGCTGGATCGGCTTCACCTCTTCCCCCATCCGTGATTCTGCAATGCCAACATCAGCTTCTGGCTTCCGATCACATGATATGACGTGATCAGGGCTAGAGGGTGGCAACTGAGTTGCATTGCTGCCCAGTGGTGGAAGAGTCTCTTCTATCATCCTTCTGCCACCACCGGGCAGCACTGCAACACTGACACTATCTTCTGAGCCCCGATCATGTCATATCATGATCAGGAATGAAACGCTGCTGTGAACAATTGTGAGCAAAAGTGCCAATATTCTTTTGGCGTTAATGTTCACAAAAATAATGTTAAATTTTTGTTTTTTTTTTGCGTTTTCTCGATTTTAGCACTTGTTTTGTGGTAAAAAATATTGATTTTCCTTTTTGCAGAAAAAAATTATGGTAAAAATATTACTTTTCTGTGTTGCGCTTTCCATAATTTTTTATGTTAAAAATATTGCTTTTTCTCATTATCACAGTAAAAATATCTGGGGTAGAAAAAAATGATTTTTGGCATTTTCATGGAAACTGCAAAAATACAAGCCTATTTTCAGCAAAAATAGCATACCTGATCCAGCTGTCCAAACAACTATACCAGCTCCCTGCCACCTAGTCTTGAATCTTGATGGCACAGACAGCCAAAAAGTGGGTTGTGGGTCAGGCTCCTGTTCTGGAGGCTTGTGGGTCAGGTAGCAGGTCTTCAGGTCTAAAATCGTAGACCTGTGCAGGCCTCTAGCATGTACAGCACACACTACAGGGAAGAGAGACAAAGGGCTTGATTCACAAAGCGGTGCAAAGTGTTTGCACGCCTGTGAAAAGCCCTTTATCACGCCTAAACTCAGTTTAGGAGTGATAAGAAGAAACTCGCGCAAAGTTTTGCGCGCGTAGCGCACCGCGCTGCGCGCGCAGTGTGCCCTGCTTCGCGCGCAGCGTCCATTGAGCCCTATGGGACTTTGCGCGCGCAGCGCGGTGCGCTACGCGCGCAAAACTTTGCGCGCGGGAGCTTCGCGCGAAGAGCAGCACAAATCGGTGATAACTCAGCTTTGCACCGCTTATCACGCCTAAAGTCTTTTAGGCGTGATAACTGAGTTATCACCGCTTTGTGAATCAAGCCCAAAGTCCTGTGCAGTTGCAGCAAGAGAGTGAATTGTTAGGATCTCCTCTCTGAGTCTCTTGCACTGCCAGCCTTGCCGAACCCTTGTATTTTTACAAGCCCCATATGACACTATTGGTTTTGCCACCCTGAAGATGGCCCTGAGAACAGTCACTTTATTCATTGTATACCCTTCCCTGCGCTAGTAATCCAGTAACCTTCTATGAGACTCAGCTATCCTGCTGCTTTTACACAGGTGACTTCTTGTCTTCAGCCAACTGCACAGATGCACCTCCTTCCTGTTTCTGGAAAGAGTCACTATGCTACAGAGTGAAGTAGTGGAGGTGTCTTGACACCTTAAAGACAAAGACAACAAGAAACAGAGGGCAGCGCGGTGGCGTAGTGGTAAGCGCTCACGCCTTGCAGCGCTGGGTCCCTGGTTCGAATCCCAGCCAGGTCAACATCTGCAAGGAGTTTTTATGTTCTCCCCGTGTCTGCGTGGGTTTCCTCTGGGCACTCCGGTTTCCTCTCACATCCCAAAAACATACAGATAAGTTAATTCGCTTCCCCCTAAAATTGGCCCTAGACTATGATACATGCATTATATCATATATACATAGACATATGACTATCATAGGGACTAGATTGTGAGCCCCTCCGAGGGACAGTTAGTGACAAGACAATATACTCTGTACAGCGCTGCGTACTATGTCGGTGCTATATAAATACATAAATAAATAAAATAAACAGAGAATGGGAGCCCTGTAGTGCAGAATGTAAGGTCAAATGTAAAATTCAATAGGTATGAAAGGCTACTCACAAAGGTGGGTTGCAGGGGTCAACCGACCGCAGAAAGCAGGTGGAGATGATTAACCCGACTGCACTCTGGGTGGTCCAGCCAGACTCAGATGCGGTCACTCTCCTTGGAAAAAAGGAGCCACTTATGGTAGAACCACACTGTCTCAACCCCTCTGACGTGGTATGTTGGGGGGTGATCAGTAATGATCACCGGATGAAATCCGAATAGGTTTTATTTGGATTTCATCTAGGTAATTAAAGCACCTGTGCGGGTGGGCGAGGGGGGGGGTTGAACTTACCCAGCAGGCGTCTTCTTTAACCCGTCCCACGGCGCTTCCCACACTGGGTTCCAAGTCGTGGTCACGGAATTACATTACTTCCTCCTTCCAGGTTGAAGGAGGAAGTGTTTGTAGTCTCTCTATGCTCGAGGAAGCGAGCTATGACCCGTGAAACGCGTTGCCTGTGCTTAATAAATTATTCTTTGTTCACTCAAAGATTTTGCTATTGAGGTAAGCTAACTCATCTTCTACTTTCATTGTGATTTTAATCCATTTTATACACACCTGGGTGCCTCCTTTCCCATAAATTGTATTATGTTACAGATATCTGGCTGTAGACACGCAGACCCACACCTGTCTCAGGGCAATGAAAATCTTCTGGGATTCTGTCTTTTGCCAAACTTAAAAAGGTGCAAAAAAGGGTCATTGCCTTCCTAGATATTAACAGTTAAGAGTAACAGAACAAGTTAGTATACCTTTGATATGTTTTAGTTAAATGATAGCTTGTTCAAAAAAACGAAAACAAAAAACAAAAAAAAGAAGTGCAGTATAGATGATCCTGAAGCAAAATATAGTAGAGCATTAACATTTCAGAACACATTACTTTGCTGTATCAAATTTGGCTTATTTGGCTGCAGAGCTTGATAAAGAAAGTTATGTGATTTTCAACATCACTGCTAAACCAGCATTTATTTGAAGATCATCTATTCTACTTTTGCTTTTATTGAAATACCATGAAATGACAATTATTTGACTGAATAACCCTAAAGAATTACTAACTTTCTTTCAGCCTCATTCTTACACTGCAAAATTGGATAAGAAATGTTTTTCCTTTGAATGTGTATAGCTGTAAACCGCCTTGACTTTTCTGCTGTGTACAGTGTAGTGTTTAATTTATGCTAAATGGATGTACATGATCTGTATTACAGACAAACTATAGCCACATGATAAAAACAGAGGTGTCACTGCAACTGTAAAATATTCTGACATTATGCAGACCTAGAACTTAACGGTTATGCTGTTTTAATCGGCATGGAATAACTTCTGGAGATAGGATTAGCTAGTGTAAGAACATACAAGGCTAAAGCTTTCCTCAGTAAAGGAAAGCCCCAATTGAAACTAGGATTCATTCAGACCCAAGGGTACTATGACCTAATCCAACCTGCTGATCCAGATCTGGGTGCTATAGAAACCTCACATGCTGCCAGCACATCAATGTAGGTTAATACTAATACTTATTTCTAGTATATAGAGAATGGCAACAGAAGGGACAATTTAACATTCAAAAACTGTTCCGGAGAGCATTTCACACAAATTGCATAAACACATGCCCCTTAAAGGAAACTGTAACTAGAAGGTTATGTAGGCTGCCATATTTATTTCCTTTTAAACGATACCAGTTGCCTGGCTGTCCAGCTGATCCTCTGCCTCTAATACTTTTAGCCATAGACCCTGAACAATCATTCAGCTTATCAGGTGTTTCTGACATTATTAGCTGCATGTTTGTTTCTGATGTGATTCTGGCACATTGCATTGTTTAGAAGAAAATAAATATCTTAGCCTTCATATCCCTCTCATTACAGTTGTTCTTTAATTTACTAGAGGAACTCTGCCATATTAACCATATTTATCATTCCCTAGCAAAATCTATGAAACAGTGATTCCCTAAGGCCCGGTTCACACTGGCATCAAAAACTAGCAGAAGTTAATAGACTGGATCTTATGTTTATCAAAAGGATCCATTCACTTTGCTTCGTTAAAACAGATCAGTTTGGCATGTTCTGTCAAACTGACCACAAGTTTGGGGAGGCAGCGATAAAACCAGAGTGACGGACGCGTCGGATTGACCCTGCACTAGTGGAATGGAGGGTCACAGATGGGCCTAAAAAATATCTTAAAGCTTAATTTCCTAGACATTGTCCAGTAGTTTCAGCCAGTCAACACTAAGCAATTAAGGAGGAAGCACTCATTATTGTGGGTACTTAAAGGGGATCTTTCGCGAAAAAAGTAGGCAGTTAGAAAATGTGACAGATGACAGGTTTTGGGCCAGTCCATCTTTTTAAGGGGGATTCTCAGGGCTTTCTTTGTTTTCAACAGCATTTCCTGAACAACAGTTTAACTGCCAAAATAGCAAGATACCAGCCGGCCTCCCTACTCACTTGCACACTATTATGTCAGTTAGATTTTGCAACTGTTGTTCAGGAAATGCTGTTGAAAACAAAGAAAGCCCTAAGAATCCCCCTTAAAAAGATGGACTGGCCAAAAACCTGTCATCTGTCACATTTTTTAACTGCCTACTTTTTTCGCGAAAGAACCCCTTTAACAGTAGAGATAACTGGAGATTAGAGATGGCTCGAATTTTGGGTTCGCGAACTTCCGCAAAAGTTTGCGAACCGGTGAACTGCAATAGACTTCAATGGGCAGGCGAACTTGAAGAACTACAAACACTGTTTATAGCCACAGAAGTGATGGAAAATATGTTTCAAGGGGTCTAACACCTGGATGGGGGCATGGCGGAGTGGGATACATGCCAAAAGTCCCGGGGAAAATTACGGATTTGACGCACAGCAGGGTTATAATCCCTAAAGGGCAGAAATCACATTGCATTCCTAAATTGGAGGCATAAAGTGCTTGAAAACATCTTGCGTGTGTAGACATGGATCAGCAGGTAGTGTAAGTAGTGTACTGCTTCGCACTGATAGACCAAACTCACTGTGTAACGAACCACAAACAGCTGTTTGTGTAGTGATGGCCATCCTGGACTGGAGTGCACGATGGCAAAAGTTGTCAGGCTGAGGTAGCTCAATGACCAAATAACAGTGACTGTCCAGCTGATCGAATTTGGTCTGTCCACAATCAAAGCAACGACCTTATCTTGGGTGTGCCCCACAACACACTCATATAGGTCACTGTTTCATTGTCATATGCAAGCCCCTTCACGGCGGCAAGGTAATGATCACGAAGGAGAATTGACACTTGTACATGCCTTTTGTTTTGTTGTTGCAGCTGCAGTGCAGCCAGAAAAATTAGGCAGGCATATTCACGCACCAGAAAAATTATTATACATTTTGTTAGCGGCCGCTGCTAGCAGCGGCCTTAAAGATTCAGGAATCCACCTGGAGTCCTGGACCCTGTTGGTGGTGGCGGAGAAGGCAGTCAAGCGGCTGGCAGGCAGAGATGCTGTGTGAGGACTGACTTAGTCTTCAGGCAGGCAGTAGCCCACCAGGATTCATGTATCATTCATTTTGATAAAGGTGAGGTACTGAACACTTTGACTTAGGCGACATCACTTCTCACTGACAATGCCTCCAGCTGCACTGAAGCTCCTTTCTGACAGGACGCTTGAGGCAGGGCAAGCCAAAAGTTGGATAGCAAATTGTGACAGCTCTGGCCACAGGTCAAGCCTGCGCACCCAGTAGTGCAGGGGTCCGGAGTGGGAGCCTGAGAAACAGCTACCACCACACATCCAAGGAAGGACCCAATGTGCTGTATAAGTAATGTACCTGCCGTGACCATGCTTTGCAGACCAGGCATCTGTGGTCAGATGGACCCTTGACCCAACGCAGTGTGCCTGAGATGATACCACTTGCCTTTCAACATCACTGTATAGGTTGGGTATCACCTTTTTTGAGAAATTAATTGTGGCCTGGTATCTTCCACTGCGGTGTCCCAATTGTCACAAATTTTTGAAAGGCCTCAGAGTCCACCAGCTGGTGAGCTAAAAGTTCCGCTAAGCTAGTTGTCAGACGCCCGGGCAAGGGGGTGACTGGCAGATATTGGCTTCTTCCGCTCAAAGATTTCCTAAATGGACACCTGGCTGCTGTGGGCAGAGGAGCAGGAACCACTGGCATAATACCGTGTGCAGTCACACAGATGCAGTGAAAGGTATGGGAATCAGGCTTCGATTCCGGTCCAGAGTGGAAGCCTGAGAAACGGCTACCACCACACATCCAAGGAAGGCAGCAGGCATGGCCCTGACTCAGGGAGGTAGTGATGAAAAAAAACAATACAGGAGGACTCTTTAGAGGCCCTGCTGACTGCTGTATAAAGATGAGATGAATACACTTGAAATCCTTTAACGAGAATCTGTTATGGAGGGCAAGTCTGCCATTCATTCAAGTGAAAGGTATGCACTGACTGGTATAATACAATGTGGAGTCACAGAGATGTAGTGAAAGGTATGCACTGACTGGTATAATACAGAGTGCAGTCACACAGATGCAGTGAAAGGTATGCAGTGACTGGTATAATGCAATGTGCAGTCACACAGATGGATTTAAAGGTATGCAGTGACTGATATAATACAATGTGCAGTCACAGAGATGCAGTGAAAGGTGTGCACTTACTGTTCTGGGCCTGGCACAGTATAGCAATTAGCAAGGGCCAGTTGCGACAGACAGGGCTGTATATGCAGTGTCAGTGGCACACACAAAAAAAAACACATCACAAGATTATTAGCTCTCAAAAGAGCTTTTTTGTGGTGCTTTTCAGCAACAGATATCAGCAAGGAGCAAGCTAACAAGAGCTAACTAACGCTTTCCCATCTCTCCAACGTGTCTCCCTTCCTCTCACTAAGCAGGCAGTAGACAGAGTGAGAAAATGGCTGACGCTGCTGCCTTATGTAGGGAGGGGCGGGGTCCAGGAGGGAGTGCAGCCTGATTGGCTGCCATGTGTCTGCTGACTGTGACGTAGAGGGTCAAAGTTAAGTCCAATTATGTGGTATAGAGGGCAGGTCAAACTCGTTATGTGTTCGCGGTTCGCTGCAATCCCCCGCGGTTTGCGCGAACAAGTTCACTGGCAATCCGTTCGGGCCATCTCTACTGGAGATGAGAGAAATGAGGGGTACTTGTAATAATGTTTGCTATGCAAGAGGGTACTTGGTGAATACAGATTTTAAAAGGGGTACATACCAATAAAATGTTGAGAAACACTGGCCTAGATGACCCCAATGTGCTGTTGACCCATCTAATAGAAGGGTCAAGGAGATAAGTGAGTGCACCTTTTGTATGGTAAGGGTTTGGTTTACATTATCAAGTCACAAAATCATCCCTTGCCTTGGCACCTGTGTACCTGTATTTGTTACTGAAGTGACTTTAATCTCTGATAATATGAGAGATATATGTGCTTCAAGTGCACAGTTTAACTAGTTAACCACTAAGGCCCCCCCCCCCCCCCCCCTACCTAAGGACCAAAGCCATTTTCACCTTACAGAACTCCTACCATTTGTTTGCCAATAACTTTATTACTACTTACCAAAATGAAATGATCTATACCTTGTTTTTTGTTATGTTTTGTTTTTTTGCCACCAATTAGTCTTTTTTTACGTGGTACATTATGCTAATTATTTTATTCTAAATGCATTTTAATGGGAAGCATATGAAAAAAATATTTTTTCTCAGTTTTCATCCAATACAGTTTTAAAATAATGCATGCTACCATAATTAAAACCCACATATTTTATGTGCCTATTTGTCCCAGTTATTAAATCATTTAAATGTTGTCCCTATCACAACGTATAGAGACTACATATGATTTTAAAATAATGGTGTCCTTTTTCAGTTTTGCATCCATCACTAATTACAGGCCCTTATTTGCAAAACAACAACAAAAAACAAACAAAAACAAAAAGTAATACACACTCTTGACATACATATATAAAAAAAGGTAACTATTTATTTATTTTTTTAAAATGTCACTTTTTTTTTATTAACGAGTTTTTTTGGTAACTATGGGAAGGGAGGTAAGGAGTAAATTAATGGGATATTATATGTACTTTTTTTTATTGGAAAGTTTTAGGTGCAATTTTACTTTTTGGCCACTAGATGCCCCCACACATTACTCAGATTATTTACTTTTACTGCATGCACGCTTTAAAGGATATGATAATTGACCATACATCTGAAACTCTGTCACAAGATTGGGTATGGCTATGTGTGGGTAGGTGAGGGGAAAAAAAGCAGGTCACCTGTATATGCAGTACTGTGTCTTAAATTTGGAAGAGAATGCCCTTATATCTCAGATTTCTATCAAATCTTGAAAAAACACAAGAAACCAAGAGCCTAATATGGTGTAGTATTTCAATCAGTAATTGAAATATAAAAATACACAATGGGTATACTCACAAACACGGGTTCCCGCAAAGGCAACCACTGGAAAGGCAGGTTGGGAGAATTATCACCTGACCCCACTCATGTATTAAGATGTCACCCTCTGTAGACAGGAAGAAGGTAGGGATACACCCCTCCACCAAGGGTGGACTAGATAACTTGCAGATATGTGAAACAGAGGCGCCAAACAAGGATACAATAGTTAAAATCCATTTAAAAAGGGGAAGTTGGTGGACTCACCTCCCTCGTAGAAAGAAGAACCGGACTAGGAGATGTTACTATAGATCACAGTAACATTTATTTTGGATTTTTTTTTATTAATGTTACTATGATTTATAGTAACATCTCCTAGTCCAGTTCTTCTTTCTATGAGGGAGGTGAGTCCACTAACTTCCCCCTTTTAAACAGATTTTAACTATTTTATCCTTATTTGGCGCCTCTGTTTCACATATCTGCAACACATCCATCAAATCTTGTACTGAAAACGGTTCTAAGGAGAGAGTGAAGATCAGAGGGGAATGACAGCCATGTCATGTACCGCTGCCAATATCGAAAGCATCCAACAAAATACTGTTAGCTTTTATTTTAGAAGTAGGGTTTGAATATAAAGACAATTTAGATGCTAGCATGCTGTCCCCCATTCTGATAGGACACACTACTCCCTCTATAAAATCCACCCTGTCAAATGCTTTTTCAGCTTCTGTTAATAGGAGGAGAACAGGAGAAGAATGTGACTTTGACAAATATAGTAGATTTAATTTGCAAATGTTATGGTCTCCTGCCTCCCTTCCAAGTATAAACACAGTCTTGATAGATTCAGTTAGTTAGAAGTGGTGTCATTCTGCTGGCAAAGGCTTTTTCAAATGATATCACCATTCAGAAGGGCAATAGCATGGTAACTCTGGCCTACGGCTGGGTCTTTCCCTTCTTTTAAATGGACACAGTGATGAGACTCCAACACACTGTGTGGTAGAGCCCACTGCCCTGTTTTGTTCGAATTCCATTTTAAGTTTCATATAAATATGTGTGTGTGTGTGTGTGTGTGTGTGTGTGTGTGTGTGTGTGTGTGTGTGTGTGTGTGTGTGTGTGTGTGTGTGTGTGTGTGTGTGTGTGTGTGTGTGTGTGTGTGTGTGTGTGTGTGTGTGTGTGTGTGTGTGTGTGTGCGCGGTGTGTGTGTGTGTGTGTGTGGTGTGTGTGTGTGTGGTGTGTGTGTGTGTGGTGTGTGTGTGTGTGGTGTGTGTGGTGTGTGTGGTGTGTGTGTGGTGTGTGTGGTGTGTGTGTGGTGTGTGTGGTGTGTGTGGTGTGTGTGTGGTGTGTGTGGTGTGTGTGGTGTGTGTGGTGTGTGTGTGGTGTGTGTGGTGTGTGTGGTGTGTGTGTGTGTGTGTGTGGTGTGTGTGTGTGTGTGTGTTACTTAGGCAGACCTCCTATCTCAGTAGATAGAGCTGCATTAAAGCCTTCATAATATATCTATACAATTAACATCAAAACAGATTGCACCACATTAACATATGGTATTCCATGGATAGGACATCAACATTTTGTGCCACTGTCTGAAATACAATATTCAATTATAACATCATTATGATAAGCATGTATTAGTTTAGTGAGCTACTTTTCTGAATTGGATATGACAGTCACATACAAAATGTTTCATAACTTTTCTTATTGATTTTTTTAAAGATAAATGATTAAGAAATGTTACTTACCTATGTAATGAAACAGCATAGCCCCCCAATCCCACCAATAACCTCTTGTTCTCCATGTAGGAGACTGCAGAAAAGCCCATTTATGTGGTTTCCCTCACTTAACAGTGTACAGCCACACATTTTATTACATTTTAGGGCAAATCTCCAAATTTGGGAGCAGCTGTTGGTCAAACCCACCACACTAACTGCCACAATAATGAACAGTACCCATTGGAGGTATTTGGTTTCCATGCAAGAGCTTCAGTGAGAATTTGAATATTTTAATTGGCCATCAATCCAATCCTATTGGTCGATTACTTTTGCTGTGCCTTCTGGAGACATCTATGACTTTAATGTAAATTCTGGTGATGCCGAGAACAGGCAGTAAGTAACAGCTATAAGCATTTTGACAGACTAACCTATTTATTTTCTACTTTTATCTATTTTACAATACCAAGCTATCATTGCTCTGTGTGTCCACCCCTGTTGGAGATGTGCTATACCCCCGTCTTCTGATCTACAGAGAGTGACTTTTTAATCCTGAGTGGGAACAGGTCTAATATCCCCACCAGCATTTACAGTGGTTGCCTAGAATGTAACCCTGGTTTGTGAGCATTATTCCACTTACTTTTACTATTCATCTTACTCCAGTACTTACTACACTATATTGGGCTCTTGGTGTCCCCCCCCCCCCCTTTGTAAGCTATCATTGCTGTCTCTGTTGCTGTTGGAGAGATTTGCCTATATCCTGCCTGAATGGCACACTAATGAGCACATAAAGAAGAAATTTACGTTCTTATAGCACAAAAATATGCAACCCACTAAGGCTACTGAAGCAAATACATACACAAGAAAAGATGCCTATATGAATTAATGAATAACAAAAAACACTAGTCACAAACTCATCATTAGAGAAAAAATGTATTGAATTTTTAATAATGGATACTTCCAGTGACATAAAAAGTTTAAAAACAATGATTAAAATCTCCCTGACGATACTGATCCTTATCAGTTCTCTCCATTAGATTAATGATAATACTAAATACCTTAATACAATCACAGGGAATATATGAATGGATATGTTTCATATTAATAATATAAAACATGATAATAAGTTTCATATTATCATTACTCTGGTGGAGAGAACTGATAATGATCAGTATTGTCAGTGAGATTTTAATTATTTGTTTTTAAACTTTTTATGTCACTGGAAGTATCCATTAATAAAATTTGATACATTTTTTCACTAATGATGGGTTTGTGACTAGTGTTTTTTGACATTTATAATCCATATGCACATCTTTTCTTGTGTATGTACTGTATATCCTGCCTCAAAGCGGTGCTTCTAATTAGAAACAAAGCAAACAATTAACCTCTAATGTGTTATTACTTTCCACATTGTCCAGAGATAAAATATAACTTTGCTTGGATAAATGCTAAAACTTACTAGTGATGGCTCGAACCTCCGATTTTCCGTGAACCTGCGAACTTAGCGAACCGCAATAGACTTCAATGGGCAGGCGAACTTTCAGAACTACAAACACTAATTCTGGCCACAAAAGTGATGGAAAAGAGGTTTCAAGGGATCTAACACCTGGAGGGGGGCATGGCGGAGTGGGATAAATACCAAAAGTCCCAGGGAAAATTAGGGATTTGACTCACAGTAGGGTTTTAAGGGCAGAAATCACATTGCATTGCTAAATTGGAGGCATAAAATACTTTAAAACATCTTGCGTGTGTATACATGAACCAGGTAGTGTAATTAGTGTAATTAGTGTACTGCTTCACACTGACAGACCAAACTCACTGTGTAACACACCCCAAACAGCTGTTTGTGTAGTGATGGCCATGCTGGACTACTGCGCACCATGGCGAAAGTGCAGGCAATGGCGGTTTTCAAGCCCATATGGTTGGGCTGAGGTAGCTCAATGACAGAACAACAGTAACTGAGTGTCCAGCTGATCGAATTTGGTCTATCCACAATGAAGCAACTACCTTATCTTGGGTGTGCCCCCCAACACACTCATATAGGTCTGGTCATTGCTTCATTGTGATATGCAAGCCCCTTCACCGCAGCAAGGTAACGATCACAAAGGGGAACTGACACGTGCCTTTTGTTTTGTTGTTGCAGCTCACACGCAACACTCCAGGGGGGGGGGGGGGGGAGGACAGATGCAAACAGCCTGCTCCAGGGCTCTCACCTCCTAGAACAAGCCATTCACCACCCGCCTCCAAAGGATAGAAATGCAATACTGATTAAAACAAAGAAAATGTGTGCATCAACCAAGTAAAACCTGATAAATCTGGCTTTGCAAATTTGGCCTAATTGGCTAATCACGAGACATTGCTCATGCAAATATGCATTTGCTTTCGCATGCCAAAATATGCAGGATCTAAAACGAATACCGCAAAGCAGTTGCCCTGCTGGGATTAGTTTGTGCTACATTAGCACTATCCAGGAGTGTCACGGGGAGGCTCCCCAATGCCCCCATACAACCGGGGGGCCGCGAGGGCCCCAAGCCCTCTCACTGCCTGGAACCCACACAGCGACACCCCGGAGGGGGAGGCTGGGAGGTGCAGGCAACCCCGCCAGCATGGCCAGTGCCAGGAAGAGCCGCCCGCACCCACCTCCCAAAATTAAAAACAGGCACTTACCTTAACGTCCATTGCATCCTGCTGCATGTGCATGACCTGGGCGTGACAAAAAAGAAAGAAGTGAACACTGAACACTTTTTTGACCCAAGTGACTTCTCTTCTCACTGATAATGCCTCCAGCTGTGCTGAAGGTCCTTTCTGACAGAACGCTTGAGGCAGGGCAAGACAGAAGTTGGATGGCGAACTGTGACACCTTTGGCCACAAGTCAAGCCTGCGCACCCGGTAGTCCAGGGCTTCATTGCTGCTCAAAGTGTCTATATCCGCACTTAAGGCTAGGTAGTCGGCTACCTGCCGGTTCGAGGCGTTGGTGGAGGGTGGATCCGGAAGGGCTAAGGCAAGGCGTTGGACTAAAGAATGTCCGCATGTCCGACATCACCATGAGGTCGCTAGAGCGTTCTGTCCTTGCCTGCGTGGACATGGAGGAGGAGAAAGATTACAGGCAGTGGCACCTTTATTCCGTTGTGCTTTGTCATCACCCTTAAAGGCACTGTAAAGCATACTTGCCAGCTTGTTGTGCAAGTGCTGCATCCTTTCTGCCTTCTGGAAATTTGGAAACATCTCCACCACAATGTGTTTATATCAAGGGTCTAATAGCGTGGCCACCCAGCACAGATCATTCCCCTTGGTTTTTTTTATATGGGTGTCCCTCAACAGGTTGGGCAGCATGAAAGACCCCATCTGCACAAAGTCGGATGCTGACCTACTATCCATCTCCTCTTGCTCAGTCATGTCAGGTAAGTTCTCCTCCTCCCCCCAGCCATGAACAATACCATGGGAAAGGTGAGCAGCACAAGCCCCCTGCCACACCTGCTGCGGTTGTTCTTCCGCCTCCTCCTAAAAAAAAAAAAAAACACCTTCCTCATCTGACTCCTCTTCCCCAGACAACTCTTCCTCCTCCCCCCTCCTCTGTGCTGCCGCAGATGTTGATGACAAATCTTGTTCTGGTTGTGATGGTTCCCACAACTCTTCCTCCTCTTCCTGTTCACGCTCCTCTACAGCTTGATCCACCACTCTATGCACGGCACGTTTCAGGAAGAAAGCATATGGGATCAAGTCGCTGATGGCACCTTCAATGCAACTAACCATGTTTGTCACCTCCTCAAATGGACGCATGAGCCTGCAGGCATTATGCATGAGTGTCCAGTACTTCACCAGAAAAATCCAGCTCCCCAGAGCATGATCTTTGAGCATAGCTGTTCAGATAGTCGTTGACGGCTTTCTCCTGTTGTAGCAGGTGGTCAAACATGAAGAGCATTGAATTCCAGTGAGTCAGGCTATTGCAAATCAAGCGCCTCACCGGCAAGTTATTTCTCTACTGAATATCGGCCAAGCTCGCCATGGCCGTGTAGGAACACCTGAAATGCCCACACACCTTCCTGGACTGCTTCAGGACCTCCTGTAAGTCTGGGTACTTACACACAAATCTTTGGATTATTAGATTGCAGCTGTTCTCACACACCATGTTGCTGATCTCCAGTTGGTGCGGGGTCAGCCACTGATCCACCTGTTTAGAGCAGCCAGGAAAGCTGCACCAGTGTGACTCTCGGCTTTGAGGCAAGATATGTCCAAAATGGCGTGACAACGTCGTACCTGGCATGCAGCATAGGCCCTGGGGAGCTGGGGGTGTGTAGCTGGAGAGAAGATCGCTGCACCAGTAGTGGCACTGCCACTCAGCCAAAGAGGAGGAGGACAACAATGAAGAGGATGTAGCAGGAAGAGTAGGAGGAGTAGGAGAGGAGGTGGCAGTAGGCCTGCCTGCAAGCTGTGGAGGTGTCACAACTAGGTCCGCTGCACAGCCACGTACTCTCTGCTTGCCAGCGGTCACCAGGTTGACCCATGTACCTGCTCTGACCATGCTTTGCACACCAGGCATCCCTGGTCAGATGGACCCTTGACCCAACGTTGTGTGCCAGAGATGACACCACTTGCCTTTCAACATAACGGTACAGTTTGGATATCGCCTTCTTTGAGAAATAACAGACATTGGCTTCTTCCGTTCAAAGATTTCCTTCACAGACACCTGGCTGCTGTGGGCAGAGGAGCAGGAACCGCTCAAGGTGAGAGGCGGAGTGGAGGAGGGTGGCTGTGGAGGTGCAAGGGATAAAGCGGCTGAAGATGCTGCACCTGAAGGTGGAAGAGGAGGAGGAGGGTGGCTTTGCTTTTGTGCGCTGCTTTTTCTCAGGTGGTCTTCCCATTGCCGTTTGCGCTTTTTCCTCATGTGCCTTTGTAAGGCAGTTGTCCCAACGTGGGTCTTGGTCTTTCCATGGCTCAATTTTTTGTGGCAGAGAGTACAGATGGCATCGCTGTCATCTGAGGCAGACACACAAAAAAGTTCCACACCGCTGAGCCCTGGGATGATGGCATTGTGGTGGTGGCGGCAGCAGCTGACCTTGAAGGGCATGTGGCTGGCTGTCCATAGGTGGCGATACATGCCACTGGACACTGCCACAAGCTGTTTCTGAGGACGAGCTCACCCTACTTCTTTCAGCAACTCCTCTCCTCCTACTCCTCCGACTCCCTTTCTGAACTGTCCCCCTGTTCATCTCCTCTATTGGGAACCCACGAGACATCCATGGCAGTATCATCATAATCATCATCATAATCATCCTCCACAGCTTCACTTGTATCAGACACCACAAAAAACTGCACCAACAGCAGGTACTTCATCATCCTCACACCTTACATCTATAGTGATGCCTAACTCAGACGTATGAGGTGGTGTAACTTGCTTAGCGTCTTCATCTTGTTGTAAAAATAATGGCTGTGAATCAGTTAATTCCCCACCAAATAACTCCTGCGAAGTGTCAAATGGAGTGGACGTGGTGCTAGTAGTAACGCTTGTGGCTGCGGAAGATGGTGTTCTGTGTTAAATAGTCAATACGCCAATCTTGGGAGTTAATGGCACGTGCCTTCTGAACACTGTACTTTGGTCCAGGGCCACACAAAATCCCGTCAGCACGACCTTGAACAGACCTTCCGGGTGGCCTGCCTCTGGCTCTGCCTCTGCCAGTTGTTTTGTCCCTATTGGAGGGGGAGGGATGAAGTGAAAGGTATGCACTGACTTGACTAATACAATGTGCGGTCACACAGATGCAGTGAAAGGTATACACTGACTACTGGTATAATACAATGCGCAGTCACACAGGTGCAGCGAATGGTATATGCTGGCTGCTGGTATAATACAATGTGCAGTCACATATGCAGTGAAAGGTATGCACTGACTGGTATATAAAACAGTTTGCAGTCACACACATGCAGTGAAAGGTATGTGACTGCTGGTACAACAATGTGCAGTCACACAGGTGCAGTGAAAATTGATGCATTGACTTCTGGTATAACAATGTACTGTCACACAGGTGCAGTGCAAAAGTTGCAGTGACTGCTTGTATAACAATGTGCAGTCACACAGGTGCAATGAAAAGTATACAACTGCTAGTACAATACAATGTGCAGTCACAGATGCAGTGAAAGGTATGCACTGACTGCTGGTATAACAATCTGCAGTCACAAAGTTGCAGTGAACATGGATGCCCTGACTGCTGTTATATAAAACAGTGTGCGGTCACACAGATGCAGTGAAAGGTATGCAGTGACTGCTATATAAAACAGCGTGCGGTCACACAGGTGCAGTGAAAAGTATGCAGTGACTGGTATTATAATACAATGTGCAGCGGTCACACTAGGCACTGAATGTGCTGGGCCTGGCCCAGTATAGCAATTAGCAAGGGCCAGCTGCGACAGACAGGGCTGTATATGCAGTGTCAGTGGGCCACACACAAAAAAAACCATCACAAGAACACTAGCTCTCAAAAGAGCTATTTTGGGGTGCTTTCCATCCACAAATATCAGCAAGGAGCAAGCTAACAGACCTCCTAACTATCACTTTCCCTATCTCTCCAATGTCTCTCCCTTCTCTCACTAATACAGCAGCACACAGAGTGAGAAAATGGCTGACGCTGCTGCCTTATAAAGGGGGGGCAAGCTCCAGGAGGGAGTGCAGCCTTATTGGCTGCCATGTGTCTGCTGCCTGTGATGTAGAGGGTCAAAGTTTAGCCTAATGATGTAGTATAGGGGACAGGTCGAACGCGCACAAAGTTTGCGTTTCAACATGAAAGCGAACCCGTGTTGTTTGCATGAGAACCGTTTGGGCCATCTCTAAAACTTACTTAGCATTATTACTGCAGTTGCTTGGTTTAGTTCATCTGTGCAAATTTAGTAATTTTTCTTACAAAAAAAAATCATTTTTGAACATGTACAATGATTGTGTGGCATATGCCAGGTAAATAACATGAAATGTACAAATCACTGTTAGTGATTGATAATCTTTTGTTTGTATTTCAATGAAAATATAACATTCCCAGTTCAAATACAGAAGGAGCAAATGTTTATTTATGGTTGTTTATACATTTTAGTTTCATCTACATCTGGCATGAATAAATCAGAGCTGTTGGAACAATGTGTCTTACAATGAACTGATGGAACAGACTTATAATAAGCACACTATGAAACAAATTTTCGCTTTTATAAAATTTAATATGCAATACATGATTTATTAAAATATACTTGTAAACACCACTACATGATTCATAACAAAATTTGTTATAAAGTGCATGAGTGAAAAGAAAATTCAACATATACAAATAACAAAACAAGATAGTAGAATGTAAGAAGTTTAAATGTGTAGCAAAAAAAATAGATACAAAATAATGCTATAGTGTAATAAAGGACCAAACAAATTATTTATGCCTATAATTTTACAACTTCAGACATTATTGTAAGATTAGGTCAGTAAAGGCTAATCCCCTGAATTATTAAGGTTAGGGAGTAGTTAAGAATAAACTTGAAGGACGATTTATGGATCAGAGCAATGGACACACTTTGGTTTATTCAAGACCTTAGGTTACAATTACTACAATATAAAGTATTAAATAGATGGCACATTATATCAGCCCCCAAAAATTCCACGAATAAAATATGTTGGAGATGCAATGCCGGTGTGAGCTCTTATATGCACATCTGGAACTCATGCCCTAGAATTTCTAGCTTTTGGCAGAGGCTGGAAACTGCCAAAAGCTAGAGCACCTAGAACCTGCATCCTTGGGGTTTCTGAAATTAGAAGCAATGAAAGGTATGAGACAAATAATATATAACGGCACACTCATGCAGGGCCGGGCCGAGGCAAAGGCAAGAGGGCACAGTGAAGAAAGGGGCACAACTCACTCAGATATCATTCCTCTATTGTGTTTGAAGCAGAGAGAAATAAGAAAAGGGGATACATGGGAGTGACTGTAAGCCAGATAACTAGAGATTAAGGTGTTGGTGGCCCTGGGGAGCCTCTTAGTCTAATAGCAATCAGTGTGTGACAGCTGGGGTGGGAGGAATAGAGGGGCGCACTTTGGTGTATATCAGCATTTGGGCACTGGAGAACCTTGTTCCGGCTGTGCACTCATGGCGAAATCCTTTATAGCGAAACGATGGCGAAGTATGGTGATACCCTCAGTTAAAGATTGGATAGCTGCTATGAGTTCTTCCATATAATAGCTGATCACACCTAAGGGTTTAAATACTTTAAAAAATATGTAAAGTTTCAAGATCTACACTCACCTTCTTCCCTTTGGGGATTTCCTTTACCTTCTCACCTCTACACTTTTTTCTTTTCTCCCTCCTGGTATATTTACCTCCACTATACTACCCAATCTACTCTGTAGTTGCTTACCTATTTAATGAATTGAATTAAAATCAGTAGCAAACAATTATATAGCTGATCCAAAACCAAGAAACTTGCTGGTGAAGCTAAACCTTGACCTACTCAGGAACTGCCTTTTTGAAAAAAAAAAAAGGTCGAGTAGTGGCTTGCAGTGGACAATGTGGTTGATCCAGCAAACCTGGGCTGGATTTTTTAAAAATTGCTATCAGTGAGACCTAATACATTGTAGTGAAGGTTGCTAAAAGGTGAGTGAGAAAGTGAATATATAATTACAGTAGCTTGTACACAAAAATTACAGTACAAAATGTAGTGATTGTACAGTTATCATAAAGGCCATCCCAGTTATAAATGTTGACTATCCTTTATTATCTTTCTCACGTGTCACAACAAATCAGTGAAAAAAATACATGGGCCCTTAATTCAAAAAATGGCTGTTAAGCCACTAGCAAGTAAGAAGATACACAGAATAATTTTAACACTACTTTTTCACTGACGTTTTGGTACTTTTTCATTTGCCGATTCCTGAAAAGTTATTTTAAACAGAAGTTGAAGAAATATCTCCTATGTGAAAACCTATGAAAAAATAAGTGAATTGAATAAGGGCCATAGTCTACTTTCCAACTGTTATCAGTCACTGAGGTCTGCCCATTCATAAAGGAGGGTTGTTTCATATTTTCTCTTATAAGTTGCAACAAATTGATGTTACAATTTGAAAATAATATTTAAGTACTCAGCTGAATTTGCATTCAATCATTGTCAGTCACACAGGCTATCGTATTATAATACATTAAAGTCTTCCAATTACAATGCTAACTTCTGACAATTATAACTTCTGGGTACAATTATAATTGCACAGCCTATTTTTGTTATAAAATGGATCCCTCCTTTCTTTTCTGTCTGCTTCATCACAAGTTTGTGCTACAGCTAAAAAAAAAAAAAAAAAAAAAAAACAAGTTCACAAATGTTGGGGCCTACATCATTTTTTAGCACAATAATACTAAGTAGGGATGAGAAAAACTGCCGCTGGCAGGTTCACATGACTTTTGTCAAACTTCCAGTTGCATCTCAAGAATATGGCAAATCAGTTTTCTGAAACTGACATTGTAGCCTGATTTTTTTTTCCCGTGGGGGGGGGGGGGGGGGGGGGGGAGGGGAAGACTTAACCTGTCTGTATGTTTTCATGGTTTGATGAGGCAAGGGATGCATTGTGGGAATGGAAAGATGTTATTGGACAGGCAGAGGTTTTCCATGAGAAGATGAATAATTTTCGGTCCAATTTCTGCTCTTAAAGTACTTTCCCAGAGATGATAGTGAGACATAGGGGCCAGTGAAAATAGCCGCGATATGCATTCTCATCAGCTTTCTTCCTATTGTTGTTAAAGGGAGGGGTTTGTAAATAAAAACAGACACTTACTTGGGGCTTCTACTGGCCCCCTGCAGCTGTAATGTCCTCCAACAATCTGTCGTTCCTTGCTGCTGGTCCCGGACCGGTCTGATATTCGGCTAAAAAGACTAATAGTGCTCGCTCCCACGTGCGTCATCTGGAGCTTAATGCACAGGCACAGTAGGCAGTCTTCTTGTACTGCGTCTGCGCAGTGATGATTCCAATGATAAGCCCACAGCCACAGTTGGATGAGGTGCCGCGTAAGACCAGCATCGGTGGCGGGCAATGGAGAATCATTGGAGGATGGCGGGGGACATTACAGCTGCAGGGGGGCGGTAGAAGCCCCAGGTAAGTGTCTGTTTTTATTTTCAACCCCCCTCATGTATCAGAGCTCTGCTTTTACAGTCAGTGTTGGGTTGCAAGACTGTACCATGTAGATAGGGTACCATTCCTTGTCATTATTCATGCATTTGGAGTGAAGAGGTGAGCTGCTAACACCAGAAATAATGTTAACAGCACAGTGATTTTATCTTTAACGGAAAGGAATTGTGTGACACTGAGAATATGTGCATTTTCTACCTTCAGTGGCTTTATGGACGGATCACCATGTAGTTTTATAGGTAAAATAAAATTTCATGCTCTCAAGACTTCTGTATTATGTCAGCTGTGTGCATATTGGCAACATTATTTATAATGTCATTAGGCTTTAGTTCAATTTATACATCATATAGATTAATCACAACCTTCTTTCTGTAATATAAAGATTACCTTCCTATGGTTTTAATCCATTCTTAGTTTATCCAAGTGTTCTTTGACATCCATTAGTAACACCTGCATATAAAATGAAAAGTACTATGTCCATATTTACACATCAAAGATCTTCTGTGAAGCATTGATTTAGATTTCATAGGCTTTATATTTATTTATTTTTTTAAAAGACTTAAGTTTTGTTTTTTTTTTATTATTTTTCTCACAAAAATGCTATATATTGTGGCACATGGCCAATTAGGTCACATGCCAAATAAATATGATTTTGAAGGACTATTCACAGTATGATTTAAATTAGATGTTCTAATTTTTACACAGTTTAGTCTTTTGTACATAACTGAAAAATTAAGTTAATGATAAACAGTCATAGATCTGAAGTTTGTATTTCTTCAGTAAATTCAGATCACACTAACAAAGTGTCATGTACTTTTTTTTAAATATTTTTTTAGCTATCCATTTTAGTAGTTACAAATAATCTTACACTGTAAAAATCCATGAGTGTAATTTTGTTTGCTAAAATTGTAGAAATATAAATATGATGAAATCCCTGAATACAATATTCTATAATTCAATTTGGACTATTCTCAAGTTCAATTAAATGGAAGCCGAACAAATTAAAAACTAGAGAATTTCTTTCTTTTTTACACATGCCAAATTAGGGCTTGTATGCCCCAGCATATTGTGAATATCATGAGGCCACCTATGAGCATTTGTGTAAAAATTGCAATTAGCAATTTGGTCACTTTGCCATTTTTATTACAAAAGATATGATTCAAATAATTGCAAGGAGAACAGAGGTGCCAACTGAATAAAATAGATCTAAAAACTTTAAAATTCCTCAGGAGGCGGTGGTGGATTCATCTCCCCAAAGCAGACATGATACTGTCGGTTTTAGTACAAACACATTTATATACTCCAACATACAGCGCATTGCATTTCATGAGTATATTCCCACTTCCTCAGGCAATAATTAACAGGAGTACACACAGTGCAGTCTTTAGGTCACGATAAGCACCTCAGAAATTAGCATTCATTCTTACCGTCACTTTTAATGCTAACCTCCCCCTCACCATGTCCTCTAACACACCTCTCCCACTACCCTTACCTACACCTAACACTAACTTTTCCCCTACATACCCCCAACACTAACTCCCCTCCCACCTATGTCTAATACTAATCTCCCCCCTACATACCCCAACACTAACTCCCCCCTACCTACGCCTAACACTTACTCCTCCCACCTACACCTAACACTAGCTTCCCCCTACCTACACCTAAGACTGACCTCCCACCTGCATACACCCACACCCACAATCCTCCTCCTAACTACACATAACACTAATCTCCCATACTTACACCTAACACTCCCTGAGCACCACACCAATACCTTTCTGTCACAACCGATAAATAGTCAGCTGAAGATCTAGCTGAAACCATTATTTGACTATTTGTACACCTCTGCTACAGCAGCGCAGCTTAATGACAGCAGAGAGTGTTATAATCCCCTGCGCGTGCTATGTAGCCATAGCGTGCACTGCTAAATTAGCTGGGCTCAGTTTACACTTAGCGAGCGCTGCACTAGACCCGCCCAGAGTCCGGCGTGTCCAGTAGCTTCAAAGTATGCTAGACCTGCACTTTGATTGGCCCTGTAGGCTGCCTGTCACTTGACAGTCAGGCTACTGGGCCAATCAAAGTGCAGGAATATTGTACTTTGAAGCTACTGGACCCGCCGGACTCCGGGCGGGTTAAATGGAGCGCTCAAAAAAAGTGCTCTTTAAACTATCTGAATAGCTTAATTTAACTGTGCACGTTACGGCTGCATAGCATGTGCAGAGGATTATAGCACTCCCTGCTGTCACTAAGCTGCGCTGCTGGAGCAGTGCAGCTTAGTGAATCAAGCCCATAGAGACATACAGTATTGCAACAGGATCTTGACAACATGGCAGATGGATGCACTAATGGTAGATCACCATATAAAATAAAAAGCATACAGTCAGGAACATTAGACTTGGAGATGGACTAAGGAATACTGGTTGATTACAAGTGAAGTAATTGTACACAATGCAAAGTAGCGGTAGCTAAAGGAAATACAATTCTGGAATGTATGAAAAAGGAAATTAAATCAAGAGATGCTAGTATACTATGCCCTCTGCATAAATCCCTTGTGAGGCCACATCTGGAGTATGGGCACCATGCTAAAAAAGGGCATTGACCTTCTAGAATTGGTACAAAGACTTAATCATCAGAGGGATGGAAGATCTCACTTTTCAAGAAAGGTTTGAGAAACTGGGCATATTTAGCATGAAGAAAAAGATGACTGCGAGGTGATGGGTTAACATGTATAAAATGTACATCAGCCAATGCAAAAGCTTGGCAGATGAGCTTTTTGTCCCTAGCGTTGGACAATGAACAAGGGGACATAATCTGCATATGGAGGAAAACATTTTTTTGTCATCTATTTAGAAAGAGGTCCTTCACAATTAGAGAGGTCGCGAACCTCCGATTTTCAGTTCGCAAACCTTCGCGGAAGGTTCGGTTCGCGTAAAAGTTCACGTACCGCAATAGACTTCAATGGGGAGGCGAACTTTGAAAAATTGAAAAAATTATGCTGGCCACAAAAGTGATGGAAAAGATGTTTCAAGGGGTCTAACACCTGGAGGGGGCATGACTGAGTGGGATACATGCCCAAAGTCCTGGGGAAAAATCTGGATTTGACGCAAAACAGCGTTTTAAGGGCAGAAATCACATTGCATGCTAAATTGCAGGCCTAAAGTGCTTTCAAACATCTTGCATGGGTATACATCAATCAGGGAGTGTAATTAGAGTTCTGCTTCACACTGATACACCAAACTCACTGTGTAACGCACCGCAAACAGCTGTTTGCGTAGTGACGGCCATGCTGGACTGATGCGCACCGTGGCCAGAGTGTAGGCCGTGGCATTTTTCAAGCCCATATGGTCGCCGGGCTGTGGTAGCTCAATGATAGAACAACAGTGACTGTCCAGCTGATCAAATTTGGTCTGACCACAATGAAGCAACAACCTTATTATCTTTTGTGTGCCACCCCCACCCGAGACACTCAAATAGCCGGTGGTCATTGCTTCATTGTGATACGCAAGCCCCTTCACCGCGGCAAGGTAATGATCACGAAAGGGGATGTGCACATGTACATGCCTTTTGTTTTTTTGTTGCAGCCGCCCGCAGTGCAGCCAGAAAAATTAGCCAGGCATGTACACGCACCAGAAAAATTAGTGTAGCGGCTAGCAGCGGCCTTAAAAATTCAGGAATCCGCCTAGAGTCCTGGACCCTGTTGGTGGTGGCGGAGAAGGCAAGCGACCTGCAGGCAGAGATGCTGTGTGTGGGGACTGACTTAGTCTTCAGTCATGCAGTAGCCCTCCGTGATCCATTCCTCATTCATTTTGATAAAGGTCAGGTACTAAACACTGTCGTGACTTTGGTGACTTCTCTTCTCAGTAACTATGCCTCCAGCTGCACTGAAGGTCCTTTCTGACAGGACGCTTGCGGCAGGGCAAGAGAGAAGTTGTATGGCAAATTGGGACAGCTCTGGCCACAGGTCAAGCCTGCGCAACCAGTAGTCCAAGGGTTCATCATCGCTTTTTGCAGTGTCTTCATCCACACTCAAGGCTAGGTAGTCGGCTACCTGCAGGTCCAGGCGTTGGTGGAGGGTGGATCCGGAAGGACTATGGCGAGAAGTTGGACTAAAGAACGTCCGCATGTCCGACATCACCACTTGGGAGTAGGAGGGTTACTGCCAGTGGTACCTTGATTGCGTTGTGCAGCCACATCACCCTTAAACGCATTGTAAAGCATCATCGACAGCTTGTTCTGCGAGTGCTGCATCCTTTCCGCCTTGTGTTGAGTTGGTAACAGGTCCGCCACTTTGTGCCTGTACTGAGGGTCTAGTAGTGTGGCCACCCAGTACAGGTCATTTGCCTTGAGTTTTTTGATACGGGGTCCCTCAACAGGCTGGACAACATGAAAGAGGATATCTGCACAAAGCTGGATGCAGACGTACTCCATCTCCTCTTGCTCTTCCTCAGTGACGGGATGCAACTCCTCTTCCTCCCCCCAGCCACGAACAATACCACAGGAACGTGGAGCAGCAGAAGCCCCCTTTGACAGCTGCCGCGGTTGTTCTTCTTCCGCCGCCTCTTCCTCCTCCACAGAAACACCTTCCTCATCATCACCATCATCAGAGTCTGACTCCTCTCCTTCCCCACACGACTCCTCTTCTTCCTCCTCCTCCTCCCCCCTCTGTGCTGCCACAGGTGTTGTGGAAACATCGGGTTCAGGTGTAAATGGCTCCCACGACTCCTGCTGCCATAACTCTTCTCGTTCACGCTCCTCCACAGCTGTATCCACCACTCTACGCACGGCACGCTCCAGGAAGTAGGCGTAGGGGATAAAGTCGCTGATGGTGCCCTCATCGCGACTCACCAGTTTGGTCACCTCCTCAAAGGGCTCCATGACCCTACATGCATTTCATCAGTGTCCAGTTGTTGGGCCACAACATCCCCATCCTCCCAGATTGTGTCCTTGTACTGTAATGATACAGGTACTGGGTGACGGCTTTCTCCTGGTCTAGCAGGTGAGAGAACATCAGCAGGGTAGAATTCCAGCGAGTCGGGCTATCGCAAATCAGGCGTCTCACCGGCAAGTTGTTTCTACGCTGAATGTCCGCAAAGCGTGCCATGACCTTGTAAGAGCGCCTGAAATGCCCACACAACTTCCTGGCCTGCTTCAGGACGTCCTCTAAGCCTGGGTACTTGTACACAAATCTTTGCACGACCAGATTCAGCACATGTGCCATGCAGGGTATGTGTGTCAGCTTTCCCAAATTCAACGCAGCAATGAGATTGCTGCCGTTGTCACACACCACGTTGCCAATCTCAAGCTTGTGCGGGGTCAGCCATTGCTCCACCTGTTTGTTAAGAGCAGCCAGGAGAACTGCTCCAGTGTGACTCTCCGCTTTCAGGCAAGACATGTCTAACACTGCGTGACACCGTTGTACCTGGCATGCAGCATAGGCCCTGGGGTGCTGGGGCTGTGTAGCTGGAGAGGAGATCGCTGCACTAGCCAAGGAGGAGGAGGAGGATGACGACAGCGAAGCGGTGGTAGCAGGTGGAGAGGAGGTGGCTGGAGGCCTGCCTGCAAGCCGTGGAGGTGTGACAAGTCGGTCCGCTGCGCAGCCACGTACTCCCTGCTTGCTGCCATTGGTCACCAGGTTGACCCAATGGGCTGTGTATGTAATGTAGTGGCCCTGCCCGTGCTTGGCAGACCAAGCATCCGTGGTCAGGTGGACCCTTGACCCAACGCTGTGTGCCAGAGATGACACCACTTGCCTCTGAACTGCATGGTACAGTTTGGGTATGGACTTTTGTGAAAAATAATTGCAGCCTGGTATCTTCCACTGCGGTGTACCAATGGCCACAAACTTACGGAAAGCCTCCGACTCCACCAGCTTGTATGGTAATAGCTGGGGAGCTAATAGTCCCGCCACGCCAGCTGTCAGTAGCCGGGCAAGAGGGTGACTGGCAGACATTTGCTTCTTACGCTAAAATACTTCCTTCACGGACAGCTGGGTACTGCTGTGGGCAGAGGAGAAGAAACCGCTGAAGGGAAGAGGCGGTGTGGAGGAGGGTGGCTGTGAAGGTGCAAGGGAGAAAGTGGATGAAAACGATGCACCTGAAGGAGGAAGAGGAGAAGGAGGGTGGCTGGTCTTTTGAGGGGTGCTGCTTTTCCTCAGGTGTTCTTGCCATAGCTGTTTGTGCCTTCTCTCCAGGTGCCTTCGTAAGGCACTTGTCCCTACGTGAGAGTTGGCCTTTCCACGGCTCAATTTTTGCTGGCAGAGACAACAGATGGCTTTGCTCCGATCTGAGACACACACGTGAAAAAATTTCCAAACCGCTGAGCCCCCCTGGGGTGATGGCGCTACAGTGGCATCAGCAACTGACGTTGAAGGGCATGTTGGCTGGCTGGCCATAGCTGGCGATACATGGCGCCGGACACTGCCCCCAGCTGTTTCTGAGGACGATCTCCCTCTGCTACTATCATGGAGTCGTCTCCTCCTACTCCTCTCTGACTCCTCCTCTGAACTGTCCCCCTGGTCATCTCCTCTACCGGGAACATATGTGGTATCCATAAAATCGTCGTCATAATCCTCCTGGCCAGCTTCGCTTTCCTCAGACACCTCCTCAACTGCACCAACTTCAGGTGGTTCATCATCTCCCTCCTCACACATTACGTCCATACTATCGACACCTAACTCAGACGTATGAGGTGGTGTACCTGCGCCTTCTTCTTGTTGTTGCAGTAGTGGGTGTGAATCAGTGATTTCACCACCACCACCAAATAACTCCTGCGAAGTGTCAAATGCAGCGGATGTGGTGCTTGTTGTAGCGCTGGTGGCTGCGGGAGATGAGGTGTTCTGTGTTAAATAGTCAAGCACGTCCTGATCTTGGGAAGTGATGGCACGTGCCTTCTTCTGAGCACTGTATTTTGGGCCAGGTCCACACAAAATCACAGCAACACCACCTCGCACAGACCTGCCGGCGCCTGGTGGCCTTCCTCTGGGTCTGCCTCTACCTCTTCCTCTACCTGGTTTGTCCATTTTGTCCATCTCGGGGGGATGCTAGGTATTTGCAGTGAGGTGGGTTCACTTAGCACAACAGGTAGTTAGATGCAGTGAGGTGGGTTCACTGAACATTTAAGGTACTTAGATGCAGTGAGGTGGGTTCACACTCAACACAACAGGTAGTTAGATGCAGTGAGCTGGGTTCACTGAACAGTAAAGGTACTTAGATGCAGTGAGGTGGGTTCACTCAACACAACAGGTAGTTAGATACAGTGAGCTGGGTTCACTGAACAATAAAGGTACTAAGATGCAGTGAGCTGGGTTCACTCAACACAACAGGTAGTTGGATGCAGTGAGCTGGGTTCACTGAACAGTAAAGGTACTTAGATGCAGTGAGGTGGGTTCACTCAACACAACAGGTAGTTGGATGCAGTGAGCTGGGTTCACTGAACAATAAAGGTACTAAGATGCAGTGAGCTGGGTTCACTCAACACAACAGTTAGTTGGATGCAGTGAGCTGGGTTCACTGAACAATAAAGGTACTTAGATGCAGTGAGCTGTGTTCACTGAACACAACAGGTAGTAAGATGCAGTGAGCCGGGTTCACTGAACAGTAAAGGTACTTAGATGCAGTGAGCTGGGTTCACTCAACACAAAGCTAGGTATATGCAGTGATGACGTGGGTTAAGTAAACACAACAGGTACTGGGTATATGCAGTACTGGGCAGTACAACGTGCAGCTCCCTGTCACACACACAGGTAGTCACTGAATGTGCTGGGCTGCTGGCAGTGGCAAACACACTATCAATTAGCAAGGCTGTGCATGCAACAAAAGTGTCAGTTTGACACACAGAAAAAAAAAGTACAGGATGAGCTCTGAAAAGAGCTATTGAGGGGTGCTATAAAAGCAATAAGAATCAGCCAGGAGCAAGCTAAGCAGCCAAGAACCTAACTAATCTGTCCCTAGAAGAACAAGTCTGCAGCAGCTGTCCCTAGTCTGTCTTTACTCTCTAGCAGGCACACGAGTGAGGCTAATGGCCACCACAGCCTGCCTTATTTAAGTGTGTGGGGGGGGGGGGAGGCTCCACGGCTTAGTGTAGCCTGAATGGCTACAATGTGCCTGCTGACTGTGATGCAGAGGGTCAAAGTTGACCCTCATAGTGCATTATGGGGCGAATCGAACTTCCGCAAAAGTTCGCCTGGTGCATGCGAACGCGAACCCCCAAAGTTCGCCTGGAACCGTTCGCAGGCGAACCGTTCGCGACATCTCTATTCACAATAAGAGTGGTTAAAATCTGAAATATCTTACCTCAGGAAGTAGTTATAGAAAACGCTATATCTGCATTTAAAGAGGGCTTGGATGCTTTCCTTGCATTGAAGGGCTATCCATGGCTATAATTAGAAGGTCATTCCTGGGAGAGTTGATCCAAGGATTTATCTGATTGCCATCTGTAGTCGGGTAGGAATTTTTTGCTTTTACTACTAATTGGCCCAGGCCTTGTAAGGCATTTTAAGTGTAGCTGTGAAGAATCTTCCTGTTTAAAGTTTGTGGAGTGCAGAACCTGGTTCTCGTAAAAATTGATTTTTTTCCATATCAGGCATTTTAACCACTTGAGGACCGCCCCCAGCCGATGGGCGGCGGCAAAGTCCGGGCCCAAACGACCGCAATACGCCCATCGGCGAGGGCGGCTGCGGGAGTGGCTATGCGGCGATCGCGTCATTCGTGACGCGATCAGCCGCCGGGGACTCGCTCCGCCCACCGCTCGTAGTAACCCGCCGGCCGTTCGGAAGCACCGGCGGGTTACTAGCACCCGGATCGCCGCTGCACGCATGTATAATAGGCTTTGTAATGTATACAAAGCCTATTATACTGGCTGCCTCCTGCCCTGGTGGTTCCAGTGTCCGAGGGACCACCAGGGCAGGCTGCAGCCACCCTAGTCTGCACCCAAGCACACTGATTTCCCCCCCCCCCTGCCCCCTGATCGCCCACAGCACCCCTCAGACCCCCCCCCTGCCCACCCCCCAGACCACTGTTTGCACCCAGTCACCCCCCTAATCACCCATCAATCATTCCCTGTCACTATCTGTCAACGCTATTTTTTTTTATCCCCCCCCCTGCCCACTGCCCCCTCCTGATCACCCCCCCACCCCTCAGATTCTCCCCAGACCCCCCCCCCCAGACCCCCCCCCCCCCATGTACTGTATGCATCTATCCCCCCTGCTCACCTGTCAATCACCTGTCAATCACCCGTCAATCACCCGTCAATCACCAGTCAATCACCAGTCAATCACCCGTCAATCACCCGTCAATCACCCCCTGTCACTGCTACCCATCAATCAGCCCCTAACCTGCCCCTTGCGGGCAATCTGATCACCCACCCACACCAATAGATCGCCCGCAGATCCGACATCAGATCACCTCCCAAGCGCAGTGTTTACATCTCTTCTCTCCTCTAAACACCCACTAATTACCCATCAATCACCCATCAATCACCCCCTATCACCACCTGTCACTGTTACCCATCAGATTAGACCCTAATCTACCCCTTGCGGGCACCCAATCACCCGCCCACACGCTCAGATTGCCCTCAGACCCCCCCCTTATCAATTCGCCAGTGCAATATTTACATCTGTTATTCCCTGTAATAACCCACCGATCACCTGTCAATCACCTATCAATCACCCCCTGTCACTGCCACCCATCAATCACCCCCTGTCACTGCCACCAATCAATCAGCCCCTAACCTGCCCCTTGCGGGCAATCTGATCACCCACCCACACCAATAGATCGCCCGCAGATCCGACATCAGATCACCTCCCAAGTGCAGTGTATACATCTCTTCTCTCCTCTAAACACCCACTAATTACCCATCAATCACCCCCTATCACCACCTGTCACTGTTACCCATCAGATTAGACCCTAATCTGCCCCTTGCGGGCACCCAATCACCCGCCCACACGCTCAGATTGCCCTCAGACCCCCCCTTATCAATTCGCCAGTGCAATATTTACATCTGTTATTCCCTGTAATAACCCACTGATCACCTGTCAATCACCTATCAATCACCCCCTGTCACTGCCACCCATCAATCACCCCCTGTCACTGCCACCCACCAATCAGCCCCTAACCTGCCCCTTGCGGGCAATCTGATCACCCACCCACATCAATAGATCGCCCGCAGATCCGACATCAGATCACCTCCCAAGTGCAGTGTTTACATCTCTTCTCTCCTCTAAACACCCACTAATTACCCATCAATCACCCCCTATCACCACCTGTCACGGTTACCCATCAGATTAGACCCTAATCTGCCCCTTGCGGGCACCCAATCACCCGCTCACACCTCAGAACGTCCTCAGACCCCAGCCCTGATCACCTCGCTAGTGCATTGCTTGCATCTATTTCCCCCCTCTAATCACACCTTGAGACACCCATCAATCACCTCCTGTCACCCCCTAGCACACCTACCCATCAGATCAGGCCCTAATTTGCCCTGTGTGGGCTCCTGATCACTCGGCCAAACTCTCAGATCCCCCTCAGACCCCCTTCTGATCACCTCCCCAGTGCATTGATTACATCTATTTTCCCCTCTAACCGCCCCCTGAGACACCCATCAATCACCTCCTGTCACCCCCCTAGCACTCCTATCCATCAGATCAGGCCCAAAACATCCTGTCATCTAAGAGGCCACCCTGCTTATGACCGGTTCCACAAAATTTGCCCCCTCATAGACCACCTGTCATCAAAATTTGCAGATGCTTATACCCCTGAACAGTCATTTTGAGAAATTTGGTTTCCAGACTACTCACAGTTTTGGGCCCGTAAAATGCCAGGGCAGTATAGGAACCCCACAAGTGACCCCATTTTAGAAAGAAGACACCCCAAGGTATTCTGTTAGGTGTATGATGAGTTCATAGAAGATTTTATTTTTTGTCAAAAGTTAGCGGAAATTGGATATTTATTGTTTTTTTCACAAAGTGTCATTTTTCACTAACTCGTGACAAAAAATAAAATCTTCTATGAACTCACCATACCCCTAACGGAATACCTTGGGGTGTCTTCTTTCTAAAATGGGGTCACTTGTGGGGTTCCTATACTGCCCTGGCATTTTAGGGGCCCTAAACCGTGAGGAGTAGTCTAGAAAACAAATGCCTCAAAATGACCTGTGAATAGGACGTTGGGCCCCTTAGCGCACCTAGGCTGCAAAAAAGTGTCACACATGTGGTATCGCCATACTCAGGAGAAGTAGTATAATGTGTTTTGTGGTGTATTTTTACACATACCCATGCTGGGTGGGAGAAATCTCTCTGTAAATGGACAATTGTGTGTAAAAAAAATCAAAAATGTGTCATTTACAGAGATATTTCTCCCACCCAGCATGGTTATATGTAAAAATACACCACAAAACACATTATACTACTTCTTCTGAGTACGGCGATACCACATGTGTGACACTTTTTTGCAGCCTAACTGTGCTAAGGGGCCCAAAGTCCAATGAGTACCTTTAGGATTTCACAGGTCATTTTGAGACATTTGGGTTCAAGACTACTCCTCACGGTTTAGGGACCCTAAAATGCCAGGGCAGTATAGGAACCCCACAAGTGACCCCATTTTAGAAAGAAGACACCCCAAGGTATTCTGTTAGGTGTATGATGAGTTCATAGAAGATTTTATTTTTTGTCACAAGTTAGCGGAAATTGATATGTATTGTTTTTTTTTCACAAAGTGTCATTTTCCGCTAACTTGTGACAAAAAAAAAATCTTCTATGAACTTACCATACTCCTAACAGAATACCTTGGGGTGTCTTCTTTCTAAAATGGGGTCACTTGTGGGGTTCCTATACTGCCCTGGCATTTTAGGGGCCCTAAACCGTGAGCAGTAGTCTAGAATCCAAATGCCTCAAAATGACCTGTGAATAGGACGTTAGGCCCCTTAGCGCACCTAGGTTGCAAAAAAGTGTCACACATGTGGTATCGCCGTACTCAGAAGAAGTAGTATATTGTGTTTTGGGGTGTATTTTTACACATACCCATGCTGGGTGGGAGAAATCTCTCTGTAAATGGACAATTGTGTGTAAAAAAAAGCAAACAATTGTCATTTACAGAGATATTTCTCCCACCCAGCATGGGTATGTGTAAAAATACACCACAAAACACATTATAATACTTCTCCTGAGTACGGCGGTACCACATGTGTGGCACTTTTTTGCACCCCAAGTGCGCTAAGAGGCCCAAAGTCCAATGAGTACCTTTAGGATTTCACAGGTCATTTTGCGACATTTGGTTTCAAGACTACTCCTCACGGTTTAGGGCCCCTAAAATGCCAGGGCAGTATAGGAACCCCACAAATGACCCCATTTTAGAAAGAAGACACCCCAAGGTATTCCGTTAGTAGTATGGTGAGTTCATAGAAGATTTTATTTTTTGTCACAAGTTAGCGGAAAATGACACTTTGTGAAAAAAAAACAATTAAAATCAATTTCCGCTAACTTGTGACAAAAAAAAAAAATCTTCTATGAACTCACCATCCTCCTAACGGAATACCTTGGGGTGTATTCTTTCTAAAATGGGGTAATTTGTGGGGTTCCTATACTGTCCTGGCATTTTAGGGGCCCTAAACCGTGAGGAGTAGTCTTGAAACGAAATTTCTCAAAATGACCTGTGAAATCCTAAAGGTACTCATTGAACTTTGGGCCCCTTAGCACAGTTAGGGTGCAAAAAAGTGCCACACATGTGGTATCGCCGTACTCAGGAGAAGTAGTATAATGTGTTTTGGGGTGTATTTTTCCACATACCCATGCTGAGTGGGAGAAATAGCTCTATAAATAGACAATTGTGTGTAAAAAAAATAAAACAATTGTCATTTACGGAGATATTTCTCCCACCCAGCATGGGTATGTGTAAAAATACACCCCAAAACACATTATACTACTTCTCCTGAGTACGGCAATACCACATGTGTGGCACTTTTTTGCAGCCTAACTGCGCTATGGGGCCAAATGTCCAATGAGCATCTTTAGGCTTTACAGGGGTGCTTACAATTAGGCACCCCCCAAAATGCCAGGACAGTGAACACACCCCACAAATGACCACATTTTGGAAAGTAGACACTTCAAGGTATTCAGAGAGGAGCATAGTGAGTCCGTGGCAGATTTCATTTTTTTTTTGTCGCAAGTTAGAAGAAATGGAAACATTTTTTTTCGTTTTTTTGTCAGAAAGTGTCATTTTCCGCTAACTTGTGACAAAAAATAAAATCTTCTATGAACTCACCATGCCTCTCACTGAATACTTTGGGATGTCTTCTTTCCAAAATGGGGTCATTTGGGGGGTATTTGTACTATCCTGGAATTTTAGCCCCTCATGAAACCTGACAGGTGCGCAGAAAAGTCAGAGATGCTTGAAAATGGGAAAATTCACTTTTGGCACCATAGTTTGTAAACGCTATAACTTTTACCCAATCCAATAAATATACACTGAATGTTTTTTTTTTATCAAAGACATGTAGCAGAATAACTTTTGCGCTCAAATGTATAGGAAATTTTACTTTATTTGAAAAATGTCAGCACAGCAAGTTAAAAAAGTCATTTTTTTGCCAAAATTCATGTCTTTTTTGATGAATATAATAAAAACTAAAACTCGCAGCAGCAATCAAATAGCAGCAAAAGAAAGCTGTATTAGTGACAAGAAAAGGAGGTAAAATTCCTTTAGGTGGTAGGTTGTATGACCGAGCAATAAACCGTGAAAGCTGCAGTGGTCTGAATGGAGAAAAAGGCTCTGGTCCTTAAGGGGCGAAAAGACTGTGGTCCTCAAGTGGTTAAAAGGATCCCAAGATGTGAGATCTATGGAAGCTGCCAGATTTCCTTTTAAACTATACCAGTTGTCTGACAGCCTTGCTAATCTTTATGATCAGTAGGGTCTAAATCACACAACTGAAACCAGCATGCAGATAATCTTGTCAGATTTATCACAGACATCTGATCTACATGCTTGTTTGGTGTCTAAACTTAAGGACCGGGCTGTGTTTTAGAGATCTGTGCTGCGTGGGCTCTGCAGCCCGCAGCACAGATCGTGAATACAGCAGGGCAATCAGACTTCCTTCCTTTTTTCCCCACTAGGGGGATGACCTGCTGGGGGGGTCTGATCACCGCCGCTCTGTGCATGCACAGAGTAGCATGTAAGCTGGAGTGTCTCATTTTTTCCTGCTTCTAGATGCTGCTACACAGCAGAACACTCTATACTGTCATTTGCTGGCTCCTGATCAGATGACCCTCATGGTGTTCAGAGACCAAGGAGACTACATACTATTTTTTGCAGGGGGCCTTATTAAGTCTAGTTATGCACCTAGTTAGGAATCACCTTAGATGCCAATGTTTAGAACAAGAGGTGCCCGATATAAAAATAGCAGCTACAAATAGCGGGCCAGCAGCAGCAACCCCCCCTCCTCTCAAAAAAAAAATGGCACCAGTGGCTCCCATTATATAAATTGTAGCCTAACTGCAGCCTCTTTAATTACTGACCTGCATTGGCCATTAATGCGGTTCAATGTTAGTAGAAGGTGGGAGGTGGTTAGGCAAATATAAGGGAGGATTTGTGTTCGAAGAGAGTCAGTAATCAGAGGGTTAATAATATCAGTATAATTATTGATATTCGACTATCAGGGATAATACAGTCCTCCATCGTGCTGGAAAATTCATTGTTCTTCACCAAACTGTTCTTGAAGAAGTTGCTGTTGGAGGGTGTTTTGGTACCATTCTTTATTCATGGCTGTGTTTATTAGAAAAATTGTGAGTGAGCCCACTCCCTTTGGCTGAGAAGCAACCCCACACATGAATGGTCTCAGAATGCTTTACTGTTGGCATGACACAGGACTGATGGTAACTCTCACCTTTTCTTCTCCTGGCAAGCCTTTTTCCAGATGCTCCAAACAGTCGGAACGGGGATTCATCGGAGAATATGACTTTGCCTTAGTCCTCAGCAGTCCATTCACTATACTTTACGCAGAAGATCAGTCTGTCCCTGATGTTGTTTTGGGAGAGAAGTGGGTTCTTTGCTGCCCTTCTTGACACCAGGCCATCTTCCAAAAGTATTTTCCTCACTGTGCGTGCAGATGCACTCACACCTGCCTGCTGCCATTCCTGAGCATCCTCTTCACTGGTTGCACTCCGATCCAGCAGCTGAATCCTCTTTAGGAGACGATCCTGCCACTTGCTGGACTTCCTTGGACGCCCTGAAGCCTTCTTAATATGAATTGAACCTCTTTCCTTGAAGTTCTTGATGATCCTATAAATTGTTGATTTATGTGCAATCTTAGTAGCCACAATATCCTTGCCTGTGAAGCCATTTTTATGCAACACAATGATGGCTGCATGCATTTCTTTGCTGATCACCATGGTTAACAATGGAAGATCAATGATTTCAAGCATCACCCTCCTTTTAACATGTCAAGTCTGCCATTCTAACCCAATCAGCCTGACATAATGATCTCTAGCCTTGTGCTTGTCAACATTCTCATCTGAGTTAACAAGACTATTACTGAAATGATCTCAGCAGGTCCTTTAATAACAGCAATGAAATGCAGTGAAAAGGCTTTTTTGGGGGGATTCAGTTAATTTTCATGGCAAAGAAGGACTATGCAATTCATCTGAACACTCTTCATAACATGCTGGAGTATATGCAAATTGCTATTATAAAAACTTAAGCACCAGCTTTTCTAATTTCCAATATTTTTGACAGTCTCAAAACTTTTGGCCAGGACTGTAGAATATTAATTAAATTACCAGTATTACCTCCACCCATTTTTCCGTGCACCTTTACTGTCAAAAACCTGAGCAGTTCTTGCCTTTTTCATGATTGCTAACTAAGTAAAGGATCAGCCTTTAAAGCGTTGCTATCATATAAGTCCGGCATAGCGTGGTCCGAACCCTCTATAACAGTAATTATAGATTGATGATATCAGAGCGCTCAGTATATGATTTTATATAAAAAATTGTATGTGCTTATCATACAGCATATATACAAAATATTAACAGTTCCAAGTAGTGTTGCCTTCTAACTGTACTCCATCTCATCATGGCCTTTATAGCCTAGCAATCATCAATCTTCTGAGCACATTCAAAAAAGAATATAACAGTTTTGTTATGTAGAATAAGATCAAAAGTAGTCTCATCTGTATTAATAGCTGAGTATCTAGTAGCTGTGTAAAACTTGTACTAATCTTCTTAAAGAAATAGCATCAAAAATAGCTTCTAAAAAAACTTCTTGCTAACGTATTAACAGAACTTAATGCTGAAAAATTAATAAAGTAAATCACCACAATATTAAGCATATTACCCCTTCTATGTCATCTCTTCAGCATCTAGAACCACATGTGGGAAGGTAACTTCTGTCTCATGGTCTTCTCAGGAGATTGGTAGGCTAGTGCCAACTATGAGCTTTTAGCTCCTACTTCTATAGTGATTGGATGCAATACGGCTGCCTAATCTGGAATTTCCCTAAATCCCAGGTTCTGATTGGCTGAAACTTCCATGCGTAACTCGCTATCATTGACAATTAAAATACCCATAACACTTTTTTGTTTTGAATACCTTAATTATCTTAACTGTGAGAATCTACATAGTTTTTCAATGTTTAAACTTATTGACATTTGCTTATCATGTCATATTTGACGCAGTAAATAAAAATGGATGTCACCAGCCATCTTGTCTGCTGGTTGACTTATTTGCCCCAGACATCGGGACTTTCAAACATTAAACAATGTCATTCATGACGCATTTCTGATAATGTGTCCTTTTGCTAATTAGTTTGGAATGTGTCTGTCCTTTCCCAAACAAGAAATAGGGCATGTTGACCCAAGCAATCTGTGAATTACAGATATAGTAATGTAATGCTTACTAAAGTAGACAGGGCTTCTAATATACTCAATTAAATATAAAGCATCTTATATAAATCGTCTTAAAAAATGAATCATATAAGATATAATTGCATATTAAAACGTAATTATATAAAATAATTTTCTCTATAGATTTGTCTTTCTTATGAATAAATACATTTAATCATTTCCACCGGCAGATGTCACCATTTAATAATTTTTAAATAATTGGGAAAACCCCATTTATCTGAGGCCTGTTCCCAAAACATCATGTGTTATCAGCTATCAGTGTTAAGCTAGCTGAGACAGCCTTCAAGCAAAAGAACATATAAACAATATTCTAGTTTCAAAATTAAAACAATCTTATGAAAGTTTTACTGTCTCATCTATCACTGGCAAAATCCAGCTTTTAACTGTAATTCAAAGTAATAAATTCTATTACATGTAATTATAGGATTTAACAATAATTATGGCTTTAGAAGTACTGTATTGATTATTAATATGTATATGTAATAACTGTACAAATATACAAATATAATTGCTGCAGTAATGTGACTTTTAAACTTGTTTCCAGTCTTCACATACTGCGCTGTCTAACCTTGACATTTAAAACATGCTTGTAATATATCTAAAAATGTTTTAGCTTCTGTAACTAAAATAATATAATTATGAGTTTCACTGCCTGGAATATGCGGAGATATCCAAGAGCAATATTTTAAAGAAATACTCTAAACTTTACAGTTTACAATGAAATTTTGCATGGAACATTAAAACTTAAAACATTCACATATGACAGCTTTTCCTGCATAAATAAACCACTAGAATTCTGACATTACTGCACACCTTTATTGCATGTACACAGCTATTGAACACAACTTATATATCTATTCACAGCGGTTTACAAATACAACTCACTCAAGCAAAGTAAAAGCAAGAATCTGAAACAGAAATAGATTCATACTTTAATTAATAAGCAGCACCATTTTTGCGACTCCACATTCCCTTTTTAGCAATGTTATATTGAAAATGTTAGATGCATCTGTTAAATACAATCAACACTGAACTTAATGTTTATTTAAATGCTTGTATGGAATTAATGTTGCTTGTCTGCTGTATTTATGTCCAATTTAGCTGTTTCCTCAGCACAATAGTTTGACATTTGGGAACTATTTTTAAATAACACTTAGAAATTGTTTTTAGAGCATCACATTATGATGCTGCAGAGAACACTTTTTTTTTGCACAGACAGCATTCCTTATCTTGAAATGATCTTGGACATTTGTGAGTACATTCGGCTTTGCATTGATTACATCTGCGTTTTTTGTGTAATTATAAATGTTAACAAGGAAAGACAAAAGGAAGCTTTGCCAGCACTGCTGATGACAATATTTAGACTTTAACAATATGTTATCCTTTTTTCCACATTTTGAGATCACTTCTACATTGTGACTTGAAATTCAATAAATTAAAGCTACTATTCTACTTCGGCTTTACACTGTTAAAGCGGACCTGAACTCAGAACTTCCTCTCTGCTCTAAAAGATAAGCACCAGCATAACAACCTTTGAAGAAAAACATTTCTTTGTTACAGCTGATGCAAAATCTGCAATGCATCTGCAGCTTGTCTACTTCCTGCTTCCATGGAAGCAGACATAGGGTCAACATCCTCAGTTGTGTGGAAGCTAAAGTGTTAGGAATGGTATCATAGCATCATGTATTGCCAGTGGGTATTGCAGTTTACCATTTCAGGAAAAATGTGTGACATTTACCTCACGCATGAGATGGTGCATTGCAACCAAGCAATGCTCGCTGTGTGCTGCGGATGGTTCAGCATACTTGCTCAGGGAACAAAGTCCAGGAAGCCTTTAATGTAAACATGTTCTGCTCTGTGGAAAGACAAAAAACAAACATGAGCACGGTCTCCCATCCAGAGCCACATCAACCTTGTCTTCGAAGGTATACTGTAGGTGACTCTAGCTCTAAATGTAAATCTTCAGAGAATGTATTGCAATCTGTGAAGAAGAGCATTTGATAGAAAGCCAGATAGGAAGCTATAGAAACTCTATAGAGGGTCTTACTAAACTTTGTACTGTGCACCCTGTTGGCCTCTCCTACTGTGAGACCTGGAAGAAGAATAACCACCTCCATGTTGAACTTAAGAGTCAAAGATTCAGCTGTCAGATGCAGTTTAAAGATTAAAAAAAAGCAGTCCCCTCCTGGCCACATCTAATTGCAAGGGGCTGTTGCCATGTAACTGGGGACGATTAGCCATACATATAAATATAAAAGTATAATGATTTTGGAGCCTGTAATTCTGCTCATGAAGCCCCCTCTGGAGTTAACTGTGAAATAAAAATATTCAAAAACCACATGTGTACAATCGGAGTACTCTGTCACTGATACTGTCCACAAGAACTATGGTGGTTCCATGACACTATATTCAGCCATAAGGCACAGATAAAAAATTCTAATTGATGTGTTTTATGTTTTTCCCATGTCCCTCCTAAAGTCATATGAAAAAGTACCTTACCCTCTTAAATTTTTGCACACACCTTTCAAGCCTTTTTCATGACATTTTATCTATACATTTGTCTAGCCCTAGAATTCAAAAGGGTGCTGAAGTGAACATCAAAATGTTCCCCTATAAACTGCAAATCAATTCAAACAATAAGTTTAAATTTTGCCCCGTTTGATAATCACTGCCATCTTGACAACATTTTACACCTGGCACTTATATGTAGATAGAATTGTTCTTTTTTTACATTTCTACACACTAGTTTGAGTACATCATTCTCGTTAATGAAAGATAGTGCTCAGAAAACAATTTTGCATCCACCCTTTCTACTATGTACTGTACATATACAGTATATTAACCTCTCGTTAACCACTTGCCGACCGCACGCTTATACCGTGCGTCGGCAAAGTGGCAGCTGCAGGACCAGCGACGCAGTACTGCGTCGCCAGCTGCAGGCTGATTAATCAGGAAGCAGCCGCTCGCGCGAGCGGCTGCTTCCTGTCAATTCACGGCGGGGGGCTCCGTGAATAGTCTGCGGGCCGCCGATGGCGGCTCGCAGGCTAAATGTAAACACAAGCGGAAATAATCCGCTTTGTTTACATTGTACGCCGCTGCTGCGCAGCAGCGCCGTAAGGCAGATCGGCGATCCCCGGCCAATCAGCGGCCGGGGATCGCCTCCATGTGACAGGGGACGTCCTGTCACTGGCTGCACAGGACGGATAGCGTCCTGTGCAGCCCGGATCACCGGGAGGGAGATGTAGGAGAGGGAGGGGGTGAATGTCGCAGCGGAGGGGGGCTTTGAGGTGCCCCCCCCGCAACTAGCCTGCACGCAGGAGCGATCAGACCCCCCCTGCACATCATCCCCATAGGGGGGAAAAAAGGGGGGGCGATCTGATCGCTCTGCGTGCACCCTGATCTGTGCTGGGGGCTGCAGAGCCCACCCAGCACAGATCACAACAAACAACGCTGGTCCTTAACCTCCTCAGCGGTATGGACGAATATATCCATCCATCACCGCCGGAGGTCGCCGCTCAGGCCCTGCTGGGCCGATTTTTACAAAATAAAAAGCAGCACACGCAGCCGGCACTTTGCCAGCCGCGTGTGCTGCCTGATCGCCACCGCTCTGCGGAGATCCGCCGCGAGCAGCGGCGAAAGAGGGTCCCCCCAGCCGCCCGAGCCCTGTGCAGCCGGAACAAAAGTTCCGGCCAGCGCTAAGGGCAGGATCGGAGGCGGCTGACGTCAGGACGTCGGCTGACGTCCATGATGTCACTCCGCTCGTCGCTATGGCGACGATGTAAGCAAAACAAGGAAGGCCGCTCGTTGCGGCCTTCCTTGTTTATTCTGGGTGCCGGAGGCGATCGGAAGAACGCCTCCGGAGCGCCCTCTAGTGGGCTTTCATGCAGCCAACTTTCAGTTGGCTGCATGAAACAGTTTTTTTTTAATTAAAAAAAACCCTCCTGCAGCCGCCCTGGCGATCTTAATAGAACACCAGGGAGGTTAAGGGGGGGTAAAGGGTGGGTCCTCAAGTGGTTAAAAAGGCTATAGTTTTGGCATATTGCTGTTGATGAAGATTTTATTTAACCGACTCAGAAAACTCTTCACTTTACAAAATTTCACAACAGAATTTACTGTATATACTCGAGTATAAGTCTAGAAATTTAGATCTGATTAACTTCATAAAAGTATAGCTGTCGACTTATACACAAGTCACAACCAACACTGAGCACACTAAGTAATGTGTGTACTAATAGTGACACTCCCATTTGCATCAATTTACCCTTTGGTAAGTGACACTTTGAGGAAAGGAAAGGCCAAGAAAACACAGGTCTGAAAGTCATGGCCACAACAATTAACAAGCAAAGGGGAAGGGAGGGGAAGTACTGGGCTGCATAAAAGGGAGTGAATAATTGCAGCCAGGAGGAGGTATTGGCTGCACTTAACCCATTCGCGTTCCGTCGTTTTCACTTGAGGAATGTTCACCTCCCATTGATTAGCCTATAATTTTATCACTACTTATCACAATGAACTGATCTATATCTTGTTTTTTCCGCCACCAATTAGGCTTTCTTTGGGGGGGTACATTTTGCTAAGAGCCACTGTACTGTAAATGCATTTTAACAGGAAGAATACGAAAAAAAACGGAAAAAATTAATTATTTCTCAGTTTTCAGCCATTATAGTTTTAAAATAATACATGCCTCCATAATTAAAACTCACGTATTGTATTTGCCCCTATGTCCCGGTTATTACACCATTAAAATTATGTCCCTATCACAATGTATGGCGACAATATTTTATTTGGAAATAAAGGTGCATGTTTTCCCTTTTGCATCTATTACTATTTACAAGTTTAAAATAAAAAAAAAATAGAAATATTTCATCTTTACATTGATATTTAAAAAGTTTAGACCCTTAGGTAAATATTTACATGTTTTTTGTTTTTTATATTGTAATTTTTTTTTATATTAAACATTTTATTTGGGTATTTTTGGGAGGGTGGGATGTAAACAATAGTTTTACAGTTTTAATGTGTCTTGAGTTTTATTTTTTTTTTACTTTTAGTTGTAGTTTTATTTTTTGGCCACAAGATGGCGGCCATGAGTTTGTTTACATGACGTCACTCTAAGCGTAACATACGCTTAGAGAGACGCATGGGGGAGGCAACAGCCAGAAAAAGCGCAGCTTCTGAGAGAAGCTGTCACTTTTTCAGCGGGGAGAGGAATCCGTGATCGGGCACCATAGCCCGATTCACTGATTGCCTGGCTAACGAATCGCTGGTCGGGAGCACGCGCACGATCGGCCGCGGTAGCGCGCATGGTTCCTGCACGTAGTTTCTACGTCCAGGAACTAAAATAGGTTAAAGAGGAACTTCAGCCTAAACAAACATACTGTCATTAATTTGCATTAGTTATGCTAATTAAAATAGATAGGTAATATAATCTCTTACCCACCCTGTTTTAAAAGAACAAACAAATGTTTGATTTCATGAGGGCAGACATCTTTTTGGTTGAAAGGAGGTGACAGGGAGCATGAGACAGAGTTCCAACTGTCCTGGTTACTGATCACCCCCCCCCCAGTTGCTAGGCAACGTGAGCAACAACATAGGTAATCCCATCATGCTTTGCACAGCATCAGGAAAAAAAAGCCTGAGCAGTTTTCTTTGATGGGTGGAGTTTAGCTAAAAATGCAGCTAAAATTATGCTTTGGTAATAAAAACAAAGTTCTGATGCTGTGAAACTGTTAAAGAAACACCAAACCTTTTCAGTTCTGCTGAGTAGATTTTTAGTCCCGAGGTTCACTTTAAGGGACAGGAGGGGTTAATAACTGCAATACTGTATGCAGTGCAGTCATTAACTCCTCCTGAGCCCCAAGTGCAGCCATTAACTTAGCTGGGTAGACTTATACTTGAATATATGTACATTAGGGTCTGCACACCCATAGAAATAGACCATCAAGCTGGAAAAACTCTGTATATTCACGCAGGGTGCAATGTTATACAAAATACCTCAATAATACAAAAAAGAACATGCACACCAGCCAATAAATGTTTTTAAATGCAATGCTTATTATTAAAGTGAAAAAACTTTTACATAGACCCCGATACACGGGCAGGATACAAACATTAACATCATAGCAAAATTTAAACTGTACAGCAAGCAGTGAAACAATGTTACAATATCCTGACAAAACAGAGATGGAGGAAAGTCTAGATTACCCAAAAGCAGCGCTATTTCGAGGCAATTTGAGCCTCTTGATCACAGGCAAAGAAAGTCCAAACAGGCAAACAGCAGATAAGCAACAGGTGCAATCATGCAGGGCGGCGTCCTGCATGATTGCACCTGTTGCTTATCTGCTGTTAGCCTGTTTGGACTTTCTTTGCCTGTGATCAAGAGGCTCAAATTGTCTCGAAACAGCGCTGCTGTTGGGTAATCTAGACTTTCCTCCATCTCTGTTTTGTCAGGATATTGTAACATTGTTTCACTGCTTGATGTACAATTTAAATTTTGCTATGATGTTAATGTTTGTATCCTGCCTATGTATCGGGGTCTATGTAAATGTTTTTTCACTTTAATAATAAGCATTGCATTTAAAAACATTTATTGGCTGGTGTGCATGTTTTTTGTATTATAGACTTATACTTGAGTCAGTAAAAAATCCAGCTTAAAAGGGTTGAATATTGGGGTCAACTTATACACGAGGTTGACTTGTATTCGAGTATATACGGTAATTAAGTCTAGTCTAGGGTGTACAACATGAAGGTATTCTTACAACTGCTGGCTGCCATAATGGTGGTCTTATTTTGAGGGTTATTATAACTACTCTCCTTTGCAGCACACTACTATCTATAGTGGAGTTGATGGCATCCTTTAAAGTTGTTTTGTTTTCCTCTAGCTCTATATCAATGATGATGGATGCTCTCATCTAGGTTGAAGAAATTGCACATCATCCAAAGCTGTGAAAGAAGACTAGACATTGCCACGTTTTTTTTTTACTATAAAAGACTAATACTGGAATGGTTGTAGCATCTGTAATTTACAGAAATGGACAATATTTAAATATTGTAAATATTTTCTTATGTAACTGATTTTTCTGCAATATACATTTTGGGTATAGACAATGAATGAGACATTGCTCTGACATTCAAAGCCTTTTAAATTAAATTTCTATACAGTACAAAAGCATTTTCATTTGAATTCTCTAAATAAATATAGCAGCTTCCATATCCCTATTCCCTAATACAAGAAAAATAAAAGTTTGCTTTCTTAAAACAGAAAGAATTTGCGATAATTCAGGTTGGAGTGATCTTGAGTGATCTTGAGATGTTAGGACCATTGTAGTCCCTTACACACTTCAATGAGTTCTGGGTCACCATGAGCTTGCTGGTTAGTCTGTACCCCTAATACAAGCAAACAGCAGGGCCGGGCCGAGGCATAGGCTGGAGAGGCTCCAGCCTCAGGGCGCAGTGTAGGAGGGGGCGCACAATTCATTCAGCTCTCATTCCTAATTGTGTACGAAGCAGAAAGAAATAAGAAAAAAGGATACATAGCAGTGACTGCAAGCCAGATAACTAGATATTAAGGTGTTGGGGAGGTTGTGGGCCCTGTGGCCCTCTTAGTCTAATAGCAATCAGTAAAAAAGAGAGAAATCGAGAGCCCAATATAGTGTAGTATGTCAGAGATACGAAGGGAAATGAATAGGTGAGATGGTTATACTCACAAACATGGGTTACCGCTCAGGCAACCACTGTATAGGCAGGTGAGGAGATTAGACCTGTCCTCACTCAGGATTAAGAAGTCGCTCTCTGTAGATCAGAAAAAATGGGGTAGGGTCACCCCTCCACCTGGGGTGGACACAAGTATACTGGTAGGTGATCAGAGGCGCCAGCAGAATAAAATTAATATAAAATTGTTAAGAATTGCCGGGAGGGAAAGTGGTGGACTTCCCCTCAATAATTAGACACCAAGGTCTGTCATCGAATCAAACGAATACATTTATTCAATAGTACCCCAAAATCTGCAACGCGTTTCGTGGGAGCAGACCCACTTCTTCAGGCAATAAAACGGGGACAACAAACACAGTAATCAATGTGCAGTGAATTTAGCACCTCCCAGAGGTGCTAAATTCACTGCACATTGATTGCTGTGTTTGTTGTCCCCGTTTTATTGCCTGAAGAAGTGGGTCTGCTCCCACGAAACGCGTTGCAGATTTTGGGGTACTATTGAATAAATGTATTTGTTTGATTCGATGACAGACCTTGGTGTCTAATTATTGAGGGGAAGTCCACCACTTTCCCTCCCGGCAATTCTTAACAATTTTATATTAATTTTATTCTGCTGGCGCCTCTGATCACCTACCAGTATAATAGCAATCAGTGTGTGACAGCTGGGGTGGGAGGGATGGAGGAGCGCACTTTGGTGTCTCAGCCTTGGGTGCTGGAGGACCTTGTCCCTGCTCTGGCAAACAGTTTATCAGCGCTAAGGAAATAGAACATATGATCGCCTAACATATGTGCTGCCTATCTTTAACAGCCCCGGGTGGTGCCTAACCCTAACCGCCTCCCTGGTGGTGCCTAACGCTAACCACTCCCCCTGCAGAAACACCCTTTAACACATAGAAACGATAATCTCTTTGATGATGAAAAATCTGTACGTACAAACAAAATATTATGACAAAATCTATAACGTTGCAAACTTCTAAAATGATAACATACTTTAAAAAACGAATGTTCTAATTTTAACGATATTTATCGGGTGGCCTTTTTTGCTGCTTTTTTTTGCCATATTAAGGATAATTACATTAGAGTCTATGGTGGCGCCCTTTTCGTCCACTGGCCGCCGGCGCCCCTTCTTTATGCTACTTATTTCAGGACTGTCAGGAGCCAACTAGTGGCCAGGCCGCACAATGCCTTCCAATCGGTTTTAGCACACAGACCATGCAATCTGTGGTCACAATCGGTGCGCAGAAATCGCTGGGATTTTGGCAGCAGACTGACTAGAAGGAAGCCTGTGAGTAACGGTAATACAATTCACACACTATTTCAGGGTATAACTGCCACCACCTCTTACCATGGGACAGAGGAACCCACTGACTGGCTGACTCTAGACCTGCAAATAGAAAACGGTTAAACACACTATTTTATCTAGCTATCCACAATAGTAGCGACTCTTCAGAAGCCAGGGTTCAGTTTTGTGTTGCTGAATAATAGGTGTAGCCGAACAAATAAATGATGTTAGCGTCGTTTATTAAAAATGAAATATAAATAATTAATATATACAGAAAATCATTAAAATCAACAATTATAGAAACATTAGTAGCCAGTATGAAAATAAAAAAGGGAGAAAAAGTTTGTGGAACTATGTCCTTCTGGGAAAAGAAATGCAAAATTCTTGGTTTCAGAATCATAGGCCTTTAAGCATATTTTGTAATCCAAGCAGATGTTACAGTTCCAAGATGGCTGCTGGGTGGTCCTCTGCCCAGCAGCAGGTCTAGTTGTAAACCAGATGATGATAAGATGGAGGACTAAAGTCCGCCTGCTGGCAATGTGCTTTTGATGAAGCTGGTTTGGGGGTGTGGCAAAGCCTGCCCCTCTGAATTACCCACCAATGACAGCCCACCTCCTCCTAGGGGAATTTTGAGCTTAAATTGTAAAACACTGTAACTTATAAATGTCATATTTAGGTGGACAGCGGATTCATAAATACCGATTGATATGACATCTTGCATGAGTGCGTTAGGCTGTCCTGTCCCCGAGAAGGGTCATACACCAATAACCGGATGGGTTATTGTTAGGAATTTTATATCAGCACATTGGGCAGATTTTAACAAACAAGACTATATGAATTTCATAGCTGTGCTATACACGGTTTTCCTTTAACAGACCAAAATCATAAACCACATGTATTTAAATCTTCCCCCCAGCGGTGCCACTGTGTCTACTGGGTATCAGTGTTCCCGCAGCCTCCCCGTGGAGCTGGCTTCCTTGCTATCCTTTGATGAAAGCCACCTTTTGGTGTGTTAATTATCATCTAAGCGTGACCAGCTAGAACAACCTTTGACGTATTACACCAGGATTCCAGGCTAGGGTTTTACACCTCTGTGTCACTGGCCAGCAAGGAACTCTTTTGATGAAGTTAATTTACACAAACATTAACTTCACTGGTCAACAAACATACTTCAGGAAAATAAAAAAATGTAATTCTGATCGCTGCAATGACTGCGCTAATCTAACCGGGAAGCGATCAGAAAATCGACTGCGCGAATCTTCCCGATTTGCCTGTGTTTCTCACGGCTGTTCCGTGACAAGGACTAACAGGGAAAAATATCACAGTATTATTTTATTTCATAATCTCATAAAAAGGCACGAGCAAATGATTATGGTGGATCACAGTATGTTGACTGGGGACAATAAATTCTAATTCTAAATCCTAGACATAGCCCCCAGAGCAGGCTCAAGCCCTGCAAATTATTTTTTTTTTCAAGTGATATGGTAGAAAATTTTGTACAAAACTCCCTTAGGCTCACATCATGACTAGAGGGAAAATATGGTAGACCGTGCCACCAAAAGTAAGCTTGAATGAAGGAATATGTGACCATAGGAGGATAAATGGGGCAAATGAAAAGTGAATTGTGTTAATGCAGAGAAGGGTATTAAACATTCCCCAGGTGCAACCAAAAAATAACTATCAATGGTTTTACATTTTTTTTTTTATCTCTGAACATGACTTTAGAGATATAAGGAATGTGTACTTTAAAAAACAAACACAGAGACAATGCGAGCCCAGATGGTGCAGTATGCTCAGGCAAATGGGAACAATAGACAGAAGAGGTTTTTTAAGGATTTGTATTTATTTTATCATCCCCCTGTGCCTCTTACTCCAGGTACAAAATATATTAATATGCATGCACACCCAGTTTTATTTACATAGAAAAACTAAGAGGACTTTTTAATAAAGGTTTAAATCCCATACAATATTTGATAAAAAACAGTGTAGTAAGAAAAGCCCATTTGTCATGCCTTTCAGTGAATGTCTTAATGTATTCCTGAAAGTGTTAAAGTAAAGGGTGTTTATTCCTATATTATCAGTAAAGAAGAGTATGATAAGATGTTATTAATTTGGAAAACATGGTGAATTTATAAGTATATTTCTTTAATGCACACATGGGAAACAGTTTGCTGGCAGCTTAAAAGCCATGATGTATCCTATGATGATAATAGGAATGTGATCATTTTTGCAGGATTTTGCACATTATGCTATAATTAATTAAAAAAAAAATTCCAGAGTGCCTTGATGCTATGCCCTTCTTTATTTTCTCACATTTTCTGAAAGGCAACATATATGCAGTACTGAAATTGTGATTTTTCTTCCTTTCAACCTTTTCTCCTCTCTATAATCTGTAATAAAAATCACTATCAGTAGTACTACAGTTATAGATATTTATTATGATGCTCTCTTTCTAGTGTGATCAATGTAATGCCAGTAATGGTGGTATGGTAAATACCAGAATCTTGCCCAGTTTTACCCAATGCAAAACTATCAATAAAAAGGTGCCACCTGTATCCAGCCAGACTGGTTACCTACAATGGCATCATCAGGGGTGATGATAACATCATGGGCCTCAATTCCCTAAGCAGTTTAGACTAGTCTACTGATGGTTTTTGATCTACTGATTGTTTGGTCAGTTTCATCAAAGGGAAATTCACTATTACCAAATGCTTTAGACCTGTTTTTTCGACCTGGTCTAAAACATTTGGTAAATAGGTTGGTAAAGCAGGGGAAATTATCAAAAGACACAATTCACAAATGATTAGCTATGACTGACACCCTTCTCCTTTGACGAGCTCTCCTCTGGATACAATTAAACTCCTGCAAAATTAATTCAAAAGGTTCCATCCTCACATCTAAAATACCTCACAGAATTACTTTACCGACATGAAATAAGCTGGTCTAATCTATGTCAGAAAAAGTGGGTGTGGTTACTCCTTGTTTGCCTTTGTGAATTGTGTAATTACTGAATGTTAAACCAGGTCTAAAAACAGGTCTAACAAATTATACCAAACCATTAGAAGACTAAAAAAACATATGTAGACTAGTCTACACTGCTTAGTAAATTGATGCATTGTGTGAAACCATCTCCCGGAGTCTGTTCAACAAACTGGGCAGTAGTCCAATGGTACCATACCACCATTGCCAGCCATCATCAGAGAATGATGCTTTGAAGTGGCTCTGTCAGGGTATCTACTGTGGAGTAATTGTTATTGGCGACAGATTTCCTTTACGGGTGGAAGTTCCATTTGCAACTTAGAGCCATCGCACATCTTGCCCTAGAATTCTGCCTCACTCTCTGACACAAACTTATAATGTGGGTTGTTTTCAGCTGACAAGCCCCCACTTTTTATGTTATTGAGTGCTGGCTATTAATCTGATATATGCTGGATGATATATTACTTACTAGACCTTTATATTTTTTTTTAAGACCCAGGCATGGGCTCACGAGTTGTTACGAGTCCCTAAGGACTCAAATTTGTGATTTAAATGAGGCTTAATTGCCTCAGGTGTGCGGCTGGATCTGAAGGGGTTAATTACTCATAGGTCTGTGGTCCTCCCTGCGCTCCAAACACCTTGCATTGGATGCATTGCAAGCCTCACTATGCGCACTTCCTCCTTCAAGCCGTCTTTTGTTCTTCCTCCCTCTCTTGGGGAAGGGAGGGGGCATTACCTATACAGGGACACCTCTGGCTGCCTCGGGGGAGGGTGGGGGGGGATTTATCTATGCGGGGAAACCATTGGCCACCTATAGAGGAACTTACTATAATAGAGGACACCCTTTGGCTGCCCCTATGGAGGGGGGCTACCTACCTATGCTGGGGGAACACTTCTGGCAGTTTTTGGGGGCTTTGGGGAGGGGGGGGGGATACCTATACTGGGGGACACCTTTGGCTACATATGGGGGATACCTATACTGGGAGACACTTTTGGCTACCTATCTGTGGGGGACTACCTGTACTGGGGGACGCAGCTTTTGTTACTTATAGGTAGGGGCTACCTATATTGGGGAAAGACACAGGGGGAAATGCTGCTGTATTATGTATGTTTTTTTGTAGTGGACAGTGGGACAATGTCTAAGTACCTTTCAGATCACTTTTCCTAACTGTTTTGGGAGGAAACTTCGTTACACTATTGCATTACAGTTTGCTCCACCCACATCATGTCCTAACTACACCCATTTTCCCAACTCCCTTTTAACTTTCACAGCCCTGTTCTTTCAGCAACCTAACAATTCCTGGGGTGTGGGCACAAATTATGAGCTGCTTGGGGCCACACAAACCTTAGCTGCACCTCCTGCCTACCATAATTGTAGTCTAATGAAGTCTAACAGTTGTATATACTGTTACAATGATATTGGTAGCCACAACAGTTTAAAGAAAACCTGAACTGAAAATTAAAGTCAAAATAAACATACACAGGTCATACTCCCCTCCTGTGTAGTCTACTCCTCAATCTCTTTCTCCTTTCCCACTTCCGGTTTGCCCACTGTGACCAAGGGAATTCCCCGTCCTCCATTTTGAAAATGGCTATTACCCCATAACAGCTTCCTGGTCAGCACACTGTTGAACTGTAACATCACCCACTTGAGCCATAGGGAAACATGGACATTACCTGGTACATCAGTTGTCTTCTCAGCTATAACTGACAACAACCGATAAATAACTGACCACAACTGATATATTTCAGTTCTGACAAAATGTTGTCAGAACTGGAAGGGATCATTGTCAGAAGAAAATGGTGTTCCTCCTGAGAGGAACTAATGGCAAGGTAACTATGTAATGCTCATTTGAAGTTACCTCATGTGTTTATTTTAAATAATTTTACTCAGTACAGGTTCTCTTTGACAATTTTAGGGAGGTTAGTGCTAGGCATAGATGGTGAGAGGTTAATGTTAGGCATAGGTAGGGGGTAGGTTAGTGTTAGGCATAGATGCATGGAAGGTTAGAGTGAGAATAGGATACTTGTGTGCCTGCAGTGAATAGAGAAGAGACAGCTGCTGCGGCTGCAAACTCTCATAGGGAAAGATTAGTTAGGCTCTTGTAGGCTTCTTAGCTTGCTCCTTGCTGATTCTTATTGCTAAAAAGCACCCCACAACAGCTATTTTGAGAGCTAATCCTGTTCTTGTGATCTATTTTTTTTCTGTGTGTCCCACTGACACTTGTGTTGCATAGACAACCTTGATAATTCATACTATGTGTGTGCCACTGCCAGGCCCAGCACATTCAGTGACTACCTGTGTATGTGAGAGGTGTACACAGTGCACCCACCTACCTATGTGAGGTGAGCTCACACAGTGTCACTGTGCCTGTCCACTACCTGTGTGTGTGACAGGTGCACATTGTAATACCCATCACTGCATATACCTACCTACCTGTTGTTCACAGTGCATCCACCCAGCTATTTACGTGAGTTGAGTGCACGCTGTGTCACTGTGCCTGTCCACTACCTGTCTGTGTGTGACAGGTGCACATTGTAATACCAATCACTGCATATACCTACCTGTTGTGTTCAGTGCACCCACCTACCTACCTGAGTGCACGCAGTGTGATATACCACTCTGTGCACACCTGTTAACTGCACCTGTGTGACTGCACATTGTATTAGTCAAGTCAGTGCATACCTTTCACGTTCACTTCATCCCCCCCGATATGGACACCACGGACAAAACAGGCAGAGGTAGCGGCAGACCCAGAGGAAGGCCACCCAGCAGGTCTGCGCGAGGTCGTGTTGATGTGATTTCGTGCGGCCCTGGCCCAAAGTACAGTACTCAGAAGAAGGCACGTCCCATCAACTCCCAAGATTGTGCCTATCCGCTACCTGTCTGTGTGTGACAGGTGCACATTTTAATACCCATCACTGCATATACCTACCTGTTGGGTTTAGTGCACCCACTTACCTACGTGAGTGCACGCAGTGTGATGTACCACTCCGTGCATAACGGTTACCTACACCTGTGTGACTGCACACTGTATTAGTCAAGTCAGTGCATACCTTTCACTTCATCCCCCCAATATGGACAAAACAAAAGGCAGAGGCAGGCCACCTGGCAGATCTGTTCAAGGTCACGCTGTCGTGATTTTGTGCGACCCTCGACCAAAGTACAGTGTTCAGAAGCAACCCTCAATATTGTCAGGACGTAGTTGACTATTTAACACAGAATACCTCATCTTTCTCAGCTTCCGCACGGGACATATCTTCCTTCCTACTGCTCTGATTCTGGCACCGCACTTAACACTCAGTCGGCCACCACCACCAAAGTGCCATCACCCCAGGGCTCAGCGGTGTGAAATTTTTTTAGTGTGTCTGCCTCAGATGAGAGCAATGCCATCTGTACTCTCTGCCACCGAAAACTGAGCCGTGGAAAGACCAAGACCCATGTAGGGACAACTACCTTACGAAGGCACATGATTACAAAGCACAAACTGCAATGGGATGACCACCTGAGGAAAAGCAGCACACAAAAGCAAAGCCACACACCGCAGTGGAAGATACCAGGCTGCAATTTTTTCTCAAAAAAGGCGAAACCTAAACTGTACCGTGATATTGAAAGGCAAGTGTTGACATCTCTGGCACACAGCGTTGGGTCAAGGGTCCATCTGACCACGGATGCCTGGTCTGCAAAGCACGCTCAGGCCTGCCTGAAGACTAAGTCAGTCCTCACACACAGCATTCTCTGCCTGCACGCCGTGTGACTTCCTGCCCCAAGACTATGTCACTCCCCACACAGCATATCTGCCTGCAGGCCGGTTAACTGCCTTCTCCACCACCACCAACAGGGTCCAGGACTCCAGGTGGATTCCTGAATTTTTAAGGCCGCTGCTAGCAGCGGCCACTATCGTGATTTTTCTGGTGCGTGTACACGCCTGCCTAATTTTTGTGGCTGCACTGCAGTTGCAACAACAAAACAAAAAGGCATGTACATGTGCCAATTCCCCTTCATGATCATTACCTTGCCGTGGTGAAGGGGCTTGCATAATACAATGAAGCAATGACCACCAGCTATATGAGCCAAAGATAATAAGGTCGTTGCTTCATTGTGGACAGACCAAATTTGATCAGCTGGACAGTCACTGTTGTTCTGTCATTGAGCTACCTCAGCCTGGCAACCATGTGGGCTGGAAAACCACCATCGCCTGCACTCTGGCCATGGTGCGCACCAGTCCAGCACGGCCATCACTACACAAACAGCTGTGTGCGGTGTGTTACACAGAGTTTGGTCTGTCAGTGTGAAGCAGTACACTAATTACACTACCTGATTGATCTATACACATGCAAGATGTTTTAAAGCACTTTATGCCTCCAATTTAGCAATGCAATGTGATTTCTGCCCTTAAAACCCTGCTGTGCGTCAAATCTGTATTTTCCCCGGGACTTTTGGCATGTATCCCACTCCGCCATGCCCCCCTCCAGGTGTTAGACCCCTTGAAACATCTTTTCCATCACTTTTGTGGCCAGAATTAGTGTTTGTAGTTTTGAAAGTTCGCCTGCCCATTGAAGTCTATTGCGGTTCACAAAGTTCGCAGGTTCATGAAAAATCTGAGGCTCGAGCCATATGGGCTTGAAGACCACCACGGCTTGCACTCTGGCCATGGTGCGCACCAGTCCAGCACAGCCGTTACTACGCAAACAGCTGTTTGCGGTGTGTTACACAGTGAGTTTGGTGTGTCAGTGTGAAGCAGTACTCTAATTACACTCCCTGATTGATGTATACACATGCAAGATGTTTTAAAGCACTTTAGGCCTGCAATTTAGCATTCAATGTGATTTCTGCCCTTAAAACGCTGCTTTGCGTCCAATCCGGATTTTTCCCCGGGACTTTTGGCATGTATCCAACTTTGCCATGTCTTCCTCCAGGTGTTCGACCCCTTGAAACATATTTTCCATCACTTTTGTGGCCAGCATAAGTGTTTCTAGTTTTCAAAGTTTGCCTCCCCGTTGAAGTCTATTGTAGATCGCGAAAGTTTGTGCGAACCAAAATTTTGCGCGAGGTTAGCGAACCAGGTTCGCAAACCGAAAATCGAGGGTTCGAGCCATCTCTAATTACCAATATACTACTAGTCGGCAATACTTGTGCCTAAATTTCCTTGAGGTTTTATTATATGTATGCACATGACAAATATACTCCTATTATGTATTAAAGCCTGAGAAAGAACTTAAGATAACTCACAATTAACTAGTGTAATCACCATTAATGATTACTTTTGCAATCTGTGATTTCTACCATTAACAAAAATCATGTGGAGTATTTTTTTTTTTATTATTTTTAATTATTTTTTGGAGTGGAGTATTTTTTAATTAACTTATGTACGGGAACCACCCGAGAGCTGAGCAAGCATGTTGTAATCTTATTCATTCTCATTGCACACAAATCTTAAATAAAAGTGGTTTTACACAACTGGAAGCTGGTCTTTCTTTTTTTCTTTATTCACATATCACTAAGCTAAGTGGAGGAGCAGCCACTGTTTGGTTCAGTCTGTAAGTGACTGAGGAACTTTCCAGAGAGACAAGGGAAGGGAAGAGGGGGCATACAGAATCAGTATAAAAAACGGCCAAAAAGAAGGTTTGAAGGGCGCTACTCTAATCAATCAAATGCACAAACCAATTCCACTCTATCCTGCCACCCGTCTCTCAGGAGTAGGGATATACCCTTAATCCTCTCCACATAAAAAGAACATCCAATATACATGAAAGAGTGGCACTGGATTAGTTCACACTATCAAACTTGTAGGCATCACAAGCGGTGGAGGGTCCTAGGGTTAGGCACCATTAGGGGGGTAAGGGTTAGGCACCACCAGGGGAGGGTTCTATGTGAGAGTAGGGAGAAGTTAGGTCATAGTAATCACTGGGGGGCTTAGGGTCAGACACCTCCAGAGGGGGGGTCTTAGGTTTACAAACCACCAAGGGCGGTTAGGGTTAGGCCTTCAATGGGCGACTTAGGGTTAGGCACCTCCAGGGGAGTCTTAGGGTTAGGCACCACCTGGGGGGTCTTAGGGTTAGGCGCCACCTGGGGGGGTGGGGTCTTAGGGTTAAGGGAGGGTTCTGTGTGAGAGTAGGGAGGAGTTAGGTCACAGTTATCACCAGGGGGGTTAGGGTTAGGCACCACCAGGGGGGTTAGGATTAGGCTCCATCAGGGGAGGGTTCTGTTTAGAGTAGGGAGAAGTTAGGTCATAGTAATCACTTTTCTCAGCTATATCTAGAGCCCTTTTATAGCCCAAAAATGTTCGCCTATAACAGCATCCTTTTTATAAACTAAAAACTATATGGCATACATGAGCTACACCAGGCGCCCTTTGTAGCCAAATTTGACATTTGGGCTACACCGGGCGCCCTTTTCAAATGGACGTAGGCATACACCCCCAAAAGCGCACACAGGTCTTTGTGACCATAACTAGTGCTGCTCGGATACCCCTTTTCAAAATCTGGATTGATCCAGATCCGGATACCCAGATATCCGGATCCGAATCGGATATCCAAACTTTTTGGTATCCGAGTAAGTTAGGATATCCGAACCCAATATCTGGCCGGATTCGGATATATGGATAGAAAGTGGCTTAAAATGGTTCCAACAGTCTCTTCAAATGACAAAAACCCCTTTCGGACAGGCCTCTCTCTCTCATGGGTTTTCCACCAAGGCAATATTATGTGGTGCATCACCACGTGTTATGGTATCAGAATGCCCTTGTCTGCTCTAAATGGAGGTGGTAGCAGTAAAAACTCCTTCCCAGAGTGGAGATTCCTTTTTCAGAAAATGTATCTTTTATTTTCTTACATAATGTTCAACTATTTATCTTTTTTGCTTTATATGCCCACATCAACCCCTAAATGAAACCTAATAAATGTGACATTGAGAATGGTTACTGTATTTTTTACCATTTGCTGGAGATGTGTGCTACCTGTGAGGAAATAGTGATGCTCTGCAATCAAAGAGTAGAAGATGGAACAGTAGGCATGCCTTCTCATGTGACTAATAAGACAATGCATAATGCAATTCTGTGACAAGGTGGTGTACATAAAAAAACTATGACAACACTTTTATGGGTTGGCTACAATAAAAACACAGCCTTGTTGCTTGATAAGAGCAGTCTTTAACTAGCTTCAGATTTTAGCTTAAATGCAGTTACCTAGAATGAATTACAGTATGTATCATTTACTATACACTGCATACTTGTCTATTTCTATTTAAGCATGCTTCTTCCATAAGAGAATACACAGCCAGCTTCATCAGGTAAAATCGCATAAGGTTTACGTATCAAGAACAACAGCGCCTCTTTACAGGCCTTACCTAAGTACTATAGCTCCAGGTTTATTAGCCTATTGAGATTTCATCTGATGAAAATGACTGCATATCCTGTCCTGATAAAAGGTTATTGTCTCATTATTCTGTGTCTTCAATAAGAAGAAAAAACTTCTAGCCACTACACACTAGGGTGTCTCTTTTTCCAGTATTTATTTTGATACTAGTATCTATTTCCATACACTCAACAGGGGGTAGTGCAGGTGAGTAATTCTCCGCCCACCTGCTTGCCGCAGCATATATGGGGGGGGAGGGAGCAGAA